>NC_139832.1:13815026-14255026 GCF_963691815.1 Echiichthys vipera | reverse complement strand
ACAGCATATGCCTCTTGGTGACAGGCGTCAGCGGCACACAAGGACAGGATAGGACAGGACAGAGCTGCGCCCATAAACACCTGCTTCATTCGAAACAGATACGTGATATGTCATGCAGGAAGAAAAACAAAGGTCACTGAAAGTCTTGTGCATTTTATCTGGAAAGCTTTTTTAATCTGTTTTGATTTAAAATGAGGTTATGTGATCATTTACGAGGCACATTAATCCCCTAACACCACGATTTCTCCAATACAAGTAATTGAAAATAAAAAAAGAAAGAACTGCTGTGCAAAACTGTGCAAAACTGTGCCAGATTTGCACAGTTTTGCACAGCAGTTCTTTCTAGAAAACAAATATGTGTAGTTTTGTATGCAGTTTATTTCTTTTTATTAAATTCCACACAGTTTTCAAATCTCTGTAGGATTTTCATGCTTTAATGTTTTTGTGTAGGACGATATTAGTTTTGTGTGTTGATTCACACAAATATCAAACTCACTGAAAAACTAATACATACAAAAAATAATTGTTATACAAGTTTACATTTGGTGACCTCGGCATAAATTTCCTTTCTACCTCATCATAAATGAAGGGCTGTTAAGTTTGAGAAGAATGCTGCAGTGCCATTGAGAAAATTGTCCACTGTAGGCTCTAGTTTATCATGACAACGCCCAAACAGATAAGGTGGTTGAAGAAGCAGAACAGGAAGTTAAGGCAAACACAAACACCAGTGTCCCCCACATCACTTTTTGCGAGCAGGAAACGTCAGTGTCTTTGATATTCAGGGATCACGAAGGGGAAAGTTTCATTGTGATTCTGTTGACAAGAGATATAAAGACAGGAGAACTCAGGAAATGAGCTGAAGGGGGCTTTGATTGCTCCCAACAGCCTCATGTGTCTTTATTAACACGCCTTGACCAGGTGGTTGTGAATAGGCCGGGGCGTTGGAATCAAAGGAGAGGGAACGTGACGCTGCACACGCATTCTTCATCTCTTCATTATCCCCCCTGCTCGCCCAGCAACAGGTACTACAACAGTGCCAGGGCCATTTGACACACTCAGGAGGGCTTATCATACATACATTTGTCTTGTCATCATGGAGACGTCAGTCCACTTCTCAGGCAATGACACAAGAATGCTTTTTGGAAAAACAATGTCCTCAAGAAAACATTCTGCTTATGTTGAATAATGTCTGTCTTCCATCATGAGAAGACGGTTCAATCCCACTTGATCCCAGATTACAGGTTTTTATTACTAGTAGTAGAAGTTTCATTATTATTACAAAAGAGCCGTTTATTTGCTACAAATCCTTTTGACGAACCTTGATGATAAACATTCATAATATTTAACAATTTCATGGGTAAGCCATGTGTTATTACAATTACTTTTACAGATATAGATTTTTACACAAATGTGAGACAAAAATAGAATTCACTTCACTGTGAGGCGAAATGTCAGGTCGTTTAAAAGAACAGTGAGCTGTGTGGGCGGAGGTAAACAGAAAAAGAAACATCTGACATCCAGCATCAGCATCAGACAGGCCTGACATGCCTCAACGCCACTGATGTGCATAAAGCCCCGACCGCATGAGGAACAGACTGCTGTGTTGCGCGTGGAGTCAGATCATATCAAGCTGCTGTGAAGACTGGCAGACCGACAATGAAGTTTGGCAGGGCAGCAGGAAACATCTGGGACTCACCGTGATCTCTGTGACGTGACACGCCCAGGAGCGAGGCCTGAAGACAGAGCACCCTGCAACGTGCAAGTAACTGGCCACGAGCAACCTTGAAAGGCCAAGCATGATTACATCTACATGGTTGTAGCCATTTACGGAACAAACAGGACATGACTCGCAGATAGATCAAGGCACCAGCCACCTATGTGCATCACAAGTCTAGTCAAGGTTCACATCGTGTCCAGAGATTAAACAGACAGGCTTTTTTCCCATAGGGTAATCTCTGTCTCTCAAATGCTCGGACCATCTCGGGATTTCCATTAGAAAGAGTGTTCTACATATCAATCCAAGCTTTAATTAAAAAACTGCTATATTCACAGAGCCTGCGTACGCTGGATGGAAATGTGCAGGTCGTCCTGCTCTTCCCCATGAGTGGGCGAAATGGTGCATTTGGAAACCAAATGAGATCATTGTTGCCAGGCTCGAGCCTTTCATCTAATTTTATTGTCGTTACCGAGTGACTGTCACCCTCTGGTAAACACTTGATGTTGTCATCAGCATTAGTACCATTACTCATATGCTTGGAGAGGTGACTCAGTACACCTCAGCGCAGTTACATCAGAAAACAGAAACAAATAATATACATTGTGATGATGCATTTAATGCAGCTTTGCTCATTTTGGGTTAAAAAAGGCTTTTATGCCAAACTGCAGTGGATATAATGAATGTCCTACATGTGGCAAATATACAGAAAAAAGCCAAAAGCAATAATCCAAAAAAATAAAAGGTACAATACTGCAGTTAAGTGTTTGATGTGCTTAAATAAAGACAAAAAACACATGTTAATGATCTGGTTTAGTCTTTCTTACAAAGCTCTCAGAAAAATGTACGGAGCCTTTTGATGCCTTTAATGTGTTAAGTACCTTTAAACACATTATCATATTACAGTAAGACTACATGTATATGGGCATGTGCATTAGTGAGGGGTCATTGGTTTGGTTCAGCAATCCCTCTGACTTCTGTTTTGTTAATTAGGAGACAGATCTCAAATACTAAATATGTAAAAGTGTGGATTGTCAGTCAGGTATGATTACAGCCTCCAGATAAACAGCTAAAGCTAAAAGACAGAAAAGGCGGAACTTCCTGCAGGGACTTTTTTAAAGATCAATGGTGTTTTATTTGTTTGGATTTCAAGCAAAGCCAAAAATATCCTGCAACATATTTTCTTTAAATTTTTGGACTGAATCTCTCACCTCTGTGTGTGCCACGTGTTTTTATTTACATAACACATCCTTTATTTATATAAAAAGGTTTCTAGGTGCTTTGTACTAACCCTTTCTTTTATAAAATAAAAACTTAAATGTCAAATGTTTTTCGTTAGTGAGGGACTTTTCTGCTGATTGCCAGGATGACGATGATTCATTTAAAGCTTCTAAGCACAAAATATCTTTTTTAATTAAAAGTCTCAGTTATTTAATACAAAAATATCATTCACAATAAAAAAAATTAAACAGATACACAATTGGCTCAAAAAATGAGAGAAAAGTCTTGTCACACTGTCCGCCACTCGTCATGGTTTGACATCCTGTTTCAGTCTTTCAACGGAAATCCAGAATAGTTTTAGGCAGGATCTTTGGAGGGGAAATAGAGGCTGCTATAAAAAGCAGTGATGAGAGTCTGGATAAGTGCTGAACACTGATCTGCTGGACCCTTCAGACAGGAAACCGTGTCCTCACCATGTCTGCCATTTGGGGATCAGTCTCTGACAGCATGGACTGCAGGTGCTGAAACTGTACAAGAGGAAGAAGGGTGAGTGGAAACATAATGTTTATTTTCCACTGGAGCTGGTGGTGTGTAGCAGCAGTCCATCACACGTCTCAACTTGACACAAGCGCTACATTAAATCTGAAACCTTGGGTGTCGCACAGGATTAAGCCTTATAATAAAAACTGGAGAAATATAAAAAGATAAATCTGTCATTTTATCGATAACATTTTTAAAACGTGTGTGAAACTCTGAAATGTTTTATTTTGTATGTAGTGGAAACAGAAAACTTTTTTAACCCCACAGAACTGTTTTTATTACTTTCCCTGTCCGCCCTCTTTTTCTTATGTTGGGTAGATTTTTCCAGTGACTCCTGTTGTTCGTCTGCCTTTTACACTACCTGTTGATATTCTGTTGAGGTGCCTCTTAGTGAAATGCTTTCTGGAGTCTCAGTGTTATTCTTACATGACCCCAGCAGTAAGTATAAGCACAACTCAAGCTCTATCCTCTTCCTTTATTTTCCCCGTAGATTGTACCCAGTGGCAGACAGAAGTGCAAAGGGAAAGTGAGGCTTATAGAAAACCAATCCAAACACTGACGGTGTCATTATATATCCATTACATTGTGAAATCAACGTTTACCTTATAATGATAAGTTAAAGCAAAAACACTTGTCTATTGCCACTTTTTAAAAACAAAAAGGTTTTCCATTTTACAAAGTCAATTGACTTTTATTAACTAGTAATTTCAAGTTGGGTGGAAAGTAAATGTTTTTTTACAGGGACACTATTGAGTGAGAATCAACTGTTCTTTGTTTGGGAGGGAAGAGGGACACACACCTGGTGGAGATCTGCACTACTGAGTGCATTAGATGAGAACTGTTATGTGGAAACGGTAAGGATTTTAACACAGACTTTAATTTTGAATTCTTGTTGCTCCATACTTGAACGTAATACATGTCTGATATACCTTAACCATTTTGGAGAAAGCACTTACCGAAGTCTTGAAGTTTGGAACCAAACTGCCTGCAGCTGTGAGAGCAGTCTTCTCTGTGAGGTAACCTTTCTTCACCAAATCTGCCACAGTGTCCTATAAAGGATAAAAACCAGAATGAACAGACACTTCAGTAGCATCTAAGAATCTCAGTAAACAATCTGATCTAACAGGAATTGAAGCAAAGCATTTCTTTGGTATTATTACCGTGGAAATCTGAATGCAGATGTCAGCTAGCAACTCAGCCGTGATCTCTGCTAGAGTCTGGAGCTGTTCATCGTTTGCGTCTTCTTTGCTTGTACCATCAGCTTTGCCCTCACTGTGGAACTGAAGCACCCGCAAAATAGCTCCAATAAGGGGAAGACCTGGAGGCAAAAAACAAAAATGTATTTGCACAAAAACCATCAAATCATTAATACAGGGTTCATACATTTTTTCAAAAGGTCAAATTCAAGCACTTTCAAGATCCGTTTTCAAGTTTTTGCAGCAACATACAGCTGTGGTAAATTACATATGTCTACGAACACATATACACACAATAAACAACTGAAATTGTGTTTTGTAACACCAGAGGGAAAGATGTTAAGCTAAATTTCTCTTCAATAGCTGTTTTTTGTGAAACAAATGCAGATACAATTTCAGTTGGTTTTTTTCAGGCACTTATCCAAAATTGAAGCACTATTCAAACCTTTAAAACACACAATTAAAATTCAAGCATTTTCAAGGATTTCAAGCACCTGTACGAACCCTGTTTATAGGAACTGGGCATATTCAAATTGAAATGTAATGAGGATAACCCCACAGCCTGAGCTTGATGTCATTATATTTTTATTTTACTGTTTCCTGCATCCACGGTCATAATCCTATGGCTCATCTTAGAAAGTTACTAATATACCATAAAAAAACTGAAAAACAGCTAAAACTAAATCAACATTCAGTGTACCACATGAGTTCAAAAGGCAGATCTCAGGGGTGTTGACATTCTGTTACCAAACTTACTTGTATCACTCCTGCTGTGCCACTGATCCTGGCATCTATAAAGAGCCTGCAGCACGGAAAATGCCTGAACCAAAATGCTCTTCTGCTCTTGCAGGACGACTGGAAGATCGGTTGGCTGGCAGAGGTCCTCACACACAACGGCGCAGATAAAGTCCCACACTGCTTTGCCGGGTCCATTGGGGGCAGCTGGAAGACACAATAAAATGTCTCATCTGTTAAGATGTTACTTCAGTCTTCTGTTAAGTGTTACTGACTAGACAAGCATGGTAAAACACCTTAAACTTCTCTATTATGTGCCAACAGCTGAGCTTAATATAAACTGTGTAGTTAGCTCTTACCAAAAATGTGAATGCCCTCATCTATGGTGGTGAGGAGTTGGAGGGTATGAAGGTAAACCTCTAAGCCATTCGGACTCTCTGATCTGCGAAAACAATTAAAAACTGAGCATCAACTGAATCATCAACATCAGAAGTACCATGTTTTTTGGTTTGAACTCTGCTGTATTAGAACAACAATACATTGTTTTACAGACAATGTCAATAATATTAACCAGACAGTGCAATGCCTCTACTAAATATAGATACACAAATACGAAAAAAGAGCGACTGAGGCCATTTCAACATGACTAAAGTAATTGTTCGTTAGGTTTTGGTCTCCAACCTCCAACACACTGCTTTCCATGGAAAATGTTTCTACTCCCAGTAATGAACCTAAATCTAATCTTACAAAAACAAAAAATTCTGTCTCGACACAGAGTTGATGAAATGGTGATCCTCTGCCTTGTCATCATAGTTGTATCTGCTCATGATTGAATTGCTGTATAAGTTGCTGTTCTCAACCTCAATTTTGTTCCCTGCACCACATGACTGGGCGTCATCTTCCACTGTGGTGTCTCTTGGTTCTTTGAGCGGACTGTTCAACCAGAGACTAGTCTATTCAACATATGGTCTGTTGTCCTGGCTATGGACTCACTTTTCACTTTAAGAGTTAATGAGAAGTTTTGCCACTATATCTATAACATTCTCCAGAATTTCTGTTCACATTCTCACCTAAGCTGCTTGGCTGCCTCAAGAAGACACAAAGCCACATCTACATGGTTTTCGCCATCCTCCTCCTCCTCCTCCTCCTCACTTGGTTGGGCTACGATCCAACTCTTCATCAGCTCTTCATCAAGGTCAAACAGTTTGTCAACCAGCTCTCCAACCTTCTCAAGCAGGTCAGCTGTAAAACATACAGGTTATTAACTTATAATAAAAATTTTAGAAAGCAGTGAAAAGATTACGAGTAGTTTTAAGGTGCCCTGTGGAGTTTTCTGGGAAAAGGCAAAAGTAATGTAACTTGGAGTGTTAATCACGAAAAAGGCATTGTGTGCAGCACTGAGGTCTAACAAATGTATTGAATGCATTTCCCTAGTCAAAAATCATTGTCAAAGCCTGTTAAATAGCATTAGTATTTAAATCCAGCATTGTTTACATCCAGCACCGCTAGAGGTCAGAAACTCCAAAGGGAATCTAAGATAAACAGCTTACAGGGACTTTGACTTAAGTCATCGCGCTATGTTAAAAAGATGTTTATTTTTTCAACACAAGTAACACATCATCAGCTTATTTAAAAGGAATGAGTAAAAGCACGGTACTGTTGGTAGAACTGCTCATGATGAAAAAGAGGTTGGAGCGCACAGACTTCTGCTGTCGTATTCGCTGAAGCCACAGGGAACAGACATCTTTCTGAGAGACACAGGTCAGCAGCAATCTGCAACCATCACCAGAAAAGATGAATACTTGGCTCTCAGTCTGTCTCACTGTCTCAGGGTGCAGAAAATGCAATATTTACCTGCTTGTTTCCAGCAGGGTCGGAGGATCTGTATCTCCAAGCAGGAGCAACAGCACAGCGCTGTGGACGCACAGAGTGCTGCATTAATTAGAGTGAATCACAGTAGTGTTCAAAATATGTTGAAATTGATGACTTTTACCCACCCTAAGTCTTCATTTTGGCTCAGAGTCAGACAAGTGTCAGGAAAACAAGCAATATTCCCAAGGATTCCCACACAGATTTCCTACAGTAAAGAAAAATCTATGACCCGTCATGGGAATTCTCAAAGCCCAAAAATACACCATATATTTTGACACAGAATGTATGAATTGGAAAGGATTTCACTCACTGTGAGCCGTGGACAATGAGATTTGGCTATCACCCCGAGAAGGATATCTGTAGCTTTAAATTCCTGCAGAAAACCAGCCACATCCTACACACAGTTGGTAATTACACAGTCATTATTAGGTATTTGAGCATGAAATTATGTGATTCACATCTAACTGCAACACCACTTAGTTGCCAGTTAATTAAGTACACCTACACAGTAAAACAGCTCTACAATAAATCCTACCTTCATGAAGGTGATAATGGCCAGTTTTCACTTAAACTGTTTAAGACAGGCATTGATTAAACTTTATGATCACTTTAGAGTTTTAAAAGCACCACAACCCACATCCTTTATTGATCATAAAAATTAAAAGGTTTAATTCATTGGTAATGTTATGGATACATTATATGCAGACACAAAGACACCAGCAGCATATTTAATAATGTGTAATTAAATACTGTGGACTCACAAATGATCTAATTTATTACACAACTCCGATCCCGAATTTTGATCGGGAAAGGACGCACAAGACAGGGTTGCAAATAAAACCCTAACCGTTCAGAGAATGTAAAGAACTCTACCTTATCCATTGCCATATCCCAGACTCTACATAGATCTTCCTCGTGATCATCAGGGAGCTGCATCTGACCTTCAGACTCCCCCTCTGAATGCTCTGTGACCATCTGTAAGACATGACCATTTTACAAACATGAATAAATGTAAAGGTATATTTGACACTGTGGTAGCAGAGAGCGACAGCTTAGCGGGTCAATATGTAATAAAGAGGCTCCCATCTATTCAGTAGAAACATTTTCATTCCAACAGACTTCATTTGTGGACTAAACTTGCTGATCAGAAAAGGCCATTTCGAAAAAATTCAAGAAAGTAAGGGCGCACTCACACTATCCATCCGTACCGTGCTCAAGCAAGTTTCATGGCTAAAGTCTAGTTCTTTTGACCAGTGTGAGTGGTCACCGCTCGTTTGGGAGAGGTAGGCTTTTGTAAAGCACATTTGCACATGTATGAGCACGAGCGTGCGCACGTTTACGAGCACAAGGCCTACGGCGGTTCTGACGTCATTTCATGTGCGCCTGTTCGGACATAGAAAAAAAGGACGGACCATGCACGGACATTTAAAACAATGGCGGCGAAAGGTTCACGTTGGTGTGATGCGGAGGTGGAGTGTTTACTGCAGATTTGGTCGGATGAAAAAATTCAAAAACAGTCGGACAAGACGCACAAAAACTCCAAGGTCTGTGGAAAGATTTGTAAACAGAGCGATGCATCGCGATGACGTCAATCAATGCGTGTGACGTGTTATGGCGTGATGACGTATAGGCAGGCAAGAAGCAGTCGCACGAGTGTGAGTGGACAGATGGACAGTGTGAGTGCGCCCTAAATGCAACTCGATTAGACTTGTCACTGCCAGATCTCCAGTACACCTGTGGTTGGAACAGTGCTTACTGAAAATGTTATGCCATAAATTTGACATTAGCAATAACAGCCAGCCTACATGGATGAGACGAGTCAGGGTGCTGAAAAGCCAGTGCTTGCTGTAAACGGTGTCTCCAATTGCGTCCAAATCTCCGTCCTCCTCTCCGTCGGCTGTGTCTGGGGGTGGTGACGGGTTGCGGTCCATTACAGGAGACTGTATTTCAGTTGGAGAGGAGGATCTCTCGGTCTCCAATCCCTCAGCACTACAATCTGGGAAGAAGAAAACAAAACAGTAGCACGGATTAGAGCTGGGTGATATTACTATACTTTATTACTATACTTTACTATTTTCTACAGCTCAGGTATTAGACCATCAATGACATCCTACCTGGTCTGTGTCACGGTTCACACCCAGACCCAGTTTATTATGTGCACCTACCTGAAACCCATGCAGCCTTCAATAATTTTTTCTAACTATTTCAGAGCGGTTTAAACCTTGCATAAACAGGTCCAACAACAAAACAAAAAATTGGAGGGAGGTGTAACAAGGTGTTTATCGCAAAATGACAAGCTTTATCACAACATAAAAGTTGTTATCTAGAGCAGAATCAGTCATTTAAGCATTAATTTTGGCTTCCAGCTGCTTTTAACTGACTTGGCTGTATGATTTTAGCAGATCATAAACAGCATTCCTACACAAAGTCATATTCAAGCACTTTCAAGCTTTTCAAGATGCATTTTCATGCTTTTCCAGCAACTTACAGCTGTGGGAAACTGCATATCTGTATGGAGTACTCAGCACACTTGTTATTGCACTCAACAGATGTTAGATGTTATTGTCCTTTAAAGTTTAAACAACCAACATGATGTCTTGAGACAGCTTTCTACAGAAGGACGAGAAATGAAAAGGAAAACTAACTCGACTAACATTGACAGGAATATAATCACCAACTATTTTGATGAACGTTATTTTTCCTGCAAAAAATGTCAGAAAATCCTGTTTTCAGTCCCTGAAATATGGATATCTTCTCTTCTCTGTGTAATATCATATAAACCATCACATGACATAACATTTCACGCACTTTGTTAAACAAATCTAAATCACTTCTCAAACCTTGGAAACACCACATTAAAATTCAAGTGATTTTAAGGATGTCCAGCCCCAGTACGAACCCAGCAGTGAACACCGTCCGCCACCTAGAAGCACCGACGGACTAACTAACTGTAAACTGAATGCAACCGTTCAACGTTTAATCGGTTAACGTTAGTTAGCACGGTGGCTATCAAGCTTTCATACACACAAACAGAAACACACTTCTTACATGTCATACTCACCCATAATGACCGCTCAATACAAAACGTAAATAACTGTACTGGTAAATATTAAATGTAATATTGTCGCATGTTTTTTGTAACTTGTCAGTTTCCAGACGACATTTCAAACCGTTTCAAACAGCCTCCATTTGGTGCAACCGCCTTGATGCGCATGCGCGAATATTGTACACACTGTGCGCAGTCTTCTTCGTGTGGTAGAGCGCCTCACGATAACAGGAGTGGCGCCACCTGCAGCTGTGAAGGGGGTGGCGCATCCATTTATTTTTATTTTTATTTGTTGTTAAAATGTACATTCACTTGTCAAGTACATTAAAATTGTCAGAATGATGGAAAAAGAAACAACAGGATTCACAAAGAAAAAAATACAGGACATTAGTATAATAATTATCATTATTATAATAATAATAATGATGATAATAATAGAATAGAATAGAATAGAATAGCCTTTATTGTCATTGCATTTGCATACAACGAAATTCGAGTGCTACTCCCCCTTGGTACATTTTTAGCAAAAATAATATATAATAAAACAATAAGCAAAGTACAATACAAGCAATAAACACACAATATAGTATAAACAATATAATAATAATAATAATAATAATAATAATAATAATAATAATAATAATAATAACAATACAAAACACAACACAATCATGAACACACCAAAGGATCTAGCAGTACTTTAATAATGCTTGTGTTAATAATGGAAATTTAGCTGCAGAACTTTTCAATCTAATTTTCACTTGTTATCTACTTAAATTCTAAATACAGTAAATATAGTAATGTTTATAAGTAGCATCCTGGGATGATTAGTTAATGAATCAGTCAGTTAACAGAAGATTAATGTGCAACACTTCTTTTAAAGCAAAACTTAAAAAAAAATAATTAAAAAAAAACTCACAGCTTCTCAAAAGTTAACATTTATTGATTAGTTTTCTATGATAATAACCTGAATTTGAAAAAACAAGGACCATGTCACCATGGGCTCTGCGAACTTACAGTTTTTCAAAATTAAGTGACAATTAATAAAGACCAAATGATCAACTGATAAAATAATCAATATATCGGTTAATGGTGAAAATAATTTTTGGTTGCAGACCTAATAATTACTTTAGCATTGGCATCAGCTGCTGATGATTACGTAACTAATAATGCAGTTTTCGTTTTGTTAACCAAACCTTCTCACGTTGTTTGATTTCTGTGTCTTTGCAGCAACAGTAAGTGTTGTCTTTGCAGACTGTCCTGCAAACAGAAAGTCTTTTTTTTTCTCCTCGTCTCTCCCTCTCCAAATAATTGGTGACAGCTTTCTAACCTTGTCCGTTGGTCAAATAATCCCCTCAGACCACAATCTAAACCAAACATGATTGATATTTTTTATCACATAAAACATTCAAACTGTATTTTAGCCAATAGAAATTAATTTAACCTGGCTTACATTCTAAATGAAATATATTAAAACATTTAAATTAATTTGTAAAAATGCTCATATTTGACCACTTTTTGTTTATATTTCTGATATTCTTACATGTTGAAGCTTAGGTTGTATTCTGACACACTTGGATGTCCAATGGTATTATTTTTAACACAGGTTACAAAGTCGTGAATAGTCTCTTCTCTGATCAAAACTGTCTGTGATCATTTGAGTGTACTGTCCTCCCTGAATCAACACTGTTGACAGGAATTACTATGCACCTTCCTCATCATGCAGCTGCCCTGCTGTGGGAGTGGTCCACAGCCCTGTTTGCACTTGGAGGAGCTTCTGCGGGAAAAAATCCAAATAACTTTGTTTGTTTCCAAGGTAAAACCGCAGATAAGACAAATGCGTAATGTGTTTGAACAAATGGTATCTGTAGACATAACACAAACTTACTGTGACGACTTTGTTTGAGAGCTGGAAAGTTGGATCCTTGATATGATGCCAAGCGTTGCGTGCATCCACTTGACACCGCATGTGATGACTGATCAAGGATGTAGAACCGCCAGTTCCTGTGCTATATGACCCAGGTGCAATTAAGATAATGCAGTATGCTTTATCACCACATTAAAACAAACATTTAAATCTATGTTTTATTACTGCTGGAGAGTATTGTAAGGGTATTGTCTTTAACACATTTACTTTTAACATAAAACCGACACCTCATTGTCCTGTGGTATATTCTGAAATTCTGATTAAGTTTCAACCCTAACATTTTCAATGTCAAACAAAATCTAATTATTTCACCTCGGTTCTGGAAAGCATTTATCACTGAGTCATCTCCAGATCCCTGATATACTACAATCCCGTTGCATCAACATTCCCTTCATCTTAAGCTAATATCATTTTTCTCTAAACTTAATACCAGCTTCTAGCATTAAGTTGACACTAAGTACAATTAAAAAAAAGATTGTAAAACAACATGAATGACTGCTTTATGACTATTTAATGTAATTTATGGATTCACCAACAGATAAAGTTGAAATAACATGCATTGTGTTTATTCTTGAAGGCTAACAAATGTAATGCATCCCCTTCCTTCTTTTGATATTTTGGAGAAATGTGGTTTGGTAAAATATATGTGTTAAAACTTAGTTGTAATAGCAGAAGTGAGTGCTAGTGTTGTACAAGTCTGTATAAGTCACCTGTTAATATTTGTTCAACACTTCAGTCTTTTTCTTCCTAGGGACGGCATCAGTTCAAACGTGGTCTTCAAGGTCGTTTTTTGACTTGCAAATCGCATTCATTCTCATTGATTTCCAACATGGTCTGCAAAACAGAAACAGGGATAGCATTAGCTGTCTCAATATGTGCTCACATTATAGGCCTACTACATAGTGATATTGCCAAAACCCTGCCGTGAATAGGATTAGAAAGAAACGTGATTGCCCTGAAAAGAACAAGCATGTTGGTGGGTAGGTTTATGAATGATCCACCTGCCTATCAAATATAAAGCAGATGGCAGACAGAGTGACACTGACTCTGTTCAACCCATTGTTTGGGCACGCACAGTCAAGGTTTGAGGTAATTGAAGGTCACCTACATTAAGGTTATATGAACATATCTCTACTTCCCTTGGTGCTCACAGTGCCTCTGTTTATTGATTTGCTCATCAAAATGTAATTTTGTCAAAATTAAATTTTATCTTTTTACTATTTTACATTAACTTGTTATCACTATCATTATTGATAAAGTACATACTGTAATGCATATTGACATTATTTACGGTATATTATTCACAGCATTATTTATATTTACATTTTCATCCATTCATAATTGTAACTCTGACAAAAGAAATTCCCCGTCTGCGGGACATTAAAGGTTTTCTGATTCTGATTCTGATCATGATCTTTGTTCCATTGCACTAACAGTTAACAACAGTTAGGCATTATTTATACTTACACCATTCTCATAGTTTTATTATTCAGTTGTACAACATTATATTTATATTGCCATGCAATACACAATAACTGTAACACTGCTCATAGTGTTGACAGCCAAAAACCATTAGAGATAATCTTTACTCCTTACTTTCATATTTGTATCTATGTTGCATTTAGTTTCTGAATACTCTGCACATAGAAATTACAAATGAAACCACTTGAAGTTGAACTTGACGGACTCTTATGTAGGCTGTATCAGTAATCTATACTTGTTTATCCATTGCAGAGTTGCATGCTCAAACACATCCCAGCTGGCGCTGGGTGTGACAGGATTGGACGGTAATCCAATAAAAACATATTTTTATTTCCTCTTTCATAAAATCATAATAATAATATCCTATCAATATATCATGGCTGATTAGTTCTCATCACTACATTAAAAAGTAGAATTAGCATCCTCAACTCTGTGACACTGATTTATTGCTAGCTCTAACCCAGAAGTAACTACCTAAGTTTAACTTAATAAAAGGTGCACACTGTCAGCTGCTTCATTGCAGCCCATTTCTCTAAGAATATAAATTCTTAATCATAGTGCATATTTGTTCAATCGAGCAGTAAGGAGGATGTAGGAATGATTATATTGGACTTGTGAAAGGCGTCAGACATCCATTCAGCATATGTTTGCTGTGTCTTGGCAATAAATCTTCAATTCCCACTCAGACAGAAGGCGTGAGCAAAAAAAGTGCAATCTCAATATAAAGGGCTGTCAAGTCCAGTCTGACTATTACCGTCTTTGGTGGTGACAGAAAGCCCACAGTGGTAACCATGAGGTGGAAATGTTTGGGGTTGTGTTTCCTCGCTGTGTCTCTTGGCAGTGTCATCGATGTCCAGGCCAGACTGGGTAAGGTTTTTCAGAATTGTGTGGATGGATTAATCTGCTTTATTCATATATTTCAATAAATGATTTATTATTTATTTATTTCAGTCTCTAGGATCAGTCATGTAGAGCATTAAATAAACGGTTTTCTTCAAAAACTTTAAAATCTTTCTCAGTTCGCAACCATGTCAGCAGCATCTGCAGCACATGGGGCAGAGAGCACTTCAAGACGTTTGACGGTGATGTGTACCAGTTCCCTGGTATGTGTGAGTACAACCTGGCTTCAGACTGCCACGAGTCCTACCGGGAATTCTCCGTGCACATCAAGAGGAAAGACAAAGATGGAGACCCGACAGTCAGCCATGTGGTGGTCACCATCAATGACCTTTTGGTCTACCTCACCAAGGACATGGTCACTGTGAATGATCTCCCGTAAGTCAAAGACCATATCGCCAAATGTACTTCTCTTTTCAATGATAATTTTGCATCACACTTAAAGAAACAAATCTCTTTTTCTCCAGCATCACAATGCCGTACTACAATGCAGGGGTACAACTGGAGAAAAATTATGTTTACTTCAAGCTCCAATCTAAAGTCGGCATCACTGTCATGTGGAACGGTGACGATGCAGTCATGGTACGATACACCAGGCAGAAATATTTCTACACACAGTTCTCTTTAAAGTAACGCAGGTCAAGCACATGTTTATATTATAATAGTGTGTTGTAATACATGTATACGATACAACACTTTAGTTAAGACTCCTAAATGATGATTTTGGAACATAGAGCTACAGTTATGTTGTATATATTTTTTATATATTTTTCATGTTTAAGTGTTATTTAATTTATGAAAAAGCTTCTTTTGCCTGTTGTAGGTGGAACTGGATACTGATTACGCAAACCGAACTTGTGGACTTTGTGGAGACTTCAATGGTGTTTCTGTCCACGATGAGTTCATACATAATGGTATATATGGTTATTAACTTTATCTGTTATTGCATTTTTACAATCATCCACTGTGTCTTTGATATTTGACATTATAATTACAATCAAATACAGGTCGTAAAATCAGCCCCATTGAATTTGGCAACCAACAGAAAGTCCATCGTCCAAACGATGATTGTGAGGACCCCTTTGAGGAGGAAGATGAATCACAGACTGTTCTGGATTCATGCAAGGAGTTTGTGAGTTCATTTTCCACCAAGTGTTAGCAACATTGATATTTGATAATAAACAGGTGTAGCATTTGCAACTCAGTAACTTGTGTCTCTTTTTCCCTTTTAGCAAACCAACTGTAACCAGATACTGCGTTCAGAGCACTGGAGCTCCTGCACCAAACTGATTAACCCTGAACCTTACATCCAGGCCTGCGTGCAGGACATGTGTGGCTGTGCCAACAGCACAAATGACTTCTGTGGCTGCAGCACACTATCTGAGTTCTCTAGACAGTGTTCACATGCAGGAGGGAAGCCCCCCAACTGGAGGACACCTCAGTTCTGTGGTAACGTGTTCCCTTTCTGTTATAATCTTTATATTTAAAAAAATATGAGCGGTGGAGTACTAAAGTACTTAAATCAGCTCAATGAAAAGCAATTCATTATAAAGGAGCTGTACTTGAAATTCTGAAGAAAAAGGTAGACTGGGATGACCTCCATAGGGCTTTGCAGACTGTTCCCTAGTACGTGAATTACAGCTGTATGCACAGTTGGGCATGCCATCTAAACTAATAACAGAAACTCAGATCACAACACACATAGAGGGAGACAGACTTCACGCTCTTCGTAGGACACCATTATTGCACGTAATCTTTACATAGCAAATATTTATTTGCTGCTATATTGATGCTCTGAATGTTGAGAACAGCTCCTTTAATTGTTCTTTGAAGAAAAGGTGCAGTGTTTCTGTCTGAACATAACAACATTTAGTCATGCAGCTCTTGCATCAGGGGATTAATCAAACTTTGAGGTAAAAAATACGGAACTCTGCATAAAGAAAGGCCATATATGTATAGCTTTCTGGCTGACATCGATCATAGTTGATTTAAATGATCTAAATAACTCTCGTCCAATTTCCAAACTGTCCTGTGCTGCTAAAGTCATTCCTCTCAAGAATTCTGTTAAATCCACATCAGTCTATCACATCAGGTTTCAGAGCTATTACGTTGGTTATAAATTATATTGTATCTTTTGTCTATAAAAGGAAATATTGTGCTGCTCCATTTGTTGATCTAACGAAAGCTTTCGACACTGTTGATCATGTTATGCTCCTATAGAGGTCAGTGTTATTGGTTTTGATAATAAGTCCTGAAAATGGTTTCAGGCCTATCTGTCTCGACAGCAATGGGTCATTTTGGGAAATTATCGTTCTGTATCTTTACCACTGTAAAAATTGGTTCCAGAAGGATCAATACTGGGTCCTATCTTGTTCACCATTTACCATTGAATATTACATCCTCTAAAACAAATTGTAAAGCTCATCTTTATGAGGATGATACAGTTCTGTATTGATTTGCTAATAATAAAATAAAAACAAGCAGCAACTGAAATGTTTTAACAAGCTTTTGACAAATTGCAAGATGCATTTTTTATTTTGCGATTAGCCCTGAACACAAGCAAAAATAAATATATGCTATTCTCTAGAGTCGGTGATATTATGGATAACAGCTTGTGTATTACCATATTACTCTAATAATGGACATAGTACAGATACCTTGGAATATGGCTGGATCAAAAATGTACACTGAAATTTCCTATTGGCACACTTGCTAGCAAGCTATGACAAAAAAAATTGATATTTGTACAGAAACAAAGCTAATTTTAGCTATGGATAGTTGAGGCCGTTCTCTTGTATGTCCTGGATTATGGTGATGTTACAGACACACCTCTGCATCCTCTCTTACCCCTCTGGATTTAGTCTATCATTCCATCCTGGTGACGGTTTTTCTACACATTATTGCAACATGTATGAAAAGGTTGGGTGGACATCTACGTATGTCAGCAAGAAGTGACAGTCATTGGTTCCTATTTATTTATTAAGCCCTTAATGGCATTTTGCCATCATCTATCACCTCCTTATTAAATTGGTCCTTTCTGACTCGTTCCAGAGATTGGCTAATGCTAGAAGTCCCACATACAAACACTTCATTTGGGAAAACTGCTTCTGGCTTTTGTGCTGCACACTCTTGGAACATTTTACAAAAAACATTCAAACTTAACAAAGTTATACCAATAGGTCAATTCAAAACCATGATTACAGACTACTGCACTCTTGAATGCAATTGCTTCTAACCTTGTGCTGTTTTTTTTCTCATAAATTATTTTCTTTGTGAATGTATTCTGTTTCAATTGTACTTTCGATATCATTGGAAATGGGGGCATGCGCTTGCTTATTCCTCAAGATTAAATAAAGATTGAATTAATTAAAAAATATAAAATGTAATAAAAAAACTAATTAATGAGTGTGAGCAAAATAAGTGCTCAAAAGAAAACATTTTTTTTTCCATTCAAAGATTAAATTACTTCCACTCTTGATATACTTTTGAGTATTTCAAATAAACTCATACCTACCTCTGTGTATTTTTAACTGTTCCGTATCTTCACAGCTAAACAGTGCCCGTTCAACATGGTTTATGAAGAGAGTGGTTTCCCTTGCATGGATACATGCACACTTCTAGACACAAGTTCACTGTGTGAGGACCACAAAATGGACGGCTGCTTCTGTCCTCCTGGTTGGTGCTGTTCACATTTACTTAACCTTAAATATTTTTTCAGATTTCAGCATCCTAGTCTGTGAATGTTCATGTCATATCACATTTGTCTTTTTCAGGAACTGTGTTTGATGATATTTCAATGAGAGGGTGTATTGCTCGATCTGATTGTCAATGCAAACACAACAAAATCTATAACTCCGGTGAGGTTTACCGGCAGGACAGAGAGGAATGGTACGTCAGATATTTCACTAAAATGATATTCTCATCTGCTCTCCTTAATTGTGATTTTTAATGTTAACTTCATTTATTTGGGCTGTTTCAGTACATGTGTTGAGGGAAGATGGGCTTGTAAGAGCCTTCAAACACCCGCTACATGTGCAGTTGAAGAGGGTTCACATGTAACAACCTTTGATGGGAAAACCTACACCTTCCATGGAGACTGTTATTATACCCTAGCTAAAGTGGAAAAGAAGGTGAGTCATAGCTTTGCACAACTAAATGGCAGAAAATATATCAGCTTATGTAAAAAGAACTTAAAAAAAGATCTATTTAATTGCACTCTATATTTTCTAGGATGATGCAAGTCCGAAGTTTACCATCCTGGTTCAGTTGGTGCCGTGTGCAAATCAAGAGTTTGACACTTGTCTTAAGAGCGTTAAAATCCTGCTGAACAATGACAGAAACAATGTAAGTTAAAGAAGTCTTTAGCATTTTATAGATTCACGCTGGTATCTGCAACATTCAAATGATCAATTCTGTTTTTATTCAGGTATTAATGTTCACATCTGATGGCACAGTGAAGCAGAACATGCAGATCATCAGTTTGCCATACCACTCAGGTGGGGCAGACACTGTTGATGAAACATCTTATAGAATAGAATAGAAATACTTTATTGATCCCAAGCTGGGAAATTGCAGTTTGTTTGTTTTTCTGTTTGTTTTCTAGAATAGAAATAATTATTATTATTATTGCCATGTTTCATTTATGCTATGGTATCAGCAAATGCTCTTACTATTTAATTATGTATTTTTCTCGATCCAAAGGTGACGTCAACATATTTCACGCTTCATCCTTTCACATCATGCTCCAGACAAGTTTTGGGTTGCAAATTCAGATCCAGCATGTGCCTGTCATGCAAGTCTATGTCAGCATGGAACAGAGCTACAGAGCAAAGACACGGGGTGAGTTTTACATTTGTTTTACAAGAAGTGGCATTATCAAAACCTATGTCTGATTACAGTACATTTATAATAACAAATTAATTAAACACCCACAAGTCTTGGTGGCCAAGTAGTGCTGGACAGATGTACACATATTTACATGTTACTATTTGGTAGTACTCTTTATTTAATAGGTATTATTTATTACAGAAATTACGTTTTTTGCTTCAAATATACACCCACTGTATCTCCTCCCGTATTCTTCTCTCTACATGAACAAAACTGTGGAATCACCGCACTACAAACCCTCCATTCTCAGTGCTTGATATAAATTTTTCTTGTCTCATTTCATCTTAATTTAAATAAATTAACAGAATTTATATTCCTGTGAGTTATCATCTTGTTGCAATGTTCAATTTTCCCATTTGTGGTTTCAGCAAAATGTTTGTTATCTGTGTATAAGTGCTGATGAAATTCTGTTGGTTTCTTCAGGCTTATGTGGGAACTACAACATGAAGCTGTCTGATGACATGAAGACTCCTCAAAGTATCGTGGAGGGAACAGCCGCAACGTTTAGTAACTCCTGGAAGGCTAACCATATGTGCCGAGACAGAGAGGAAAGACTTAAGGACCCCTGTTCCCTCAGTGTGGAAAACGGTAAAAAGCACTGGTTGATTATTCTACTGTTTACATCGTGTATTTCTTTGACTGATTCACAGTTTTGAACACTAATTTCCAGTCTGCAAGAATGTTTAAGACAATTAGACATTTAACAGCATTGTGGATATTAAAAATAAAGAGTTATTGTTTCTTCAGAGTTGTACGCTAAACACTGGTGTGCCTTGCTGCTGAGCCCAGACAGCACTTTTGCACAGTGCCGTTCAACTGTGGATCCTGAGGTGTACTACAAGGTACTGCAAATCATTTGTTTGACTTAAATTTTGATGGGACTATAGTTCTCTGAAAGTTTTTGCTTTCTACTGCAGCGATGCACTTATGCTAGCTGTAACTGTGAGAAGAGTGAGGACTGCCTGTGTGCCGTCTTCTCCTCCTATGCTCGGGCTTGTGCATCAAAGGGAGTGTTCTTGACAGGCTGGAGAGAGAACGTGTGCGGTAAGGATTCCTTTCATTATGTGGTGGAAAAGTTGAGTCATAGTCATAAAACTATTAAATGACCATTCTCACAATGTGCACAAAACAGATAAATACACAAGGAGCTGCCCAGCATCTCAGATCTTCTCTTACAAGCACCAGAGATGCCAGTTGACTTGCAGGTCACTGGGGGCAATGCAGCAAAGTTGCACTTCTGACTTCTTGCCTGTGGACGGCTGCTCCTGCTCTGAGGGTCTCTTCCTGAATGAAAACGGCATCTGCGTCCCGATGGCAAAATGTCCCTGCTACCATAACGAAGCCTACATCAAGTCCGGAAAGTCCATCAGCATCAAAGACGAGCACTGGTGGGTCAACTGTTTGCAATTTAGTGACAAACTTAAAGTGTAATTGTAGCTTAAAAGCATCATATGGTCTTTTTCAGCATGAATATAAATCAAATAAGCCATTGAGACAGTTTTTTACTTGATCACCTATTAACAGAGGAGTTCCAGGGAGTTGGTAGCAGCTAGACATGGCTAACACTGAGTAGCTTGGGGCGGAGCGCTGATCCATTCAAAACAGCTTTTTTAACCACTAATATTACTCAAAATAGCACCAAACCTCTGCAGTAGCATGATAAGAGTCCCTACACATAAAATCAAGCGCCCACAACGTAGTTTATTAAAAAAGGGTGTTTTACAATGCTACAAGCCTGAGCAGCTGACTATGTCCATATTGACAGCCCATACAAGTCGATTATCGAATGCACCGGAGTTCAGTTCAAGGAGGAAAGTATTGAACTGCTACTGCAGAGGTTAAGTGCTATTTTGAGCAATATTAGTGGTTAAAAAAAAAACGCTTTGGATGGTCCAGCACCGTCTAGCTGCTAGCGACTCTCCAGGATTTCTCTGTTAATAGGTGATCGATGAAAAAATGGCTTATTTGATGTGTATTCATGACGAAAAAGACCATGGGATGCTTTTACGCTACAATTATACTTTAATTACGAGGACTGACATGATTGTAATCCCTGTCGTATGTAATATTTCAATAAATTAGACTGTTTTCAAGCACTTTTGTTTTGCATGTCATCTTTTTTCTTTGTTTTATTTCTAGTGTCTGTACCAATGGAATTCTTCATTGCCATTCTTGGAGAGCCCGCTCATCAAGTACGTTTTTTGGTTGTTGTTGTTTACTACAACACAAGGATTTGGTTGATACAGATTCTGACCTGGTGGATAGTTAATATGTACAGTATAATAAATCAGTTTCTACTTCTGTTACAGCATGCCCTTCTCCAAAAGTGTTCTTCAACTGCTCTGCTGCGAGCACAGGAGAGCTGGGACTGCACTGTGCTCGAACTTGTTTAAATTTGGACAGCAATGATTGTGTGAGCACTTAATCTGCATCTGTCTGTTTTCTGAATTTAATGGTGGAATTATGTTAGGTGGAAAGTGACTAGTTTCTAAAGTAGCTTCTAGAGAGTTTTGAACAGTGATTTTTATTAGTATCAGTATCAGTTTCTTATTTTCTATTGCTGCAATCTTTCTGTTTTCCCAGGACTCCACAGAGTGTGAATCTGGCTGTCAGTGTCCAGGTGGCCTCCTTGATGATGGCAAAGGCTCCTGTGTGAAAGAGAATGAATGTCCATGTCAGCATGATGGGCATATTTATGCCCCTGGATCACAAATCCGTGACCAGTGCAACAACTGGTATGCACTTGTTATTAATCAAAGTGTAATATAGCATAAATATTACCATATTTTCCTGCATGTTTTACGTGATTGTATTGTCTTTAAAATGCTGTATTATATGTAACCATTTCTGATCTAGCACCTGCAAAAGTGGAAGCTGGGAGTGCAGTGAGAAAAAATGCCCACAAACTTGCATTATTTATGGGAGTGGTCACTACAATACATTTGATAAGCGCACTTACGGGTTCCAAGGACACTGTGCCTATGTTGCTGTTAAGGTAAACAAAACAAATCAAAAAGGCTGTGTCTGAAATCATGCCTTTTCACACTCATTCACTACTGGCTATACAACGGACAGTCATAGTGAGCACTGAATTGAGATTTCATACACATACTGTACGTTCATATTTGTGTCATCACTTAAGCTCAACTGTAATTTTATTATTTAAATTTCAGACACTCAAATAAGGTGTTGGACAGTAAATGTTGCGCATGATTTAGTAGAACGTAGTGATTCCAGCTAATATTGAACACCAAAGACTGTTTGTTATGTTTAACTTCATTCACTTTAAGGTGACTGCTTGTCATAATAAAAAATAAAGTGAATATGAATGAAAAATGCAGATATCGCTCTCCTTGGGATCAATTCCCCTTCTTTTTAGTGTCACAGCTTTTCTTAAACAATCTCAAATTGGACTAGTAAAAGACAAGCTGAAGTTTGATTTGACACTTGTCCCTAAAACATGCAAAATGCTTAATGAGTCCATTTCTTTTCAGAACAACTGTGGCAATAAAACAGTACAGGACAACTTTGGAGTGATCACAGAAAATGTACCATGTGGAACTACAGGCACCACATGCTCCAAAACTGTCAGAATCCAACTGGGGGTAAGACCTCATACACCTGCATTCTGCCTTGAATATTGGATATAATTAAATTAATTATGTCATATATCAAACTGCAGTTTTCTACATTACAATGAATGCAACACAAATCTCCCTAACATTACAGCGAAAGGAGGTCAAACTATCAAAGGGTAAACATGAAGAGTCTGACCTGGGACATGGTGCTGAGATTCAGTACAAAATAAGGAAGGTTGGCTTGTATGTGGTGATAGAATCGGCCATCGGTCTGGTAGTGATGTGGGATGGAAAAACAACTGTTCGCATCATCCTGGAACCACAGCACAGCGTGAGTCACAACACTTGTTTAAATGATTATAAAGAAATCCGTTACCATACTAGATTTTAGAATGAGAGTTTTCATATGTCGTCTGTAGACTTCGTATCGTATTGATGTAAAGTATATTAACATTGCTGAAAAGTATAACAATTATTACACTATTCATAACAAGAGGTAAATACTATGTCAATATGTGTTGCTTGTAATATCAAAGAGCATTGATGTGGTATAAAGAAGTCACTGAATCCTTTTGTTTGGCTAAACAGGGAGAGGTATGTGGCCTGTGTGGAGATTTTGATGGCGATGGACAAAACGACTTCACCACCCAGGGTCAGATGGTAGTGAGCAATCCACTAGAATTTGCAAACAGCTGGAAACTGTCAAGCCAGTGCCCAGATGTGGATATAAATGCTGACCCTTGTGGAGCAAGACCAAATCGACATCACTGGGCAAAAATGATGTGCAGCATTATAACTGGAAATACATTCAAAGACTGCCACAATAGGGTAATGACACCTTTGTTTTTATTCATGATTATTTAAAGTTTGATGGCTGAAAACACATTTTAAAAAATCTGGCTATGTTGTGTTAATGAACAGGTAGATCCCCTTCCGTTTTATGAGAACTGTGTGAAAGACTCGTGTGCCTGTGACTCTGGAGGAGACTGCGAGTGTTTCTGCTCAGCAGTAGCAGCTTATGCTCAAGCTTGTAATGAGGCTTCTGTCTGTGTTGCATGGAGAACTCCAGAAATCTGTCGTAAGTAACAATTTTAACCTCAGATTAAGCTAAGGTTTTTTAACCTTTTCTGGCGCTAAGAACTTAACTTTATTTCAGATTTAATATGTGAATGAGCATCAAATGTAATTAAAGCTGGTGTGTATTACAGAAACTATTTAGGCCCCAGTGCATGCTACATCAAAGGGTATATTTTTAAAGACTGCAATTGTTTATACACATGATGACTTTGAGTAAGTGATAACTTCCCAAGTTAACTCAACTAAATGAAAAATATTAAACAAATAATAGAAATATAATGCAAGAATTTATCACTTGAGGTTTAAGTCTTAACTGAGTGAAAAATAAACATTTTCTTTATTTTAAACACTAGGGCTGTGCCCGTTCAGGGCGGGCAGATTACTGGGCCCGCAGTATTAATTTCAGATTTTTAATACAAAATATAAATCAACTAAGGCTGCTTCTTTACTGTCCATTCTACGCAAGATACACGTTGGTGTGTGAGTAGAAGAGAGGTGACTTTAACTTTGACATCTGCTCTTTGGTGGATTGTGTGTCTGCGAAATTACAGCAGATGCTTGTACTGACTCAGAAACGATTGCAAATCTAATTGTATCCGTAATTAGCTCTGATATATGCTTGTTGCATTCATATTCACCTTGAATGTTCCCATTTCCCAAGTTGGGAAGTGGTTCTTCCAACCTCTGTGTGTTCATAAGTTTTAAGTCATAATGTGTGAACCACACAGAAGCTAGAGAAGATGAGTTGTGTTTTATTGTTCAGAGCATTCAAAAAACACATCGAAAGCTGTTTCCAGTATTTATGAGGGATTTGTCTTTTTTCTTTTTATTTATTCAAAGTTCATCAACAAAGAATAGTTCACTGGGTGTCCAGCAATACACCCACCAAGTGTGTTGCTGTAAGTTATAAGTGTGAAGTAGATTGGGTGAACAGTTCTCAACATATGTGAATTACAGACACCCACAGAATGACGCACAGTGACTCCTTGCTTTGTAGTTAAAAAACATATGTTTTATCTTTTCTCCCTAGCTGTCTTTTGTGATTACTACAACAACCCAGGTGAATGTAAGTGGCACTACAACCCTTGCCATAAACCTTGCTACAAGACATGTTTGCATCCAGAAGAAAATTGTGGCAAACCTTTACCCAACCTGGAAGGTAAGAGGTTAATTCAAAATGTCTAAATTTGACGCCCGTTAATGTGCCAGTTTAAATCTTAAATGTTGAACTGGTCCAGTGCGGCTTACTTGGTGTGGCAAATTAAGAAAGGAGATTCGAAAACCACCTGACCAGCTTCAGTGTCCAAGAAAACCCCCCACTAATGTATGATGTTTTATCCTGTGATTTGTACAGGTTGTTACCCTGTATGCCCAGAAGATAAGCCCATATTTGATGAAGAGACCGGGATGTGTGTGGAAGTGTGTACAGGTTGCTTTTACAACAACACAAGATACGAGGAAGATGAAGTTATTTTCAATGTCACTGACAATTTGGGAATGTGCTACTATGCAATATGCAGGAATGCAACAGTGATATTTGAAAATGAACCTTGCTCTCCTACAACTGTTCCAACAACACCAACTAAACCCACTACTACAACTGAAATGCCAACCACAACCACAAAACCCACAACCCCGCCAACTAAACCTACTGCTACAACTGAAATGCCAACCACAACCACAAAATCTACAACACCACCAACTGAACCTACTACTACAACTGAAACACCAAGTGAACCTACTACTACAACTGAAACACCAACCACAACCACAAAATCTACAACCCCACCAATTGAACCAACCCCACCGTGTATTACAACGTGTGAGTGGTCAGACTGGTATGATGTGCATAACCCAAGCCTGGACCAAAGTGACTGGGAAACATATGAGAACATCACAAAAAGTGGTATAAAACTCTGTGAAAATCCGGAAATACTTGAATGTGGAGCATCAGATTATCCAGACAAAGACTATAATGACTTTGTTAGTCAAACTGGTCAAGTTGTTTCTTGTGATTTACGATATGGTTTAATATGTAGACGAGAAGACCAGATCAGACCTCCACGAAAGTGTTTCAACTATAGGATCAGACTTTGTTGTGAGGTAGTGATATGTCAAAACACAACCCATTCAACTCCATCAACTACCACAAAGTCTACAACCCCACTAACTGAACCTACTACTACAACTGAAACACCAACCACAACCACAACCACACAATCTACAACCCCACCTACTGAACCTACAACTACAACTGAAACACCAAGTGAACCCACAACTAGAACTGAAACACCAACCACAACCACAAAATCTACAACCCCACCAACTGAACCTACAACTACAACTGAAACACCAACCACAACCACAAAATCTACAACCTCACCAACTGAACCTACAACTACAACTGAAACACCAAGTGAACCTACAACTACAACTGAAACACCAACCACAACCACAAAATCTACAACCCTGCCAACTGAACCTACTACTACAACTGAAACACCAGCCACAACCACACAATCTACAACCCCACCTA
The DNA here is from genome assembly GCF_963691815.1 of Echiichthys vipera. NCBI lineage: Eukaryota > Metazoa > Chordata > Actinopteri > Perciformes > Trachinidae > Echiichthys > Echiichthys vipera. Next base: position 14,228,318 of record NC_139832.1, on the reverse strand, counting down.
CTGTACCTACAACTACAACTGAAACACCAACCACAACCACAAAATCTACAACCTCACCAACTGAACCTACAACTACAACTGAAACACCAAGTGAACCTACAACTACAACTGAAACACCAACCACAACCACAAAATCTACAACCCTGCCAACTGTACCTACAACTACCACTGAAACGCCAACATCAACCCCGCCAACTGTACCTACTACTACAACTGAAGAGCCAACTCCAACCACAAAATCTACAACCCCACCAACTGAACCTACTACTACAACTGAAACACCAACTGAACCTACTACTACAACTGAAACACCAACCACAACCACAAAATCTACAACCCCACCAACTGAACCTACTACTACAACTGGAACACCAGCCACAACCACACAATCTACAACCCCACCTACTGTACCTACAACTACCACTGAAACACCAACATCAACCCCGCCAACTGTACCTACTACTACAACTGAAGAGCCAACCCCAACCACAAAATCTACAACCCCACCAACTGAACCTACTACTACAACTGAAACACCAAGTGAACCTACTACTACAACTGAAACACCAACCACAACCACAAAATCTACAACCCCACCAATTGAACCAACCCCACCGTGTATTACAACGTGTGAGTGGTCAGACTGGTATGATGTGCATAACCCAAGCCTGGACCAAAGTGACTGGGAAACATATGAGAACATCACAAATAGTGGTATAAAACTCTGTGAAAATCCGGAAATACTTGAATGTGGAGCATCAGATTATCCAGACAAAGACTATAATGACTTTGTTAGTCAAACTGGTCAAGTTGTTTCTTGTGATTTACGATATGGTTTAATATGTAGACGAGAAGACCAGATCAGACCTCCACGAAAGTGTTTCAACTATAGGATCAGACTTTGTTGTGAGGTAGTGATATGTCAAAACACAACCCATTCAACTCCATCAACTACCACAAAGTCTACAACCCCACTAACTGAACCTACTACTACAACTGAAACACCAACTGTACCTACTACTACAACTGAAACACCAGCCACAACCACAACCACAAAATCTACAACCCCACCAACTGAACCTACAACTACAACTGAAACACCAAGTGAACCCACAACTACAACTGAAACACCAACCACAACCACAAAATCTACAACCCCACCAACTGAACCTACAACTACAACTGAAACACCAAGTGAACCTACAACTACAACTGAAACACCAACTACAACTGAAACACCAACCACAACCACAACCACAAAATCTACAACCCCACCAACTGAACCTACAACTACAACTGAAACACCAAGTGAACCTACTACTACAACTGAAACACCAGCCACAACCACAAAATCTACAACTCCACCAACTGAACCTACAACTACCACTGAAACACCAACTGAACCTACTACTACAACTGAAACACCAACCACAACCACAAAATCTACAACCCCTCCAACTGAACCTACTACTACAACTGAAACACCAGCCACAACCACAAAATCTACAACTCCACCAACTGAACCTACAACTACCACTGAAACACCAACTGAACCTACTACTACAACTGAAACACCAACCACAACCACAAAATCTACAACCCCACCAACTGAACCTACAACTACAACTGAAACACCAACTGAACCTACTACTACAACTGAAACACCAGCCACAACCACAACATCTACAACCCCACCAACTGAACCTACAACTACAACTGAAACACCAACTGAACCTACTACTACAACGAAAACACCAACCACAACCACAAAATCTACAACCCCACCAACTGAACCTACAACTACAACTGAAACACCAACTGAACCTACTACTACAACTGAAACACCAACCACAACCACAAAATCTACAACCCCACCAACTGAACCTACAACTACAACTGAAACACCAACTGAACCTACTACTACAACTGAAACACCAACCACAACCACAAAATCTACAACCCCACCAACTGAACCTACAACTACAACTGAAACACCAAGTGAACCTACTACTACAACTGAAACACCAACCACAACCACAAAATCTACAACCCCACCAACTGAACCTACAACTACAACTGAAACACCAACTGAACCTACTACTACAACTGAAACACCAACCACAACCACTAAATCTACAACCCCTCCAACTGAACCTACTACTACAACTGAAACACCAGCCACAACCACAAAATCTACAACTCCACCAACTGAACCTACAACTACCACTGAAACACCAACTGAACCTACTACTACAACTGAAACACCAACCACAACCACAAAATCTACAACCCCACCAACTGAACCTACAACTACAACTGAAACACCAACTGAACCTACTAATACAACTGAAACACCAACCACAACCACAAAATCTACAACCCCTCCAACTGAACCTACAACTACAACTGAAACACCAAGTGAACCTACTACTACAACTGAAACACCAACCACAACCACAACCACAAAATCTACAACCCCACCAACTGAACCTACAACTACAACTGAAACACCAAGTGAACCTACTACTACAACTGAAACACCAACCACAACCACAAAATCTACAACCCCACCAACTGAACCTACAACTACAACTGAAACACCAACTGAACCTACTACTACAACTGAAACACCAACCACAACCACAAAATCTACAACCCCTCCAACTGAACCTACAACTACAACTGAAACACCAAGTGAACCTACTACTACAACTGAAACACCAACCACAACCACAAAATCTACAACCCCTCCAACTGAACCTACAACTACAACTGAAACACCAACTGAACCTACTACTACAACTGAAACACCAACCACAACCACAAAATCGACAACCCCACCAACTGAACCTACAACTACAACTGAAACACCAACTGAACCTACTACTACAACTGAAACACCAACCACAACCACAAAATCTACAACCCCACCAACTGAACCTACAACTACAACTGAAGCACCAATTGAACCTACTACTACAACTAAAACACCAACTACAACCACAAAATCTACAACCCCACCAACTGAACCTACAACTACAACTGAAACACCAACTGAACCTACTACTACAACTGAAACACCAACCACAACCACAAAATCTACAACCCCACCAACTGAACCTACAACTACAACTGAAACACCAACTGAACCTACTACCACAACTGAAACACCAACCACAACCACAAAATCTACAACCCCACCAACTGAACCTACTACTACAACTGAAACACCAACCACAACCACAAAATCTACAACCCCACCAACTGAACCTACTACTACAACTGAAACACCAACCACAACCACAAAATCTACAACCCCACCAACTGAACCTACAACTACAACTGAAACACCAATTGAACCTACTACTACAACTAAAACACCAACTTCAACCACAAAATCTACAACCCCACCAACTGAACCTACAACTACAACTGAAACACCAACTGAACCTACTACTACAACTGAAACACCAACCACAACCACAAAATCTACAACCCCACCAACTGAACCTACAACTACAACTGAAACACCAACTGAACCTACTACCACAACTGAAACACCAACCACAACCACAAAATCTACAACCCCACCAACTGAACCTACTACTACAACTGAAACACCAACCACAACCACAAAATCTACAACCCCACCAACTGAACCTACTACTACAACTGAAACACCAGCAACAACCACAAAATCTACAACCCCACCAACTGAACCTACAACTACAACTGAAACACCAACTGAACCTACTACTACAACTGAAACACCAACCACAACCACAAAATCTACAACCCCACCAACTGTACCTACCACTACAACTACTGATGAAGTTTTCACTGGTCCCACATTGCCAACATCAGGGTCTCCATCAACTGGTTCAGTTATTCATCCCACTCCATGCTTCTGTATAGTTAACGGAAAGCATTATGAGCCAGGTAAGAAAAAAAATCTGCAGTTATGTCATTCACTGACAAGCTATATGCATAATTCATATTACAAAACAAATTACGGTTTACCACTGTGTAATCTATTTTTCATCTTTTTTCTCATATTCAGGGGAAGTAATATTAAACATGGAACACATTGGATCAGGTTTATGTCTCACAATGATATGTTCTAATATTTGTGAGATTCGCAACGAGACTATATTTTGCGGGACCACCACCATGCCTACACCCACACCCACAAAACCTGTACCTACCTGCCCTGAATGGGATGTATCAGTAAGAATCTCAATGGACCTAGCACATTAAATATATACTGTACTTGCTTTCATTATACTGATTGTCCCCTTTTTTCTCTTTGCATCAGCAAAATGAGACCTTCCTCCTGTGCAACTGCACCATGGCCAAATGCATTGAGAACAATACAATTGAAATAGTTCCATATGAATGTCCACCCCTTGCGAAAATCACTTGTGCCAATGGAAAGAAGCCAGTTCTTGTGTATGATGAGTACCGCTGCTGCCAGCATTACGCGTGTGACTGTAAGCCATTCTGTGGTTAAAATTATGTTCGACTGCATGTATTTACTCATGTTTCTTTTTTAAACATTTTCTTTCTTACTTTTTTTCAGGTGTATGTGAAGGCTGGGGAGACCCTCATTACATCACATTTGATGGCTTATACTACAGTTATCAAGGAAACTGTACTTACGTCTTGATGGAAGAGATTTTACCAAAATATAACTTGAACATTTATATTGACAATGTCTACTGTGATCCCACTGAAGATGTTTCTTGTCCACGATCGATAATTATATCATACCAATCTGAAGTTGTCACACTCATAAATCATAACCTTCTTGGAGCAGCTCAGTTGGAGGTAAAACAATAAACAATGTGGTCAAAGTCTTGTTGTATATTCTGAAAAACTCATCACACTATCTTGCAGTGGAATATTATTGTCAATGTAGTAGTAGATGTAGCAATTGTGGATCTTTTTGTCATAGTTTATTTTACAGTGTATTCAATTTTTCACTGCAGGCACTGAAAAATGGAGTACGTCTGAAACTACCTTACTCACACCAAGGTGTTAAGATCTTGGACTCTGGCATTAACTTGGTTTTGGAGATCCCTCGCCTAAAAGTGGTCATTACATTTGGAATAACTGGCTTTAGTCTCAATCTTCCATATCAAAACTTTGGCAGTAACACACAGGGCCATTGTGGTAAGAACATTTCTCTGTCCAGTGGCCATAATGGGAAATATTTAGTTTAAAGGTTGACTGCAGTATAAACTGTTTTGTGACTCCACCCGCAGGAACATGCAATAACAACCAGGCTGATGACTGCAGGTTGCCTGGAGGCCAGCTGGTGGAAAATTGTGCTGTTATGGCCGACTATTGGCCTGCAAAACACATTTACCAACCCAACTGCCACATACCATCTGTACTCCCCACTAATACACCTGAACCTCCACCAATCTTAACTCCATGCAAGCCAGACTCCATTTGTCACCTGCTTAGGAGCAGGTAGAAATTATCTTATACATAGTAGTAGTTCATATTTTCCCCCATAAGTCTGACATATTGGAGTTAAAACACAATTTTTATCTGTGTTTGTGTTTTTTCTTTTACAGTCTCTTTGCAGCGTGCCATCCCTTTGTCTCCCCTGACAATTTCTACCAAGGTTGTGTTTTTGATAGCTGTCATGTTTCCAACCCAGCAGTGGAGTGCACAAGTTTGCAGACTTATGCTGCAGCTTGTTCTCAGGCTGGGGTTTGTCTGCACTGGAGGAACCACACCAGGCTGTGTGGTAAGCAAACCCTCATTATTTTAACTTCAAATGCTATAATCATGACATCTTTTACTTTTGTCACATTTCGCACACATTTAACAGACTGCTTCACGTTTGATTATATACAGAAGGTAGGCAGTATATACTAAACAGTTGTTTTCTTCACCTACAGCAAGTGACTGCCCGTCAAACAAAGTTTACAAACCATGTGGTCCTGCAGAACAGCCAACCTGTGAAGACAAGTACGTTTAATTATAAAAAAATTAAAAAAATCCAGTTCATTGTGCATATTTACATTTCCTGAGACAAAGATCATAATGGATAGTGGCAACACATATTTCCTATTAACAGCATAATAGCAATAAGTAGAGTAGAATACACTGTATTAGATAAGAGAGAGATCTGAAAGAAATAACATAAACTAACTGTTCTTTCTTGATGATTCAATATCACAGTTCTAATGAACCAACCATGAACTTCACGACTGAGGGCTGCTTTTGCCCTGATGGAATGAAACTCTTCAACAAAGACTCTGGAATATGTGTTAATAAGTGTGGTAAGTATGGTCTTTATCCTCAAGTATTAACATTGAGCTGAATATATTGTATCAAACATGAAGTGCTCATTTTTCAACAGGATGTCTTGATCCTGAGGGTGTTCCTCGTGAGGTGAGTCTTCTATTCATAGTCAGTTCAAATCCTACGTTGTCCTGTTTACTTGCAAGAGACAGTAGGTCACTGCTGTGGTTTGTTCTTTCAGTTTAATGAGAGGTTTGAGTACAAATGCCAAAACTGCATCTGTGAGGAGTCCACCAAGACTGTGACTTGCAAGCCTAAGACATGCCCAACAACACCTTTAACGAACTGCACTGGTCCCGGGTTTGTCCTTGTGAACCAAACTAATCCATCAGATCGCTGCTGTTCTACCTTTGTTTGCCGTAAGACATGTAGCATCAATTCACATTTGTCTCTACAGTGAATGTACATTGATAATGTATTGATGGCTCTTAACGATTCACTGCCACCATTTTATCATCTCCACAGAATGTCAAAGCAGCAAATGCCCAGTAAAGATCATGAACTGTCCTGTAGGATATACACCAGTTGTCAGTGTTCCTGAAGGAAAATGTTGTCCAGAACGTACATGTGGTGAGCTCATTAATTCATAGTTTATATAAAGCCTATTGAATAGAGGGGCACTCTTACGTAATTATCGTTGTCTAAATCTTTTCTAGAGCCTAAAAGAGTTTGTGTCCACAAAGACACTGAATACCAGGTAAATAAGAAATGGAAATATATAATGATTGTATTAATTAATTGAATGGCTAAACACTAAAATATAATTAAAAAAAATGTCTTCATTATTTTCTAGCCTGGCTCTTCTGTTCCTGGGCCATTATGTCAGGATTGTGTCTGTACCAATGAGGTGGACCCCCATTCTGGTCTATTCAAGATAAGTTGTGAGTTTCAGAAATGTCAAGAAAACTGTGACATGGTAAGAAAAACTACACCCATTCAACTCATATACACAAAACATACAATAAAACTTTTTTTCTCAGAAAATGTTTACTGAGAGTAAAACTGGACATGACTAAAAAAAATGTGCCTTTTCTCTCAGGGATATGAATATGTGGAAACCGATTCTGATGAATGCTGTGGGAAGTGTGTACAGACGCACTGTGTCATCAATGTGAATGAAACTGTGAAGCTCTTGAAGGTAAGTTGGGTCATCTTTCTTGGCTTAATAGCCTACATCACCTCAGAATTCATATTATATATTAGTATTTTCATATACTTGTAAATCTCATTACTCTCCAGCCAGCAGATACCTGGTCACCACCTGAGAATAAGTGTCTGCATTACACCTGTATCAAGATCGGTGACACTTTGACAACGTTCAATTCGCACATTGTGTGCCCGCCGTTCCAGCAGAGCAACTGTCAACCTGTAAGTGTCATTTGCCACTTTCAACAAATGAATCTGGATTATCTGTGTCTGTGAAAAAACATATTAAAACAAATTATGTAAATGTTGTTAATTTTCTCCATAGGGCACAGTTCAGACCGCTGCAAATGGCTGTTGTAAAATTTGTGAGTATGCTGTTTTCTTTACATTTGGATAGAAGATACTTGGATAAAAACAAGCTAACTGTGTGTGTTTTTTGAAAAGGTGTGGAGAAGGAGTTGGGCTGCAAGTTACAATCCATAAAAACGCATATTATGCACAAGGGCTGTCAGTCTTACCAGGCGGTAGATATGCCATATTGTGAAGGAACCTGCAACACTTTCACCAAGTAAGACATCACTAATATTTCTCATTCCTTCGGATAGTGAAAGTTTGTTAATAGTTTATTAATCAATCCCGCCTCTGCTTTCTTCAGGTACTCTGAAGCAGCAGCAGTTATGCAGCATTCTTGCTCCTGCTGTAGGGAGACACGCTCCAGCAACCGCACTGTTGACCTGCACTGTTTGAATGGAGATGTGGTTCCCTACTCATACATCCATGTGGAGGAGTGTGGCTGCAACTACACAGACTGCAACGGAGCTGTTGCACAACCTGCTCGCAGGAGGCGAAGCTCTAAGCTGGTGTAATAAAGACATCTACCATCGCAATAATGGGTGTGGGATGTAAAAATGTCTTCCCCTATTGTCTTAACAATCTTTACATCTCTAACAAAGCAATCGTCTTTTCAGAATATTTATCAATTGATCAATAAAAATATGCAACTCTGTGAGACGTCTCATCTCTTCTATTTTCTTGTTTGTGCCAACCTTTATTGTTGACTTGCTGTTTGAAAATAACTATCATGTCTATTTAAAAGTACATGTATTACTAATTTTACACAGATCTAAATTATAAATCTTACGTGGTCCCTCACAATGAAAGGAATTTATACAAATGTTTTATCAAAAAAATATTATTGGAACACTATAGAACTGAATACAGACTGCTTTTGATAGAGAAGATAAGGTGAATCTAGGTGGAGAAGGAGACAGGTGTGGCCATCTGAACTGAAGATCTGACCTGCACTAGCCTTGTGAGACCATCCCGATCCTCCATTGTATTTTACCCGCAGATCAGTCTGGTAACGTGTGACAGAGAAAATCTAATGAAGTTTGCCAAACGAACTCCTAATCAGCGTTGGTTATGAGTCAGGTTAAACCTGCACAGTCTGTGCAACAATGTGAGTGTGCTGTCCAAGGTGCAGAGGGCCGGGTTTTCTAACCTGACTATCGCCAGATGAATTTCGTTCCGCCTTGACTCCGCTAGCTCCACATAACCATCTGTAATCGCTCCATAGGAAAATGATTTCAGGTGGTCGAGACCACCGGGCGGGTTTTTATAAATGTGATGTAGCGGAGAAGCGACTGCTCAGACGACAATGGCAGCTCGCATCGAGGAAGCAGGCATCAACATCGGTGCTGCTGTTTCATCCGTGTTGTCCAATCTAGAGAATATTTATTCTGTAAAAGAACACCAGAGAACGGCTTTGAAGGCTTTTGTCGGTGGAAATGATGTTTTCGCACTTCTCCCGACGGGGTTTGGCTTTTCCCTGCGTTGCTCTCATCAGCGTCACGAGAGTCAGGTTATGGGTTTTTTCCTCCTGCATCAATAATCTCAGCCCTCCGTCTCTTATGCCCCTGGATTAATATTACATTGTGGATAAAGATGTATTGAGGAATTGACCTTTAATAGCAAATATTTATACAGTTAGATGTTAGCTGTCATCACTGCACTAATAGTGAGAAGTGTCAGGTGATTTTGCTCTGCATCTGCTTGAATATGATTGGACTTAACTAGTCCTCTGATGCTTGTGAAGTGAATCAACAGGCCATGCCAAGAGCTCGGTCTCATTCATAGTCTTTAACCGATCAGGGAACAGCATGCAGACGACCAGCTTCAAATCAGAGGCAGCATCAGTGCATAGAAACCACACAGCAGCCCTTATTGCAACTTCACTGAAGAAACTGATGTTTGGAAAGTAATTTCCATAAATCTAGGAATCATGTCAACCTTGAAAGACTAATATACATCTATAATATTAATTTTTTCATATATCTGCTTTTAAATGTGAGACTTCATGCGTCATCAAATGTAAATATTCTAAGTAAAATCATGATTTTAATTTTAATCATAATTATATTTCCCCAGTTCAGACAGCGGGACATTTGTAAACTATCTTTGAAAGCTTTGAGGTCTCAACTAGTATTTTAAATAAAGTTATGTGGGTTTAAACAGTGTTTGGCTGCACAGCACACATGTTTAAGGATCAGTGAGTACATTTCTAACAGGCCACATACTGCTGTGATTTGAGCATGGTGTATGTAGAGACTTTTCTCTGAGGTAGTGACAATACTGCTCAGATGAATGCAATCAAATTCAGCGTCAAATTTACAACCTGTATCATTGTTTGTTTTATTCATTCCTGTGTGCTCTTTAATATTTGTTTTGATTGCAGCTATGAGAGGTAAAGGCTACATTTGTCTACAGGTAGGCTATACTGCATATAGCTTTTCAGCTTTAATCTATTTATTATCTGTTATATTTAATTTCCTCAACTTGGACCTATCTGTATCCTGTTCCCATCCAGACCAACCTCTCTGGTCGGTTTTCATTTTCCAAGCTGGGGATTGTAGTTTTATTAACTGGCGTATTTTATTTCACTTCTTCCACTGGTGAAAGAAATACTCAGACCTTTTAAAATCTAAATTACATGTTACTTAAGTAAAAGTACAAAGGTATTGGCATCAGAATGTACTTAAACAACAAAAAGTAAACGTACTTATTATGCAGAATGGCTCGTTTCAGAATATTATATTATCTGATTGTAATTACTGATAGATTAAAGGTTGAATATGGAGAATGAGCAGAACACCACCATCTAGTGTCTAAAGATCGTATTCACAGCAACAGAAAATAATTCCACCACTCAGGTTGCCAGGTTGGGCAGACCCGGTCCAGTAGCCTACAGGAGACCGGAGCCTGTTTGAACCGATCCCCTCTGACAAATCACACCATAAAAACAAGTTTTGCAGAGGAGTTTTACTGACAGTTAGCGTTAGCCTTTACAGCTAAGTAAACATGAAAGTTAGCTTAACGATCAAGGAGAAACGAAGCCATTTCAGCGTTCGTTTTAATGCTGTTGAACTCCTTTATCTCAGTCCATGGAGTGAATGCTCGGCCTATATTTACTCTGGTTTTGCCCGTCTCCGGTCACTCAGCTGCTGGGACAAATAATAAAGCAACTTCAGGATTGACAAACTCCATTTCAGCAGTGCCAGCCTTAAGTAGCTGCACCGAACAACAGACAACTGTGGCACCCCGCAATGCCGGCTGCTATTGGCTGATACAATGTAAACATAACGTGACAGAGAGTCATCGTTAAACCAGTCAAAATTAAAAATATATATATATATATTAATTCATACTAAATATATTGTTTTATGGAAAAGCAATACTTTCATTCTGTTAAAAAATATAGCTTTTAATGAAGATTCTACAAATTCAACCTTAATGTAAATATGATTTTAATGTTGCAGCTGGTAAAGCTGGGGCTGATTTTATTTACTTTATATACTGCTGTAAAGTTTAATCTATAACAATATGTTATTGATTTTTTTGATAATATTGTGTATTAATAATCTGAATCTGTAAAGTAACTAGTTACTTTAACATATAACTTAAGTTACCAGTTAAATGTTGTGGAGTGAAAAAAACAAAAACCTTTTTTGCCATAGCAGTCGTGCTGCTCATGCCAGTTTCCAAACGTTTCCGGTACAGTACGCTAGGTGAACTTTTATCTTTCATCCTAACAGCGTCAGGGCCAACCGTAACCACCGGAACTAGTAGCCGTTTGTGATGTTGAGAAAAGTTTTTTATTGTATCTGGAAAGATATTATGAAGTGTTGGTTGCTTGTGACCTTATCCCCAGTTTGTAAGTTTTATGCATTAACGTAATATCCCTGGCGGTCTTTCAGGGTCGTTTATGCTAACGTTAGCCTAGCTGTGAAACAAAGATGGCAGCCAGAAGTGACACATGTCCTTTCTTGATTTGAACATCACAAACAACACATCACAAAGCGTCTTATTATCAGATGTATCGATCTACTGTATATTAATTATACTTTCCCATTATTTGAGTATTTTGAGCACTATTGTAATTTTTACAATAGTGCTTTTGTTTGGAAATATAACAAGCAAGGTGTCACATTGAAATATTTTAAACAGAAAATATTTTTGGTGATTCTGACCTTCAAGAAAATTATTTCATGACCTGTTTTTTAAAATATTGCCAGGGATTTATCTTTCGGGAAAAAACTGATGCTTATCTTATCTCTGTGACAACAGCGTAATACAGGAGAGATACAAACTAAGTCTATTTTAACTGGTAAATCCACATTTACTGTGATTGTTAGGTTTAATGTGTCAACGCTGTGGGCTGTTGGCTGCAGGAGATAATCAACCTGGAAAATGATAGGAACAGTTATTTGTTGATGTCTTTTTGTTTATCTCGTGTACACTTAAGAAATCATTTTATTGTCTCTATTCCGTAACTTCTGAGATACAGCATGTATTAGCCACATGATCCAGATGTGTGCTGGTGTTTATATAAAGTGTGTGCAACATGTAGAGCTCAGTCCAGGAGCATCCAAAGTAAGGCTGAAGCGTTTGATAAAGTGCTGTAATTTATTGCAGCTGCTTCATTGTGCAACATCCTTATTATGTTTTTCTTTGACAGTTTGCGTTAAAATACACAAAGACATTAATGCATCACTGGAACATTTCAGGGTGTTTACTTTGTATCAGACTGCTGCGAGGAGGCCAAAGTCAAGATGAGGTGAGTTTGTTTGCTGATTGTCCTTTCAGATCAGTTTCATTTGACACCAGATAGGCTACCCTGCTTGACAATGATACACTTTTCTCTTAAGCTGTCCTAAAAATGAACACTGCACTATTAAAAAAAGGACAAATTATCATAAAACAACAAATAATTAAAAAAATTCAAACAATTAAAACACATTTTATGCATGTTAAACATCCAGTTAACAGAAAAATATAACAGTTATCAATAATGAATTCTTGAAAGTATTTTATTTCACTCTGTATATTACAGATCATATATCCGACAAAAAACAGCACTACTGCAATTCTTTGAATAACAAGAAATGTGATGCTGACTTAACCGGGCCCTAACTGTCAATTAATTTAATTTAATTAAAGAACTAAACAAAACTGTGCGATGAAGGATGTGTTGCTCGACTTCACCACACCTTAGACTCAAATATTGGAAAATGGGCCATCACATGTCACATTACACCTAAGAACACTTGTAACAGGCTCATCATGACATTGTTTTTCTAAAAGGCAGAACTGTTCAGTCATGTTCTTATACATACTAGCACGACTTTCAGCATCACTCCACAAACATACTGAAATAACTGTTACTGTGGCAGTTTAAACAAAGTAGGATGTGTGAAAACTACACAGGCTTTAACATAGAAACCGAAATGTAACAAAAACAAAGAATTCATAAAATACATTAATATGCTGCATTTCTTTACATAGTTTTTCTACATTCAGCCAGCAAAATATGATTTTATACTTCATGTTTTAACCTTAAGTATAATTTGTAGTTTTCATATGGAGCAGCAAGCACTGAGCGATAGTACAGGACAGTGAAGCCACAGTAATAATTAGTAACAGAGAATCCAAAGTCACGGGCAGCCTGTATGGAGAGGGAAAGACGCTCTACACACAAACGCACATGTATGTCCACAAGACACCCCTGTTCACGTGGGATTGTTAGGTTTCAGCCTAATGTTACTGTTAACAACTGTGCAAAGCAAGCTTTTCTATTTACTCTGCGTCAGAGCAAAGCTTTTTTGTTTGCATGACAGTATACAAAAACCATAATGTGTGATGTGCTGTCATAACGCACAAAATAGTGTCTCCTTTGACATGCTTTGTGGGAAGGTTTTGTTGACAAAACTGACATCATATTAGTTCACCTTGCACCTTGTATAACTTGCAGCAAACAAGAAATTATTATTATATTATTTGTATTATGCTTACTAAAATGTTAATTGTTTTTGGTGAATTGATCTGAGTTTATTTTGGGCCACATCCATCTAAAAGCCTGCTGGCTGAAGTGCATGCACAGCTTAGGATGATGTTTCAAATTCAAACTAGTGTTGAATCAGTCTTTAAATGACCCTTTATTTTACAATTATCCCTCTCACCGACACGAAGGCCTTCGTCGTGGCTCGATAACGATGTTCACAACGTTTGTGAATGGAGAAGGGGTCGTTTTAAATATGTTTATTCTTCTTATTACTCCTTTTTGGACATGTAACTGTTAAAAAAATGTTTTAATGTCCTTATTTTATTATTATTCTTAGTTTCTTTTTTTGTTTCTTATCATTATTCATTTTTTTCACATAATAAAAATAAATAAATATACTAAAGTTTGGTCTCATTTTGAACTGGATTATCTGGATTAATTCCATACCTAATATGTTATGATCCACTAAAGTTAGGCGCGACACAAGATCAATAAATTCCCATTTTTGTTATCTTTGTCATTATATTGACTGTAAGGGAACCAGGTGGGACAACTGAGTGAGATTCAACTCTTCTTCGTTTAGGAGGGGAGAGGGAGACGCACCTGGTGGGGATCTGCACTCTACTGAGCGCACTTTTCTAGTTACATTAAAGGAGCTGTACTCAACATTCAGCAGCAAACACATATCAGCTATGTAAAGATAAAGTTGCGTTATTGTGTCCTAAGCAGAGAATTATGTCACTCTAGGTCCCTCCACTCAAAAAAGTGTTGGTTTCTGTCCTCTAAAATATGCGACATGGCCATAGTGACTTGTGTCCGAGCAACGTTTGTCACTAAAGAGGTGTTTTCACATTCATCTCATGAAGGAGGAGATGTCTGTGCACTTCTCTGCAATTTGTAATTCAAACCTATTCCGGGCAAGCTTTAGTTTATACGTCACTGATATATAAACAAATCGCCGTCTAATATGTGAAACAATAGTCGATGAGGGAACTTTGACACCTGAAACTTGAACCTCCATCTCAGAGTGGATTGTCAGTACAGAGAGAAAACACACGGGCATCAAAGCTGACAGTCGTACAGTTACAACAGTAACTAATTAAAGATGCTAACTGCTTTACATTCTGATACGTCTGCTAGTCGACTACTTCAGTGACAACATTTAGCTCCTTAGGCAGGAGCCATGTCCGTCCATCAACGGACTAAACACAGTCAGTCAACAGCACCATTTTCTTGTGTGGGACTGAAAAAGAATATAATTTTAATAGCAACAAAACAAATAAAGTTTGTTTGCAGCTAAATATTCGTCTGTATCGAATGCAGGTGGAAATTAAAAAGCTATTTTTACTTTTCTAAATGTATATTGCGTTGCCCCACCCACACCTTGGATATGTAAATTTGTGTTGTTTCAGGGTATGGTCTATAAGTCTTTATCAAATGTTTGAGCAATGTATACGCCATTGAATTATGAATTTACTTAAAAGATGTATAGGCACAACCTATAGCTTACAATGCTATGGACCAGTGAGAAAAGTACACAATTCTTGTTTAAGTATGAATGAATACTAATCTTCCCCTGTAATGAAACAGGACATGAATAAAAAGTATACCATAATTAAAGCACAGTACAGTATATCACCAACTTAAACCAGTGTATGACAGTTGAATTTAAAACAGAATTTATAGGATGTGTATTGATATTAAGCAAAGATAAACATCAAAATAGAGAAATGGAGACTAAGAGTGGCGGATATGACGCTTCAATCTAAAGACCTATGAAGATGAAATGTTGTCATAAGCAACCATTTCATGGGTGTGAACTTAATGAAGTCAAAACCCACAATGGTTAACACCCAGAGTGTCTCTTTTACCACTCCTTAACTGCAAACATCATCAGAACTATATTAATTGACATTAGTAGTGTGAGACCATTTGGCTCAACCGTCCCTGTAAGGACAGAGACAACACGAAGATCATGAGAGCAGCCAGGATGCTACTTGAATGGGTGATACCATGGCTCACCCTCTACCTTGGACTAACTGCAGCCAGCACTGGTACGTACTTTACACTCAATGACACACAAAGAGAGCTGCAAATATCAAATCCAACCTCATTGTCCTGCAGTGTCTATTGAGTATAAAGAAGCCTGGGGAAAAATATGATCAAGACCACTAAAGTGTTGGATAAATGTTGTTTTTTCATGCAAATACTGCATAGTACAAATATGATCAGACTGCTTTTGCCTGACTATTAATAAGGTATATTTCTTTTTTCAGTCATGGTTCAGACAATGACCAAAATGCCATTGATAACAGGTAATATTTTCAAAGATGAACGGTAACAAACCAAAGATAATAAACAGTTTGAACTATACTCTAATGCATGTTCTTTATCTCCAACTAGAAGTGAGACCTGCTCACAATAACCAGATCTGCAGTACATGGGGAAATTACCATTTTAAGACTTTTGATGGAGATTTCTTCCAGCTTCCCTCCACTTGCAACTACATCCTTACGTCCCAGTGTAAGGGAACCTATGAAAGTTTCAATATTCAGTTCCAACGGCAGGAGATGAATGGTGTCACCACCATTAACAAGGTCACTATGAGACTGGATGGGGCCGTTGTGGAATTAGCCAAGACTTTCATCAAAGTCAACGATGAACTGTGAGCCTGTTTTGATAACTTGACTTTTCTTCGCCAGCTGATGTACTGGTTACAGAGATGGTTGATGTCTTATCATCTTACTGTGCTTTTTTTCCTCTAGTGTCACTATACCATTCAGCCAGGTTGGCATTTCAATTGAAAGCACTATCTCCTATGTCAAAATCGAGGCAAAGCTGGGTTTGGTCGTCATGTGGAATGAAGAAGATACACTCTGGGTATTTGTATTCACTATGCGCTGTTCACTTAAATACTATCTGATCTTGATTTTCATTATTATGTTGAAAGCGAACAGATAAACACAGAGACTGAGCCCTGAAAGTATTTACACTTTATTTGGTTTTACTTCTATGCGAGAGATTAGAGAATTGACTCAGGTGACATCAAAATGCATCCATATTAAATCAAAGGGAAATCATTGAGGAAAAATTGCATGATTTTGTATAGTTAAGAGATTTCCTTCATTTCTGTGTTTAATTCAACTTGAATTTCCACCTGGTTTTAAGGTTGAGCTCGACGCCCAATTCAAGAATCAGACCTGTGGCCTGTGTGGTGACTTCAACGGAGTCCAGGTTTATGATGAGTTTATCGAAGCAGGTAAATACTAGATAATAAAGCTTAAAACATTCTGCACAAAATCCCTCCTCACATATGCTAAACTCTATTTTTTCCTCTGGAAACAGGGGAGTCTGTAACACTTGAATATTATGGGGAGAACTGGAAAGTCAGTGATCCTACAGAAGAGTGTGATGAAATCTCCTCTCCAGCTGCAGAGACCTGTGAAAATCAAGTATGTGAAACCGGGTATGCGTCAAATGATTTTGTATGTAACATTAAGGTAAGATTTAAATACATTGCATACTTTGACCTACAGACAGACAGCTGTGTAAACCTGCTCTCAGGACCTGCATTCCTCAGCTGTCATAATCTGATTGATACTGAATCCTTCATCAAAGCCTGTGTAAAGGACCTGTGCCACTGTAACAGAAGTACTTGCTTGTGTTCAACCGTATCAGAGTACTCCCGTCAGTGTGCTCATGCAGGCGGGGAACCACAGCAATGGAAGACCGAGCAGCTTTGTGGTAAGATAAGCATTTAAAACATTTATATGTTGGGGCTTTGATGTTTTCACTGTATTTATTTCAGAATCACTGTTTCTAAGTTGTATTTTTTTGTGTGTCCAATAGCAAAAACATGCCCTTTCAACATGGAGTATAAAGAATGCGGTAGTCCTTGTACTGACACCTGCAGCAACCCCGACAGAAGCCTTGTGTGTGAGGATCACTGCATAGATGGATGCTTCTGTCCATCTGGTAAGTGAATTTACAATCAGAACACATGATGTTTTGGTTTATTTACATTCATGCATGATTAACTCAGAATCCCTTATACTTAATTTGTTCTCTTGACTTTTGCAATTGATGTGCAAAATTGCAAATTCATGCTGTTGAACTAGTGTCAATGTTTGTAACAAAAATAAGCTGAAGTTATAGCTTTATCTTCTCAACACTCTTCTCAGTTGAGATTCTACATTTGATGAAGCTTTGGCTGCAATCAGTTTAAAGGTGATAGTTGTCAGGCCAGGCACAGTGATATTAAAAAAGGTGTTTGAATTTAATGCAGTTTAATTTTGATTTTGTATGGAGATATGTGGACGGTGTTGTTATCTTTGACACTTCTTGGAGTATTGTTCTGTTAATTCATGAAGACAGATTGGGTTTGCATTGTGTGGGGCATTTTACTTTACAGATCAGACAAATCACGCCGTTTTGTTTCTCCCAAGGAACCGTCTTTGACGACATTACACAAAAGGGGTGTGTTGCTGCGGACACATGCCCCTGCTTACACAACGACAGGCCATATAATCCAGGGGAATCATACTCAAGGGCGTGTCAAGAATGGTGATTACTGACTATCTTCAGTATAATGTTTATAACGAGTATTTAAGGTGATATGTCCTTTTGAACTGACTGAACTCTGTTGACAGCACCTGTACCCAGGGTCAGTGGCACTGTAACAATACAGACTGTCCTGGTATCTGCTCCGTGCTGGGCGGCTCCCACATCTCCACCTATGATGATAAAACATATACTTTCCATGGAGACTGCTCTTATGTTCTCTCTAAGGTAAACATTTAAACTTTAATTTACTCATCCTTTAATCCACAGACAAAGATACACAACTTGAACATAACCTAACAGTTTGTAATAAAGTGCATTTTTATCTTCTTGACTATAGGAAACTAATGGGACTTTCAGTGTCTTTGGCGACCTGTCAAAATGTAAAAGATCAGATAAATCAACTTGCCTGACTGCAGTCAGCCTACTACTATCTAAACACACGGTAAAATTACAGTATATTAGGATTCTCCCCTAAACACACACATATTTATAGGATTTTCTCCATATCTGTCATGAAGGTTTAGATTTTCCCTGAGGTCATTTTGGTGTCTCTTTTCAGATTTCAGTTAAACCTAACGGACAGGTTTTGTATAACAAGCGGATCACTCAGCTTCCTCTTTTTATTGGTGAGTGACTGGTTCTTTTTAGTTTTTATTCTCAGATAAAATCAGAACATATGATTAATTAGCTCTTTAT
Organism: Echiichthys vipera; assembly: GCF_963691815.1. NCBI lineage: Eukaryota > Metazoa > Chordata > Actinopteri > Perciformes > Trachinidae > Echiichthys > Echiichthys vipera. Next base: position 14,209,258 of record NC_139832.1, on the reverse strand, counting down.
TTAATGTGGAAATGTTTTTCTCCCCACAGATGACATAACGGTCTTCAGCCCATCGACGTTCTTTATTGTACTCCACACCAACTATGGGCTTGATCTCGAGATCCAGCTCTCACCCATTATGCAGGTCTACATCAAAGCCAGTGTGTCCAATAAGGGCAAACTCAGGGGTGTGTTTCACTTCTGTTGTTTATAGTGTCAAATCCACCTTTTGCAGAGACAATTTTATTAAGTATTAAGTATCAATATCTTTATCCAGGTCTTTGTGGAGATTTTAATGATGTTGAAGCTGATGACTTCAGAACCACAAATGGATTGACTGAGGGAACGGCTCGGACATTTGTCAACACATGGAAAACCAAAACAAGCTGCTCTGACGTGGCCAATATAGTTGGGGACCCCTGCATTCTGAGCATAAACAAAGGTAGGTCACACTGTTACATTGTACTCCTCATTTTAAAGTTGTAATTCGCAAGATTTGAGACACGTTGTTTCTAGCGACCTCTTTGGCGGTAAGATGTAAATGTAGGCGAGCCTGTTCTTTCAGGGCCCTCCATCTTGTCACGTTCGCGGTTGCAATGCGTCTTGACTTTTCTTAACTATTGTAAAACTTATTGAAACACATTCACCTCTCTACTTACGGTCTGCCCCCTATATGTTCCCCTCTTAAATCCACACACACACACATGTTCCTATTACACTTCTGCCCTTACTACAAGCCTGACTCAGAAGTTGGAAGTTCCCCATTTCTGATTACAATGAAATGCAGCATACGCTTCAGTGATGAGCTCAACCTGGGAAGACCAACTGCTGCTGACTAACGTAAGAAGCGTCACTTACCTTGCGGTGCATTTTAATATAGCGAGAGAATGGGAGGGAGGCAATGTCTCCACAGACACAGATATTGTAATACTCGGCTCAACATTGTTTTGACTCACTCTTTGATAGATAGTAACGTTAGAGACAATTAACTAGATTAAAATCTTACGGATTATAACTTTAATAATTAGTTTTCACAACATTTTATGAATACACATGTTTATTTGTTTTTGTAGAGAAATATGCCAAACACTGGTGCGCCTTGCTGTCAGACCCAAAAGGGATTTTTGCAAAGTGCCATTCTGAAATAAACCCAGAAGACTACCAAGCTGTAAGCAGTGATCTATTTTTGTATGCCACCTACATGTATTTGTATTTGTGTTATTTCCCTTATTTAACAATTTCAAATTTCAGCTATTAATTTTACTTGTTGCTGCTTCTCCTCACAGTCTTGTATTTATGACTCCTGCGCCTGTGATAACAGTGAGATATGCATGTGTGCTGCCATAGCCTCCTATGTCCATGCATGTGCCGCTGAAGGTGTCTTACTGAACGGATGGAGGAGCACCGTGTGCCGTAAGTTAAACCGGAACTATCCAAAGTTAAATTTATTCATAATCTAATGACACCAAACAAACCTGTTTCCTTTCAAAAGAGAATTACACGACTGGCTGCCCTTCTACTTTTGTGTATGGCTATCAAATGACAAGCTGTGGTCGCACCTGCCGCTCTCTCAGCCAGTCAGATTTAACATGTGAGGTGGATTTTACCCCGCTTGATGGCTGCGGGTGTGCTGAAGGAACTTACCTGAATGAGGAGGGAAAATGTGTGTCAGCCTCACAATGCGCCTGTCAAGTGGGAGACAAGCTGTTACGCCGTGGGCAGATCCTCAGAGTCCATGGACAAACTTGGTGAGGATTACAATGTTATAAGTGAAATTAAAGCAGAACAGAATTATTTTAATGATTATTTCTGGCCAGCTGACACAAACAAAAAGAGAGAGAGAGAGAGATGGGGAATGTCATAAAGAAGGTCTGCAGCTTGAGGCAAACTGTGGATGTTACAGTTAATTTATTATTTTTAAGTGAATACAATTATCCTGCTTAGATAAGTAGGTCCCAAAGTTTAATATATATCCAGCACAGTGTTTTATTTATATTTTGAAGAGCCATTTCCCACAAGCAGTGGCGTTTCCGGGTCATTTGTAATACGGGTGCTATTTAGCAACTGATCAGCACTTGGTGTGTTTCTCATACAACAACTACCACATTTTCCTGAATTTTGCTGATTTTAAATTCATGAGAGTCAGTTGAGGTGGTTCGGGCATCTAGTAAGGATGCCCCCTGGGCGCCTCCCTAGGGAGGTGTTCCATGCACGTCCAGCTGGGAGGAGGCCTCGGGGAAGACCCAGGACCAGGTGGATAGATTATATCTCCACACTGGCCTGGGAACGCCTCGGGATCCCCCAGTTAGAGCTGGTTAATGTGGCCCGGGAAAGGGAAGTTTGGGGTCCTCTGCTAGAGCTCCTGCTCCCGCGACCCGACCCCGGATAAGCGGTTGAAGATGAGTGAGTGAGTGAGTGAGTGAGTGAGTGAGTGAGTGAGTGAGTGAGTGAGTGAGTGAGTGAGTGAGTGAGTGACAGTGTTTCTCTGCCCGTTTTAGCCTGAACTTTTTGGAAAAGTCTGGTTTGAGCAGTGTCGTGTGAACAGGAAGACCGACCAACATCGCTGTCAGTTCACAAAAAGGAATCTGTCCCCGGCTTCGGTTCGCCATTGTTGTTTTTCCGGTATGAATTTTTCCAGCCTTGTGATTGGCTTTGTGTGAGGAGTGGTATCGCTACCCACTTCTTTGGAATAGCAGGCGGATTTTGCGGTTTCATGTGGACAGAGATATTTTTTATCACACCGGTGGTTTGGATAAGAACTTTTTTTATGTTCAAGATTACGATTATGTTAAATAATAATTTAAAATAAGCCCAAAAAATATGTAATTGGTGTTACTGCTACGCAAACACTTTTATTTTGAAATAATGCACTTCCTCCTGGATCAAAAGGTCAAGGAGTCATTTGCAGTGGACGTGGGCATACTGTATGGTTATTCAGATGCCTTTCAGCATTTGTTGGGCAGTGTGTTGATGAACTTGACCAACTACCTATCAGATCTGGGGTGGCCACAGAGGTGGCCAATGAGATTTGACCACAAGTAACTTTCCTTGCACATCATAGCGGCCCTTCAACGATCTCCACTGCTAATTGCAGAAAGGTAGTGTGCTCCACAATTCATAACTGCTTAACACTGCACTGCACTTCCTGACACAGTGCTTGTTATTTCATTGAATTTTAAGCTCTATTTGTATTTCGGCATTATGTTTTTGAGTTGTTCCAATGTACGTACATCTGACCATCCCAATTTTGTGAACGTAATCGCTCAGAAACCCCTGGAGGACCTTTCTTTAGTTGTGGCACAAACGTCGACTTGGACTCAAGGATAAGCTGATTAGATTTTGGAGGTCAAAGGTCACTGTGACCTGATGATGATGAAGTGTTGACATTTTATACCCCAAAAGGTCAATGTCACTGTGATGTCATTATGTTTCTGTCCATCTTTTCGACGCCATAACAGATTGTCAGATACAGAATTTGTGACACTAACCTTAAAACTGTGCTGATTGTTTAGATCTTCTGTGCTACCGGGTTTAAACAAAACTATGAATACACATAATATCTTTTATGAAATCCCTGAAATGAATGTAAGGTTGTAATTCTAGTTTTTATTTTCATTTTGAAGGAGTGGCAAGCTACAAGAATGTCCTAGGTTTGACTTTTGTTAGACTGTTTCCTCTCGAGGCTTTGGTTTAATCCCCAAGAAGAAGAAAAACAGTATTCAGTGAATTGAAATCTCTAAAGTGTCAATGTAAATGTGGTTATTGGTTTTATGTGATCAGTCAGGGGGACACTGCTTTTCTCTCAGTATGTGCTAAAATAGTCACCAGCTACCCTCAAATTGTCAAGTTAGCGTACTGTATATGTGTAAGCAATGACTTAAAGATGAAGTATAAATACAGATCCCGAAGGCCAGACCAGTGTGGAACCACTGTTCTAGGTTGTTTTTTTGCCTTGGCAAGAATTAACTTGCATGTCTTTCTATGCATTTCAGCACCTGCCGTAGTGGAAAACTAAGATGTACAGGAAGCCAAATAAGTGAATGTAGGTACAAAGCCCTCAGCTCGTCATAGTATTCCTTCTAGAGCAAAGCTCAGTGTGAGCAACATCAAGCATGCAGTGGCTTCCTTTGTAACACACTATCATTGTCATCAGCATGCACCCAGCCAATGGTGTTCTTGAACTGCTCCAGAGCAAAGCCAGGTGCCAAGGGATCCGAGTGCCAAAAAAGCTGCCAGACACTGGACACAGAATGTGTAAGATTGAGACGCTGATGTTGAATACTCTACATGTTTACGAAAGCAGCATGACGTGTTAAATACATTGTTGTTACACTGTATAGGTAAGTACACAGTGTATGTCAGGCTGTGTATGTCCTGCCGGCCTGCTGTCTGATGGGAAAGGAGGCTGTATTAAGGAGGAGAACTGTCCCTGCACATTCAATGGAGAATCCTATAATTCTGGACAGACTGTCACTGTGAACTGCAATACCTGGTGAGCCATTTAATACTTTCCACACTAATTTAGTGCTGTGTTCTTGTTATTCATTAACTAATATATAACTTGACATCAATTCATCCATTTAAATCATAGCACTTGCAAAAGCAGAACATGGGAATGTACAGATCATCAGTGTGATGGGACCTGTGCCATATACGGAGAAGGTCATTACATCACTTTTGATGACAAGAAATTCTCCTTTAATGGGGACTGTGGCTATGTCTTCACTCAGGTATTGCACAGACTTTTATTTAACTTTGACTTTGTGATTTGTCAAAAGTCAGTCTTTTAATACTGTTTTTCATATCTTTCAGGATTACTGTGGGGACGATAAGAACGGCACTTTTAGGGTCCTGACTGAGAGCATCCCATGTGGAACAACTGAGAGCATCTGCTCCACTGCTATCAAACTCTACTTAGGGGTACATAACATATCACATCTATATCGTACCTATCGTCTTTCAATTCGTTTTCATGAATAAATCATATTCGGATTTTATGATACATAATCATGTGTTCTAAAGGGACAATAACATTAACTGAAACGTCGTTATCTGAAATACCTGAGGGAATATCACTTTAACACTTCAGTTCAGTTCAATGTGATTAAAATCAACACGATTACACAACACATGATTTCACATAGTTGAGCAGATATTGTTATAAATTTAAATTATTTTTCCATATTCTGTACAAGGCAATAGGATGAATTGCTACTATTCTAATTAGTATATTATTATATCCACTGCCATAATTATTAGAAGTCATATTTCTATAATTATCATAGTTGTTAATATTATTATTGTGGTTGCTGGGCATCTCTTGCTGTCCACCATAGAGCCTATGGGTCTGTTCTGACGTCACTGTCTGTAAAAAGGATTATGATTTTTGTAGCCACTGTATCTCGTGAGGAAATTGTTGGGTGTATGTAAATCATAAATAAATCATAGAGTGTGGTTTAGACCTATTCTTTATGGAAATTGTTGAAGATAACTTTTGTTATGATTTGACACTAAAATAGAATTTAATTTAATTGAAGGAAGATGTATATCGTCAGAACGATATGGAAATGTCTGTCATGTTTATTTTTTAGATTGATACTATCACAATGTAGAAAAATATGCGGCCGAACTGGCTTACGACAATATTGACGCCCTTTGGATGACGCTTTACCTTCTGTAGTATTGAGTATTAAATTCACACAGGAGTGTAAAAAAATAGGCTTTACCATGTGGTTATTTAACATAAACTATGTATTCAATAAATTACCAGAAAACATGCTATGTTGTCATGTATGGTTAGTGAGATTTCAAATTACCTATAACTGGATAGAAGATTTTGGCCTTATCACCCAGCCCTAAATAACACTGTCATTCAAAACATATATAATTACAGTGCTAAAATGAATATTGCAGGATTTCAAATGATTGTATTGTGTTTCTTTCAGAACAATGAAATTGTACTTTCGGAGGAAAGAGTCAGAGTTATCAAACAAAGCAAAGGAGTGGACATACCATATAAAGTACACACAATGGGCATGTATCTTGTCATTGAGGCAAAGAATGGTCTTGTTCTCATTTGGAATAAAAAGACAGCACTCATGATCAAGCTCAAGTCCACATTCAAGGTGGGTGAGGAGATATACAGGCGTACAAACGAATGGTAATAATGGTTGCATGATTAATTCAATCTCATTTTATCCCAGGGCAAAGTCTGTGGTATGTGTGGGAATTACGATGGGAATATCAAGAACGATTTCACCACCAGAAACAAAGAAGTTGTGGTAGAAGCCCATGAGTTTGGAAACAGCTGGAAAGTGTCACCTACCTGTCCAAATACAAACGCACTCAAAAATCCCTGCAGTTTGTACTCACACAGGCAGGCATGGGCATTAAAACACTGCAGCATTATAAACAGTCAAGTATTTGCTGCTTGCCATTCAAAGGTAGGAAAACCGCCAAGTAACTATCTATTCAATCACTTCCTGTATAATAAGCAAGCAGAATATTCAGCCTCTACTTTCATTTACAATCGTTCTTTCAAAAAGGTGGATCCACAAAACTATTATGAAACCTGTGTGAGAGACACGTGTTCCTGCAACACAGGAGGAGATTGTGAGTGTTTCTGCTCGGCTGTAGCAGCATATGCAGGAGCCTGTAGTGAGGCTGGAGTCTGCGTGAGATGGAGAACTCCCACAATCTGTCGTGAGTGTTTTATTCCTGTTGTGAGGAGATGAACAAAAAATGAAATGTATGTTCATGATCACCATCTTTCATCATTCCCTTTGTCGATTCAATTATAGGATTTACAAATTTCAAAACTCTTGTTTTATTATGAACATTTTATACAAATTTTATACAGAATCTTAATATTCCTTTATTCTCGTTTCATTAGCTTTATTCTGTGATTTTTACAACGCTGATGGAGAGTGTGACTGGCACTATGAGCCTTGCGGAAAACCGTGCATGAAGACATGCAGGAATCCCTCAGGAAAATGCTACAATCACATTCCAGCATTAGAAGGTACAAATGACATAAAAGTAATAGTTTGTGTTTAAAATGTTATATTAGGAGAGTTAGAGACCATGCATGATGTCTTCTAGTAAAGCCCATTGGTAAAGCACTTATACAATTACAATTTGCAAGGCAACTAAGTGCTTTCTGTTGTGTTATTGACTTTTCATTAACTTTTACTAGTGATACTCAAATGGTTTAGGCTAGACTTCCTGTCCGCACCTATTCTTGGCTAGGTTTGCAATTCATAGTAACATTTATTTTTTTTCAAGGTTGCTATCCAAGTTGCCCGCCTGAACGATCTTATTTGGAGGAAGTTTCCATGAAGTGTGTGTCAAAGGAGGAATGTGGCTGCTATGATACTGAAGGAAAGCATTATGAAGAAGGCGAGCTCATGCCTCCACAGGAAAAGTGTCAAAACTGGTAGGTCAATTTCATCTTATTAATGCTGCATCTGTTGCAAAAGTTAATGATAACCTTAATATCTTTATAACAAAAGCTGGAATAATGAATATAATGTATACTTATACCATAATAGCATGTTGCTTAAATACATTGTGAAGTGCTTTTATTATTTTATTTCAGCAATAGCAATCCTTATGTAAATAAATTAGGTAATTGTGAAAGTGTACATTATATTTTGAAAAACCTTTTATCCTGAAAATTCCACAGTGAAAAGTTCTGTGAATATTATGCAATTAATCCTTTTTCCATATGTATTTGGTATTTGGGCCTGGTTGTGTAAAACTTTATTCTGAAAACTGAAAAACGGACGTGGACACAACAAAAATATTTTCGATACAATTTGAAGTCTTGTATTTCACGTGGTGTGCTCGTGTAAAGTTATTCTTCATCTGCAGGTAAGAGTTTTATTCTGCAGAGTGAGAAAGAATGACAGTAAAGCGTTAACCCTTAATGTCAGCTCCGCTGTGCCAATTTCAATGTATTTACCATAAATGTCGAAGTGAATGACTGCTCACTTGACTGCAGTGGGTGTTCGTAGTGTTGCCGAAGTACTTGACTTTCATCTTGCAAACCTTCATATTGAATGAGTCGTGTCCAGCTTCTCCTTCCCTGGAGGTAAAAACCAAAGTGCGCCTAAACACAATGACGGGCAGTGACTGACAGTGATAGCTCCTGCAACAGTGTTCTACTGAAGCCCTGAAGTGCGCACCGCGAGACCGAAAAAGAGTTTTTAAAAATTGATTCTTGAAAGTTCTGAATCGATTATGAATCTTAGAAGAATCGCGATTTTTACATGAATCGATTTTTATGCCCACCCCTAGCTGCAACCCCTTAATTAAGTTATGAAAGTTTGGCTCTTCACTTTACTCAAAGGCTGCAGGTCTCCAACTGTACGCAGTTAATGGGCTTTGTATCAAGGATCTGTCTTGACTGTTTTGATTTTTTTATTTGCTTGCACATACCTTGAAAGGCTAGCCGGTTGCTTCAGTTCAACGCGCCGTGTCAGTTTTGCTGTGGATGTGACTGAAGTGCGGATTTTCTTTTTGAAAGCCAGCAGGAAAGTTTGCACAGAAATGTAAGATTTTGCTGCTTTGTCCCCTATATGCTTCTGTCGCCTCCATGCTGCTGTTGATGATGCATGCAGTGGTGCGACACTGGTGGCTGGTGTTGCCAGTTTTTTTTTTCTGCTACATATTAAGCCCAGTTTACAGTGTGTTTTAGCCATGGTTTCACCTAGAAGTCTCTATAGAAATCTGGGAACCTATTGAATGAGGTTAAACTGAGAGAGCAGGCCATTCACAGATACCAGAATGAACACATTCACAGTAACATTCATCAGGCAGTTATACAGTACGTTAAGTTCACGTTCGCCGGAAATATGAATGAGTTCATGAACTATCGTTCAATGAACGCTTCAGGCTCAACACCGATTAGCAGTGAGAGGTTTTAATTGGTCTATGACTCTTCATGTGACTGTGCAGACTGTTTTTAATGTGTCAGTCTCCTGGCTGCTCATTTATACTGCAGGCAGGAAGACTACTGTGGAGTATTCATTATAGGACAACTTTGATGTTTGCATTAGCACAGAGGTCTCTGTGGTTATTTTCACTCTGGTTCTTGTTGCACAAAATGTAAGCAGTAGATTTGTAGTATTAGTTATCCCTTGACAGCGTGCATCTCTCCAATTTAAAGATGAAACATACTGATTATATAGGGGTTTATGTCTTCACCAAAAAAGTGATCAAAATATTATGAAACACGTGCGCTGATGTGCTCATTATTGCCACTATTGTGCCTCTCCTCCAAATGGGGACACAGCAAGGTACCTAGATACCAAACCGGCACAGTTACGGAAATTATCTCAGTGCCCCCCCCCAAGAAAATACCAGTTTGCTGGTGCGATGTTGGGTTCCACGGCATGGTCCAACAACAAAAACGTGCCAAAATAGTGTTAATGCATTGTGTTTAAACTTTTCTAATTTCATTTACATTTTAGTTCTTGTTCTTCAACAAAGATGGAGTGCACATATGTTGTCCAAGGTAATTCTGGCTATGACCAGTTCTATGATCTAACACAACATACAGATTAATTTAAAAGACACTAGTATATATATATATATACTTATATTTAAACAACAACGACTTATATAAATCTTATTTGATTATTTATTTTGCAGCTTGCACTTGTTCATATAAAGGACGTGTGTACAAGTACGGAGATACAATATACCAAACACATGATGGAGATGGAACCTGTATACACGCTGTTTGTGGAGAAGGAGGAAATATTAGTAGAATCATAGAGATTTGCTCCACAACGACCCCGAAACCAACAACAACAGTCTTTGTTTTTACACCAAGTGGTAAGAATAACTATATATTAGATAGATTTTCCAAAATTGACATTGTTAATTGTTAACATAACAAATACTCAATTGTTATTTTGCAATTACAGAAAAACCTACCACAACCTCTGAAAAACCCACAACCACAGTCACAGAAAAACCCACCACAACCACAGTCACTGATTGCTACGTGTATGTTTGTGAGTGGTCGGACTGGAAGAACAATGATTACCCTGGAGATGGACGTGATGGAGATTATGAACCCATTGATAAAGAAACTTGCAGAACACCTATGGAAATAAAATGTAGAGCAGCACAATACAAAGATCTTACTTTAAAGGAACTAGGTCAAAAAGTAACATGCAACACAAAAGATGGGCTGATTTGTCATAACAAGGACCAAGGTATACCTCCAATGTGTTATGACTATGAAATGCAAGTGAAATGTTGTCACAATAAGAAGTGTTCAACCACGTCTACACCTACAACGACAACCAAAGGTAGTTCCACTCCAACCTTATCATCAACAACAGAAAACCCTGCCACAACCTCTAAGAAGCCATCCACAGAAACACCTTCTGTAACCACCATGAAGATCACTATTGAAACAACCAAACCATCAACCACAGTAACAGAAAAACCCACAACAAAAACAACAACAACAACAACAGTGACTGAAAACCCCACCACAACTTCTGAAAAACCCACCAAAACCACAGTCACAGAAAAACCCACAACAACCACTGAAAAACCTGTCATAACCTCTGAAAAACCCACCACAGTCACAGAAAAACCCACAACAACCACAGTCACTGATTGCTACGTGTATGTTTGTGAGTGGTTGGATTGGAAGAACAATGATTACCCTGGAGATGGACGTGATGGAGATTATGAACCCATTGATAAAGAAACTTGCAGAACACCTATAGAAATAAATTGTAGAGCAGCACAATACAAAGATCTTACTTTAAAGGAACTAGGTCAAAAAGTAACATGCAACACAAAAGATGGGCTGATTTGTCATAACAAGGACCAAGGTATACCTCCAATGTGTTATGACTATGAAATACAAGTGAAATGTTGTCACAGTAAGAAGTGTTCAACCACGTCTACACCTACAACGACAACCAAAGGTAGTTCCACTCCAACCTCAGCATCAACAACAGAAAACCCTGCCACAACCTCTAAGAAGCCATCCACAGAAACACCTTCTGTAACCACTACAAAGATCACTATTGAAACAACCAAACCATCAACTACAGTAACAGAAAAACCCACAACAAAAACAACAACAACAACAACAACAACAGTGACTGAAAACCCCACCACAACCTCTGAAAAACCCACCACAACCACAGTCACAGAAAAACCCACAACAACCACTGAAAAACCCACCACAACCACAATCACAGAACAACCCACCACAACCAGGATCACAGAAAAACCTACCACAACTATAGTGACTACAAAACCCACCGAAACCACTGAAAAACCCACCACAGTCACAGGAAAACCCACCACAACCACAGTCACAGAAATACCCACCACCACAGTGACTGAAAAACCAACCACAACCCCAGAAAAACCCATCACAATCACAGAAAAACCCACCTTAACCACAGAAAAACCCACTACAATCAAAGTCATAGAAAAACCCACCACAACTATAGTGACTACAAAACCCACCGAAACCACTGAAAAACCCACAACAGTCACAGAAATACCCACCACAACCACAGTTAAAGAAATACCCACCACAACCACAGTAACTGAAAAACCCACCACAACCACAGAAAAACCCACTACAACCACGATCACAGAAAAACCCACCACCACCCCAACCACAGTCACAGAAAAACTTACCACAACCACAGTCACTGATTGCTACGTGTATGTTTGTGAGTGGTTGGATTGGAAGAACAAGAATTACCCTGGAGATGGACGTGATGGAGATTATGAACCCATTGATAAAGAAACTTGCAGAACACCTATAGAAATAAATTGTAGAGCAGCACAATACAAAGATCTTACTTTAAAGGAACTAGGTCAAAAAGTAACATGCAACACAAAAGATGGGCTGATTTGTCATAACAAGGACCAAGGTATACCTCCAATGTGTTATGACTATGAAATACAAGTGAAATGTTGTCACAATAAGAAGTGTTTAACCACTTCTACACCTACAACGACAACCAAAGGTAGTTCCACTCCAACCTTAGCATCAACAACAGAAAAACCTGCCACAACCTCTAAGACGCCATCCACAGAAACACCTTCTGTAACCACTATGAAGATCACTATTGAAACAACCAAACCATCAACTACAGTAACAGAAAAACCCACAACAAAAACAACAACAACAACAACAACAACAACAACAGTGACTGAAAACCCCACCACAACCTCTGAAAAACCCACCACAACCACAGTCACAGAAAAACCCACAACAACCACTGAAAAACCCACCACAACCACTGAGAAACCCACCACCACAATCACAGAAAAACCCACCACAACCAGGATCACAGAAAAACCTACCACAACTATAGTGACTACAAAACCCAACGAAACCACTGAAAAACCCACCACAGACACAGGAAAACCCACCACAACCACAGTCACAGAAATACCCACCACCACAGTGACTGAAAAACCAACCACAACCCCAGAAAAACCCATCACAATCACAGAAAAACCCACCTTAACCACAGAAAAACCCACTACAATCAAAGTCACAGAAAAACCCACCACAACTATAGTGACTACAAAACCCACCGAAACCACTGAAAAACCCACAACAGTCACAGAAATACCCACCACAACCACAGTTAAAGAAATACCCACCACATCCACAGTAACTGAAAAACCCACCACAACCACGATCACAGAAAAACCCACCACCACCCCAACCACAGTCACAGAAAAACCCACCACAACCACAGTCACTGATTGCTACGTGTATGTTTGTGAGTGGTTGGATTGGAAGAACAAGGATTACCCTGGAGTTGGAAGGGATGGAGATTATGAACCCATTGATAAAGAAACTTGCAGAACACCTATTGAAATAAAATGTAGAGCAACACAATACAAAGATCTTACTTTAAAGGAACTAGGTCAAAAAGTAACATGCAACACAAAAGATGGGCTGATCTGTCATAACAAGGACCAAGGTCAACCTCCAATGTGTTATGACTATGAAATACAAGTGAAATGTTGTCACAATAAGAAGTGTTCAACTTCAACACCTACGACAACCAAAATAAGTTCCACTACAACCTCAGCATCAACCACAGAAAAACCCTCCACAACCTCTGAGAAACCTTCCACAGAAACACCTTCTGTAACCACTACGAAGATCACTATTGAAACAACCAAACCATCAACCACAGTAACAGAAAAACCTACAACAACCACAGGGAAACCCACCACCACAATCACAGAAAAACCGACCACAACCAGGATCACAGAAAAACCTACCACATTTTTAGTGACTAGAAAACCCACCACAACCACTGAAAAACACACCACAACAGCCGTGGAAGTTGTTACATATACAGCAATTACAACAGCACCAGCAACAGGAAGCTTGCTTAATGGTACAACTACAGCATCTGGAGAAAAACCTACCGCAACCACTGTGACTGAAAAACCCACCACAACCACAGTCACAGAAATACCCACCACCGCCATCACCACAGAAAAACCCAGCAAAACCACAAAAAAACCCACCATCACAACCACAGTCACTGAAAAACCCACCTTAACCACAGAAAAACCCACCACAACCACAGTGATTGAAAAACCCACCACAACCAAAGTTACTGAAAAACCCACCACAACCACAGAAAATCCCACCACAACTGCAGAAAAACCCACCACAACCACAGAAAATCCCACCACAACTGCAGAAAAACCCACCACAACCACAGAAAATCCCACCACAACCGCAGAAAAACCCACCACAACCACAGAAAATCCCACCACAACCGCAGAAAAACCCACCACAGTCACAGAAAAACCCACCACAACCACAGAAAATCCCACCACAACCGCAGAAAAACCCACCACAACCACAGAAAAACCCACCACCACCACAGTGACTGAAAAACCCACCACAGCCACAGAAAAACCCACCACAACCAGAGTCACAGAACAACCCACCACAACCACTACTACAGAAAAACCCACCACAACCTCTGAGAAGCCATCCACAGAAACACTGTCCACAACCAGGATCACAGAAAAACCTACCACATTTTTAGTGACTAGAAAACCCACCACAACCACTGAAAAACACACCACAACAGCCGTGGAAGTTGTTACATATACAGCAATTACAACAGCACCAGCAACAGGAAGCTTGCTTAATGGTACAACTACAACATCTGGAGAAAAACCTACCGCAACCACTGTGACTGAAAAACCCACCACAACCACAGTAACAGAAAAACCCACCACCACAACCACAGTCACAGAAATACCCACCACCGCCATCACCACGGAAAAACCCAGCAAAACCACACAAAAACCCACCATCACAACCACAGTCACTGAAAAACCCACCTTAACCACAGAAAAACCCACCACAGCCACAGTGATTGAAAAACCCACCACAACCAAAGTTACTGAAAAACCCACCACAACCACAGTGAGTGAAAAACCCACCACCACGACAGTGACTGAAAAACCCACCACAACCACAAAAAATCCCACCACAACCGCAGAAAAACCCACCACAACCACAGAAAAATCCACCACCTCAACTAAAGTCACAGAACAACCCACCACAATCACAATCACAGAAAAACCCACCACTACCACATTGACTGAAAAACCCACCACAACTACAGAAAAACCCACCACAACCTCTGAGAAGCCATCCACAGAAACACTGTCTGTTACCACTAAAAAGATCACTGTTGAAACAACCAAACCGACAACCATAATCACAGAAGAACCCATCACCACAGTGACTGAAAAACCCACCACAACCACAGAAAACCCCACCACAACCACGGAAAAACCCACCACCACAACCACAGTCACAGAAAAACCCACCACAACCACAGAAAAATCCACCACCACAACTAAAGTCACAGAACAACCCACCACAATCACAATCACAGAAAAACCCATCACCACAGTGACTGAAAAACCCACCACAACCACAGAAAACCCCACCTCAACCACGGAAAAACCCACCACCACAACCACAGTGACTGAAAAACCCACCACAACCACAGAAAAACCCACCACAACCACAGAAAGCCCCACCACAACCACGGAAAAACCCACCACCACAACCACAGTAACTGAAAAACCCACCACCACCACAGTGACAGAAAAACCCTCAACAACCACAGAAAATCCCACCACAACCACAGAAAAACCCACCACCACCACAGTGACTGAAAAACCCACTACAGCCACAGAAAAACCCACCACAACCTCTGAGAAGCCATCCACAGAAACACTGTCCACAACCAGGATCACAGAAAAACCTACCACATTTTTAGTGACTAGAAAACCCACCACAACCACTGAAAAACACACCACAACAGCCGTGGAAGTTGTTACATATACAGCAATTACAACAGCACCAGCAACAGGAAGCTTGCTTAATGGTACAACTACAACATCTGGAGAAAGACCCACCGCAACCACTGTGACTGAAAAACCCACCACAACCACAGTAACGGAAAAACCCACCACCACAACCACAGTCACAGAAATACCCACCACCGCCATCACCACAGAAAAACCCAGCAAAACCACACAAAAACCCACCATCACAACCACAGTCACTGAAAAACCCACCTTAACCACAGAAAAACCCACCACAGCCACAGTGACTGAAAAACCCACCCCAACCACAGAAAATCCCACCACAACTGCAGAAAAACCCACCACAACCACAGAAAATCCCACCACAACTGCAGAAAAACCATCCACAACCACAGTGACTGAAAAACCCACCACAACCGCAGAAAATCCCACCACAACCACAGAAAAACCCACCACAACCACAGAAAAACCCACCACCACAACCAAAGTCACAGAACAATCCACCACAACCACAATCACAGAAAAACCCACCACTACCACATTGACTGAAAAACCCACCACAACTACAGAAAAACCCACCACAACCTCTGAGAAACCATCCACAGAAACACTGTCTGTTACCACTAAAAAGATCACTGTTGAAACAACCAAACCGACAACCATAATCACAGAAGAACCCATCACCACAGTGACTGAAAAACCCACCACAACCACAGAAAGCCCCACCACAACCACGGAAAAACCCACCACCACAACCACAGTAACTGAAAAACCCACCACAACCGCGGGAAAACCCACCACAGTCACAGAAATACCCACCACAACCACAGTAACTGAAAAACCCACCACCACCACAGTGACTGAAAAACCCTCAACAACCACAGAAAAACCCACCACAACCACAGAAAAACCCACCACCACCCCAACCACAGTCACAGAAAAACCCACCACAACCACGATCACAGAAAAACCCACCACCACCCCAACCACAGTCACAGAAAAACCCACCACAACCACAGTCACTGATTGCTACGTGTATGTTTGTGAGTGGTCGGATTGGAAGAACAAGGATTACCCTGGAGTTGGAAGGGATGGAGATTATGAACCCATTGATAAAGAAACTTGCAGAACACCTATGGAAATAAAATGTAGAGCAACACGATACAAAGATCTTACTTTGAAGGAACTAGGTCAAAAAGTAACATGCAACACAAAAGATGGGCTGATTTGTCATAACAAGGACCAAGGTATACCTCCAATGTGTTATGACTATGAAATACAAGTGAAATGTTGTCACAATAAGAAGTGTTCAACAACGTCTACACCTACAACAACAACCAAAGGTAGTTCCACTACAACCTTAGCATCAACAACAGAAAAACCCGCCACAACCACATTCACAGAAATATCCACCATAACCAGAGTGACTGAAAAACCTACAATAACCACAGAAAAACCCACCAAAACCACCGTCACGGAAAAGTCCACAACAACCACAGAAAAGCCTACCACAACCACCGGGAAACCCACCATAACCACAAGAACTGAAACCCCCACCACAGGAACACCTTCTGTTACCACTAAGAAGACCACTTTTGAAACAACCAAGTCTTCAACACCAAGCAGAACAACTTTATGTTACTGCAAGTACATGGATCAGTTGTTTTCTCCTGGTAAGCAAATGGCTATTTCCATCAATTATTGTTTATATTGTTAATATTAACAATTTAACCATGGTTACAACTGTCCTCACAATGCAACCTGGTATGTTTGATCACAATAGGCATTCTAACTGGTAATGTCTTTATCCTCGGGTTAAATCTTGTTTGCATTGAGATTTCTTATCACAATCGACATTTCTTTCGGATGTTGGGGGAAGCTGTAACCAAGATGTAGTAAAATTGATGTGCATATCTGCAGTACATACATTCCAACAATACAATTAGCTTCATGTTGTTCAGGAAAGATGTCTTTCATCTTCGTCCATAAAGTAGTGACTTAGGATCAGGGTCAGTGCCCACAGCTGGAAGTTGGGTCACGACTTAAAATCACATTCCTACTGCCATAAATGTGGCAATTGGAGCCATATTCATTCAGAAATTTCTTGCAATATTATGGAGTAAATTTAGATCTGATCAGGGATCTTTACATAGACTTTACATTTAAGTGTGCATTTAGAAAACAATCTGGTAAGACTTGTTTTCACAAAAATTGCATTCTAAAAACAGTTGCAACCCCGGCATTGTAACTTGTTTTTCTCACATCATTTGATCTAACTGCCTTTGTTTTACCCTCATATAGGTAGCTTCATGTACAATAAGACTGACGGAGAAGGCTGGTGCTTCACAGCATATTGCAATCTGACATGTAATGTTGAGAAACTTGCTCAACCGTGTCGCTCTACTACTCCACCAACTCCTACCACCACGAAACAAATTGGCTCAACAACTGAAGGGGAGCCTTCCAAGGACTGTTCATATCTTACACCACCTAGAAAGGTATTTCAATTAAGTCATAGTGGGACGTCATCAAACAAGGTCTTTGATTCCCTTGGATGAAAGAAAGCAGCATGTAATGCCTATTCTGCATACTCTGGTTGCTTTTTTGAATCGTCAATTCTACGACGGAGTAGAAAACTTTTTATATCATCAGATTTTTTTCCCAGCAGCTGCATACTATTGCACCTGGGTCAGTTGTTTAATTTAATTTATTAAGGTTCTCATTAGCTTAATCAAAACAGAGGCTATTCTTCCTCAGGTCAAATCACACAATATTTTACAGACAACATAAATGCTTGTTCAAACACATCAACTCACAGCATACTCTACAAAACCATACAAACTAACAGAATGATACATTAAAACATGCATTGATATACACTTATAGGAAGTGGCTTTGGACAAAAGTGTCATCTAAATGTAATGTAATGTAAAAACATAACAACTAGCTCCATACATGAAATAATTTACAGGTAAGGGATTTTACATTGCTGAGTACCTCTTGTGTCATTAATGGAGATAAAATAAATAAATAACAAATACATAAATCCAACATAATTATTAAAAAATGTAAAAATGTTAAAGTGTAAAATGTAAATGTGCAGCTGGGGGAGCTCTAACATGATATTTATTATTTCTAAAATAATATTTGTCCCTTAACAGGATGGTGAGACCTGGAGTACAAGCAACTGCACCACAGCTTTATGTCAAGATGCAAAAGTAATAACAGAATATGTGAAATGTAAACAAGTGACCATACCTGTATGTGAAAATGGGCAACCACCAGTCAAGGTATATGATGAAGGAGGCTGCTGTTTCCACTATGACTGCAAATGTAAGTTCAAACAAAAATCTTTCACGTTCAAGAAACATCTCAAAACTGCCACACGAGAACAAGACTAAGTTGACCGTGTATGGTCGGTTTGCTAAATTGTGGCAAAACTGTTTCAGGGATATTTAGCGAGGTCTGTTATATTAATTCCTCAATATCAAATGTTCATCTGCAATTTTCTGCACAGGTCATGAATATATCAGAAAAATATCTTGTGTACTCAAGGAACATATCACTTGACACGGTTAAACTCCCTTTGAGTCAAATATTTGAGGACTGTTTTAATTTGATATATTCAACTTGATGTAATTTCACTCTTCTATTTGCAGGTATTTGTATGGGCTGGGGAGATCCTCACTATGTGACATTTGATGGCCAGTACTACGGCATGCAGAAAAACTGCACATATGTCCTTGTCACAGAGATCGTTCCTCGACACAATTTTACGATTTTGATCGACAACGAAAACTGTGATGCGTCTGGAACTGTGACCTGTGCTAAATCCTTGATTGTGAGTTACAAGAACTATGAAGTCATTCTCACACAGGACAGAATCCCAAAAACCGTGAACAAGGTAAATTTTGCAACAACAACCTGCTTTAACCTATTAAAATGATTTTACTTGAATGTATTTAAATTATGTAATGGTTTTACTTATATTTTAATTATGTACAGTGAAAATGATGATGAAAAAATGTTTAATCCAACCAATGTTGCAATTGTTTAGGTGTTCATCAATGGAAACCGGGTATTCCCAACTTATTCGAATGATGACTTCATCATAACAAGTACAGCAATTGAACTGCTAATGAGAATCCCGGAAATTGAAGCAGTTGTGATTTACAAAGGGCTGTTTTTCAACGTTGAATTACCATTTTCCCTTTTCCACGGGAACACACAGGGCCAGTGTGGTAAGATGAAAATCTATTGGCTGTTATAATAAACACGTTGAGCAGCCATGAGACTGCCTTTTACGTTCATAGATAAAAACACAAAACAGTGTTGAAAGTACTATTGGATTTTATCAAATGTGGTAACACATTGGTTGTAATATCTGTCATGTTACTTTTTACTTTCATTAGGAAACTGTGACAATTACAAGAAAAATGACTGCAGACTACCAGATGGCAGTATTAATTCAGCATGCTCTCAGATGCATCAGTGGCAGGTACCAGATAAGAATAAGTCATATTGTGAAAATCAGCCTCCTGCACCAATACCTTCACCAAATCCATCACAAAAACCCTGCAAAGCTGATATTTGTGAGATTCTGATGAGCAAGTAAGAACTTACTGGATAAATATTAGCAGAATATGTCGGTTCATTCTGAAGAGACACTGATTAACAGCCTACTTTCTTTTTATTTGTACATTAAGGGTGTTTGAGGAATGCCACAAAGTAATCGCACCAGAACCATTTTATGAAGCTTGCAAATTTGATGTTTGCCACATGCAAAATTCCAACTTCAGTTGTTCCTCTATGGAGGCGTACGCCATGATGTGCGCTGAAGCATTGGTCTGCATAACCTGGAGGAACGCTACAAACGGAGTGTGTGGTAGGAGGTTTTCGTTTTAGCAAACATTGTTAGTCTGACGTGTCCAGATTACATTTTTTCATCCTTTTGATATTTAAATCCACTTTCTCTTCTTGTAGAATATACATGTCCAGAAAATAAGGTCTACAAGGCTTGTGGGTCAGTTGTTCAACAAACGTGCAATGCAAGGTAATCAAATCATGCCTCAGTTTATATATTATAGCAAACTAACAGGGTTAGTGTTTTGCAGGTAAGCATACGTTTTGGACACATTCAAAATTGTGATTTGATGAAAAGTGATGGGATCACCATGGTCATTACACCTGATCCTGAAGGGGTCATGAATATCTTTACCAAACGGAACTGACTAGTTTTGAGAGGTTTCCCCACAAATGTCAACCGCTTAGTGGTGCTTGAGGGAAAGTCAGAGGATCACCAAAGTCTTTAGGATTTATCCTCTGAGGACAATCAATGTCTGTTAAAAATTTCATGGCAATCAATCGAAAAGTTGCTGAAATGTTCCATTCTGGACCAACACAGCCATCTTTAGAAC
The DNA here is from genome assembly GCF_963691815.1 of Echiichthys vipera. Taxonomy (NCBI): domain Eukaryota; kingdom Metazoa; phylum Chordata; class Actinopteri; order Perciformes; family Trachinidae; genus Echiichthys; species Echiichthys vipera. The sequence goes on along the minus strand of NC_139832.1, from coordinate 14,188,475 downwards.
TACGCTGCTAGCATGGCGAAAAAACATTAACATCATCATTTATGATTTCATTTATGGAATTATTTTGTCTGTTGTTGGGTTGTTTTTACCATAAATTGCTTTATATTTTATACATTTAGATTCAATGAGAAGGCTGTCAAACAATGCCAAGGAAGAAAAGGCGACCCGAACCATGCGTATAAGGGCATCATGGAGGGATGTTTCTGCCCAGAGGGGATGACTCTGTTCAATCCACAATCGGACCTCTGTGTCTCCTCCTGTAAGAGCATTTTCTGCTGTGAAAAAAACCCAAATTCTTTGTGAATGAATTTGTGTTCAGTTAAACTGACTGTTTTCCTTGTTTAAGGTTGCACTGGACCTAATGGCCAACCTAAAGAGGTAAATGCTGCACTACATGACTGACCATCATTATTCACAGAATATCCGTTGCTGTCACAACATTAACTCTGTTACGTCTCAAACAGGTTGGGGAGACTTGGCAGAGCGGCTGTCAGCAATGTGTTTGTGATAAAGACATTCTGGGTGTTCAGTGCAAGCCTCGTCCATGTCCCATTCAAGAACCAATCGTCTGTACCGAGGAAGGTGAGGTGTTGGTGAACAGCACAGTGGACTGCTGTAAGAGGCTGACCTGTGGTGAGTGATTTCAAAAAACACACCTATACGTTTTTAATGATTTATTATTATTTTATTTTATTCGCTCTCCACTGATTTTACTTACTTATATTAATGTTCTCATCATTGGGGGTACTACTCACATTGTGGAAATATGGTCTTTCCTCCTGTGAAGTAGCTTAAAGCATAACGTTTTTGTTAAAATAGTTTTAGATGTGTTAATTCAACTTTATAATTATTTTGCAGGATATAGTTTTAGGGTGCTGTTGAACTTTATTGTGTTATACTGACAGGTGTTTGTTATTTAGTCTCCTCCCGTGATATAAATAGTATACATCTGAAATTACTGTCCAGGTAGCCTCTCTGAATATACTGTATGACTAATCGTTGCAGTGAATCAATCAGTGAACAATGGGGTATGTTACATAAAGACACTCGGTCTCCTTGGTTACATACTGAGAGCATTAAAATGTCTTACCTTTCAACCCACAGTATGTGATAGGGACCGCTGTTCTGCTACACAAAAGTGCAAACTAGGATTTGAGTTGGAGATCCTTGTGTCAAATGAGACTTGCTGCCCATTTCAACAGTGTGGTAAGCTTTCCAAAAAAGTTTCAATTTCATTTGCTTGTAGTGTTTGTGTGAGAACAATTACACTGAAGTAAGCATAAGCCTTTAATTTAATCACCTCACATTTTTTGATCTAGTGCCCAAAGGCGTCTGTGTTTTCAACGATACAGAGTACAAGGTAAGCAATAAGGCATTTAAGTAAGATTAAACTCGCTTGTTAAAGGGTTACTAAAACTCTGCAATCTTTAAATTAAGTATATTAAATACTTTCACTATTATTTTAGTTAAATGTAGCTCACCATTCTTCTGTAAGTCTAAGGACCAGAGTGACATATGGTTTGCTGATCTTTATCTGAAATATGGCTCAAACTTTACATTTCATTGTTAACAGCCTGGTGTGGATTTCTCCAAAAACCCATGTGAATCATGTCACTGTACTGAAACTCAGGATCCCAGCAGCAAGTTGAATGCCATCATGTGTAATATGATTCAGTGCTCTCCAGCAGTCTGTCCAGAGGTACGTTTGCATGTCACTATTAAGAGCACTGCAGTTTAGTAATTTTAGGTGTATATTGTGAAAACATGTTGCAGACAACGTGACAATCAAATGATTTGACAGAATTAGAGTAAAAGTGAAAATTGCCATGTTTTACAGCTTTCCTGCCAATGTAACAAAGGTTCACAAAATGTGGAGGATGGGATACGGAGGTAGTGGCAAACAAAATTTATCAACATAACGAAAGTACATTAATGGGTATATCTTAAAACAAAACATGGCTTTCTTCTTATCTAAAAATACATTTCAAAAGTTTTCAAAAACCATTACAGGGGTGGCATTGACTAAACTAAACCTGGTGTGTCAAAACAAATGTGTGCAAAATGTTCAGAGTACCCCAAACTCACAGCAACCACAGCTCAGGCAGCACAGAGAGTGAATGTAAGGAGAGAAAAAGGAAAAGAAAGAGAGGTATAAACAGGCTCTTTGCCTGGCACGTAAAACTGCACATGCTAGAATTTGCATAACTCATATCCTATACTTCCTGAACTCTACACGAAGGGTTCTGCTGATTTGTATAACAGTTGCTGTTGCATAGACAAATATACAAAACTTGACAAAACTACAAGAACTGCTACTTTTCCATGTCATATCTAGTGTCAAGTCATGCAGTTTGAGACATCTGTCTGTTGAGATTTCTGGCACAGTCCGAATACAATAAATGGGATTTGTGTTTGTTTGTACTAAAGAAATTGTCTATTGTTGACGGCCTATACTGTAGATTATCCAGAGAAACAGGGCTGTCGTTGTCTGAAACAAACAAAATAATCTTAAGTGTTTTGATCTAATTTCACCTGATCCGGGTGGCAGCAGAAATCTCAGATAGATACTGTATCTCAAACCTTTGCACGTCAGATCAGATACCACTTTGGAGTAAGTGGGAGAAAAGTTTTCTTTTTGTAATTTAATGAAACTATCCTGGTGAACATTACTCTGTAAATAATTAATAACGAATAATGTATACATTTAATTGATTGAAGTTGCAGATTATGTTTTTTTTTTTAAATAGGGCTATGAGTATGAAGACCAACCTGGACAATGCTGTGGATCATGTAAAAAGACAAGCTGTGTTATTGAGATCGAAGGCTTCACTTCTCCGATAATTATTAAAGTAAGTCCAGTTTAAGTGAAACACCTTCAAATCAGAGCGTGTAACCTTAAATTGTGGTATAAGTCACTAATTGACCTCTTCTACACCTCTGACAGCCTTCACAGTCTTGGTCACCACCAAATGACAACTGTACCAAGTATGATTGCCAAAAGATAAAGGATGACTTCGTAACCTCTAAAAAACAAGTAACGTGTCCTGCATTTGATCCAGAGAACTGCGTCCCTGTGAGTATAATACAGACCTGAAGCGAGTATACATTCTTAATTCTGGTAGCTATAATTTTTGTTCCTAACTCTGAAGTCATGCTGGCTCATTCAGTTCACTTTTCCTATGGGGTTAGCTTTGTTATTTCTACTGATGTTTTTTGACAGTTTTTCAAGCCTTTTATTAGAGAGAACAGACAGGAAATGAGATGAGAGAGAGTGATGAGGAGACATGCAACAAAGGATCGCAGGTCGGAGTCGAACCCTCAGCCACTGCCTCGAGGACCTGCTCTAACCACTCAGCCACCGGCCGCCCTCTGATATTTTTGATTCATGCGGCAACCCCAATATACATGAAGTTGGGAAATGGTGTAAAACATTTTTTTTTTAAAAACAGAATACAATGATTTGCAAATCCTTTTCAACCTATATTCAACTGAAAACACTGCAAAGACAAGATATTTAATCTTCAAACTGTAAAACTTTATTGTTTTGTTCCAAATACTCACTCATTTTGAATTTGATGCCTGCAACACTTTCCAAAATAGGGGGACTGTTTACCACTGTGTTTCATCACCTTTGCTCTTAACAACACTCAATAAGCGTTTGGGAACTGAGGACACTAATTGTTGAATCTTTGTAGGTGGAAATCTTGCCCATTCTTGCTTGATGTACGACTTCAGTTCTTGTTCTTCATAATGTGCCACAGATTTTCAACGGGAGAAAGGTCTGGGCTGCAGGCAGGCCAGTCTATTACCTGCGCTCTTTAATACAAAGCCACGCTGTTGTAACACGTGCAGAACGTGGCTTGGCCTTGTCTTGCTTTGTAGATGTAAGATCACGGTCAAGGTTTTAGATGTACTGACGTTGTATAGAAGGCAAGGCACTGTAAGTTAAATGTATTTACGTTTATCTGTAAATGGTCTAAAATGATAAAAACTATAAAGTAAGATATATGGTGAGAGAAATATGAGAGACGATAATACACAAAATGTGCTGAAAAACATAAGTACATAGTGAAGAGGAAATCGCTTTATGTTGCTCATGTGCAAAGACATCAGTGATATAAATGACTTCATGTCTGTCAGTGTCTATCTTCATTTTTTACTATCCACACTGTCTAAATTACAGGGGACTGAACAAAGTGACACCAACGGTTGTTGCAAAACTTGTAAGTATGAGACGATAAAATAGATTAAAATAACACTATTTTGCAGTTATCATCTGTTATTCGTACTCCGCGTTGACAACAGTAAGAAAAATGTTCAGGATGCAACTAATGACCATCATAGATTAATATGTTGATATTTGGATTCATCGATAGGCAATCGTCTGTGGTCCATCATAAACTATAACGCTGTTTTTGCATTTTTTTTAAAAGCGGCTAATACTCCATCTATTAGTTGCTTTATTTCATTTTGCCACTAAAATGATAATGTGTGTTTTTGTAGCGAGCTGAAAAAGATGTTTCATTTACAGGTACTCCTCTTACCGACTGTAAACTGAACAGGAACATCACCTATCTGAAGACAAAGAACTGCAAGTCAGTTGTGCCAGTTGAAATCACATCCTGTGCAGGATCCTGTGGGGCGTCCGCTTCAATGTGAGATTTCAAACAAAGAACCTGATATATATATATATATATATATATATATATATATATATATATATATTTAAATATATATATATAGTTCAAACGACTTAATCATGTTGTAAAGGCATGTTGAGTTTTAATATAAATGTTAATTTAATTTACATTGAACAGCAGCAGACTGACAGTGATCCTGTCTCTTTTTGCAGATACTCTGCAGACAACAACCGTTTGATGCATTCATGCTCATGCTGTCAAGAAATGGCCACCAGTAAGAAGGAGGTGGAGATGAGCTGCAATGATGGGAGCAAGATAAAGCACTCCTACATCTCAGTTGACAAGTGTGGCTGCCATGTCGCTGAATGTGTGGACGGGAAGGAGGGAAAAAAGTAAATACTTTCATAAACTTTAACAATTCCTCTCTAAAAACTCTCAGAGAGTCAAGACTCAATATGTGAAGACACACACCTCTCTGTATTCAGCAGCCGGGTAAATTAGTAAAACCTTTTACAGCAGAGGTTGATGTAGTGCCCCGTGATGATGGCACATATTTGTGTCCTGGTGTCTCTTTTAGCTTTAAAGAGGTGGGGTGAGGGTTTTTCTCCTTCTTTTACTGTAATTGACTTGAGACATAACAGACGACTTGATCTGATACTGGAGTACATTATATCAATTTTCACTGGGGAATGGGATATCTTTATGGTAAAATGTGAAAGATTTGAAAACATGGTTTTGAATTTGAAAGGATTTTGGTCATTATTTCTAACAGCACCATCAACATAAATTATTTCAAAACCCATTGAAAATATAAATGAAAGGGTGTAAAGAATATGCAAACTATCTTTGTCAAACATCTGATGTGTCAAACTTCAGTGTCATTAAAACTATTTTACTGATGATCACGTGTTCTTGTTTTTTATTTCATTATGCACTGTTGGCATGCATTCTTCCAATAATCATTCATCTCTAAAATGTAGATTTTGCACAGTAAGTAAAACCTTGTATTAACTACATGATGTACGCAATTCTGTTTTTGCTGTAGTCGCACCATCCAATAACACATTGTTTTGTCTTGGTTGAATTAACCAGGTGCTGGAGTACTCTCTAAAGCAGCCGTTGGGCTGAGGTTAATACAAATTAATATATTTATTTAGGAAAATGCACCTGAATAGAAACTCAGGGGTGGATTAAGGTTGTCTCTTACTAACAGAAAAATAGTTATTTAGTGCCATATTTGTGTGCTAGGAATATTACATGGCCCACATGCACACACTCTGAGACAGCCTTTACTATGAACAGTAATGCCGAAGAAAAAGCCATTCACAGTGCATCTGCAAGCTGGTAACAACGTTTAGGTTTCTAAACCAAGAGCCCACAGCCTCTGCAGCAGGACCCTGTTTTGTGTCAATTCAAGGATTTTCTTCATGGGATTTTGACCTAATAAAACTTATGACATTATTGACCTTATGAAGCTGATTCAAGATGTCTTATGGTCTAATAGGGTCAATGTAAATTAAAATAATTTGAAACTGTCTCGCCAATCCGGGGCTCTTGCACATGTGGGGCCCGTAGGCTGCAGCTTTTGCATTAATCCACACCTGAATACACTTCAGAGGCAAATTAATGACTTTTAGTTACTTTGCCGATCCAGATTTTTGAAAAAAAGAATAAACTATTTCTTTGTGAATTTGTGCGTTCTGCTCTTTTCAGTCTGTAGATCACTTAAAATCTGCCCATATACTTATAAAATAACAATTCAGATTATTGATATAACATATTACCAAAAGAATAGATGTATTATTATAGATTAGGTTAATACGCTTTTATTTATCCCAGGACCAGCAGCTAGCTTCACCATTAAAGTGATGTACACATGAGTGCATTAATAATTATAACAAAAAAATATAATATACATTATTCATCCATGGGTGACTGAGAGGCTTCGCTCCAGGAAAAACAACTCAGTGACCCTGATATTTAGCTTTTGGTGTCTATTAAACAAAATAAAGGCAGTAAAAAAATGTGTGAACTGTCAGTTGCATGTTTTTTTCACATTATCCAAACTTGTTTATTGCTGCCATTCTGCCCTTGTGGAAGCAAAATAAATAAATGAAAATAATGTTTAAATACAAATTCGTATTCATCAAATACGAAGTCAGTACATACCAATATTAATATAGATTAATATCGATGTTTGCATTAAATTAACCGAATTATATACATTTTATATAATGTGCTATACATGAACACAGTCGATATAAAGACTTCTGAACATAGACTTAATATAATTATAATATAATAATCTGTACACAGTGTACGGCTCTGACCGGAACTCATTACTTACCGCGTTATCCAGTCGGAACGCTTTCAGTGTAACACGCCGCCTGGCAGTCATGTCGGCGCAGAGTCAGGACCCTGTCTGATAGAGTAGTCAAAATCCAGTTTAAAATAAGTCATTCAGTTATTTTTATATTCAAAAATACATTAGTTTGTTATTATGCACTGAATGAAAGCGAGGCATCCGTCGCAGCATCGATTTATTTTGAGGTAAAAATAAGTTTAGTGCCGACTTCTGCCTCAGGCTTTATTCTCTCTTCTTGCTTGTTAACGTGAGCTAACGGTGCTAAGTTAATATGATAAAACTGTAAACACAACAGCTGCTTGTTTGTGTTTACATCGCGTTGCTTAGCAGCGGATTAACCTTTTCTCGGAGCTTTACATTTATGCAGGATGGTGTGTTTAAATCAGCTGAAATAGTTCGGGTTTGCATCTGGTCAAAGTGTTGCATTAAATAAGTGTCTTTGTTCCTGCCACCTTTAATGTTGCTCATGTTAGATAATAAGTCATAGCCTTAAATTCATGTTTATGAGGTATCAACAGTTCTTTCTCATGTGCTGTTTGTCATTTTATCTGTGATATTCATTATATTGATCAAGATTATTAAAGATAATCAGTTACTTTCTCAGTTTGAGCCATGGCATCACTGTCAGAGGAGGTGCTGCTGGTGGTGAAAAAGGTTCGCCAGAGGAAGCAGGATGGCACACTTTATCTGATGGCTGAACGCATAGCCTGGGGTCCAGAGGGCAAAGACCGCTTCTCAGTCAGCCACTTATATGCAGATATTCGCTGTGAGTACCTGATACCATCCACCTACACCGAGTGTTACAATAATGATGTGTCAGAGATGATGTTCACAAGTTGGATTTGTTCTCTGTTCAGGTCAGAAGATCAGCCCAGATGGTAAAGCCAAAATTCAGCTCCAGCTGGTGCTTCACACGGGCGAAAGTACCACATTCCACTTTTCCAATGAGAGCAGTGCGCTCAAAGACAGAGACGCTGCCAAAGAGCTGCTGCAGCAGCTGCTGCCCAAGTTCAAGAAGAAAGCCAACAAGGAACTGGAGGAGAAAAACAGGTGAGACTCAGCCGTTCTGTCTGGTTTTTGTTGTTGGCATCAAATGGCATTAAAAAATCAAAATCAACAATGAATGTATTGTCTGTTTGTTCCTTTACTGTCCTACGTTGAGTCAATCCATACACTGTTCTGATTTATGTGGAACTCAATGAGACACAACAAAAACTCCAGTCTTGAGTAATGTTTAAATCTAAAAAATAATAATGATAATTAAAAAAAACAGTGTTTAATGCCTATTTTAAAGGTTTGCATGCTCTCTGTATCCTGTTCAGTTATTGTTGTGACGTCAGAGTGTTGTGACTTTGACTTTGGGCGCAGCACGTGACTAACCTTAACTCAACATCCACATATTTGAAACTGTTTTTTAGAGGTGTTGATAAAAACCTTTTGGTCTTTTTGGAGGGTGCAGTTTGTGTTACAGCAGCGAGAGAGGATTCTAATATTTAGTCTCATTGATAAAAATGTTGACAAAATACAATTCAGCTATATCCCGAACTACAAAGTGACCATACAGTTGAATCAACAATGAACATTATAACTTAAACTGCATTGGTTTTAGCAAGATGAACCTCATAAACTGACAGATGAGTGTATGTGAATGTAAGATTGATTTTAATATGTTATTTTTTAATGATTTAATTCATATAGAGTATATTTCTTTTCTTAAAGGATGCGTTACATTAAATCGCTAACACTAATTAGGTTATTTAGGCAATTTAGACTCATTTTATTCTTAAAATGTTTCTCCTGTAGGATGCTTCAAGAAGATCCAGTGCTTTTCCAGTTGTATAAAGATCTCGTGGTGAGCCAGGTGATCAGTGCAGACGAGTTCTGGGCCAACCGGTTAGGAGACATAAACAACGCTGACCCCGCCGTGTCCAACAACAAACAGGAAGTCGGTATATCTGGAGCCTTTCTGGTGAGTACATCAAGTCAAAAGTCAAAACAGTCTCGTCTTAAATTTCACAACTGATTCAAACATTGACGACTTCAGCATTAACAACATTGTTTTAAATGTCATTTCTGTGCTTCACAGGCAGACATTAGACCTCAGACAGACGGCTGCAACGGCTTGAGATATAACCTGACAGCTGACATTATTGAATCCATCTTCAGAACATACCCCGCAGGTATTACACCTTTGCAGTTAGCTCATCCGTTGCAACAGTAATGAGTGACCAGGAAAAGGCTGCTACAAGCTCAGATTTCCATTTCAACCAAAAAATGACAACAATGATTGCACTGATTAACGCACTGCAACCAGAGAGGAAGAATTTCTTTGTGAATTCAGCTGGTAAATCTTTAGACGGACAGTTATGTGGCTGATATTAAACATGCACGTTGCTTTATACTTGCAGTGAAGCAGAAGTACAGCGAAAACGTGCCTCACAACCTGACGGAGAAGGAGTTCTGGACCCGCTTTTTCCAATCCCACTATTTTCACAGAGACCGCATCAACACAGGAACACAGGATATCTTCTCAGAGTGTGCCAAACAGGATGAAAAAGGTGGGAGTTTTAAAGCGTTTACAGGTGCAAATCCAATATATATAAATACAAGGGTTTTCTAACAATGTCAGTATATGTGTTATTTCAACATTTAATTAGTCACTGAACAACGAAACCGCCAAGCCTCAACTCTGTTTGCTGCGTTTGTCTCACACAGGGTTAAAGTCTATGGTGGTTCAAGGAGTGAAGAATCCTTTGGTGGACCTCCTGTCGTTGGAGGATAAAACGCTAGACGAGGTGAGATTTAATGATAAGCCAATCACAGCCACATCATGCTACTAAATAATTTACTCGTACAGATTTCTTTTTTCCTTTTCCTCCTTCGACCTCAAGACTTGGTATTTTCTGTGACGCAGGGTTACGGAGTAACAATGGCTTCAACTTCCAATTCGAACCGGACGGTGAAGGAGAGCTGCAACTCTGCCATTATAAAGCGGTTCAACCATCACAGCGCCATGGTGTTGGCTGCAGGCTCACGCAAGGGGTAAATAAATCACTTTTGAAAATAATATCACATGCTCCATCTGTTCCGTTTTTTGCTAACTGTATCATGTTTTTTAAAGGGAATCAGCAGCTGACCAAGCTAGCGAGACGAGTAGCACAGATGGAAACTCGAGGGATTCTGACTTCTTCCAGCCTCCTGTAAAGAAAGTATGATGGCACTGCTGCTCTAACAGAGTTTTTATCAAAATATGGTTATTTCTCTGTGACAGACTGCGTCACTTTTTCTGTTGGCTAACTTTCTTAGGTTAAATTACAAGAAGCCATAGAATATGAAGATCTGCAAAGGGAAGACAGACCAAAAACAGTTGCATTAAACCTCAAGAAGTCTGACAGGTACAGTTTCTCCACATTTTGTTTTCTGTTCTTTCTTCCATACAGTGTAACTTGTTAACTCCAAATGGCAGTGACTAGTGAAACACATTTTGTAGATTAATATTTTCATCTAACACCTGATTCATTTTCCAAGCTGTCACAAAACTCAGTATTCATTGTTCAGGTTATAATATACGAAACAGAGGAAAGAAAGTATATTTTTCTGCATTTCAGAATCTGCAACCAACAGATATTTGGATCTTTTTTACTTTAAAATTGACTTCAAAAGAAAAACGGTTCATAGTCGCTTCGTCAGTTTTCTTTCCTTCAGCTGGACGGAGACGAAACAATTGGGTGATTAGTTGTGTCAGCTCTATCACTTAAAACTATTTGAGTTTCAGTAGCCAGAACTGAAGAGGCTCCTCACTTTCTCTGGATAGTGCAAACATTGAACCGTTTAAAAATACACTTGGTATTTAATTTCACAGGTCTGATTTATTGTTTTTACTGTGTAAAGTTTCCTGCCACTGGCCATAACAACAGAATGTCTCTTCAACATATAAAGTGAATGGAAATGGGATGATCCAGCCCCCACTTTATGCATTCACACAGGCATTGTATTCTCGGTTTAATCTATGACATGCTCTAATAAAATGTTTCTCACTGCCTCTCTTCATTTATAAGGTATGCTCATGGTCCTGTGCCACTTCAGTCCCAACATTATACGACGAGCCAAGATATCATCAACTCTGTCAACTTCATCCGTCATGAGATGGTCAATTATAAACCCAACCTCACTCAGGTTAGATCCTACATGCTGTACCACCTTTCACATATGCACTGCACACCTGACATTATCCAGACATTAACAGGCGGGGCTGTGTGCGTGAACGCAAATATCCAATCCAGACGGGCAGAGATTACCCTGCCAGCTCCCTCGTAAAAAGTCTGGGTATTCTCTCAGTGGGTTCGTGTGAGAATACAGCCACTAATTCTCTGTTGTATCCACGTGAAGAAGAAGGGGGATTTACATTAGGATGGCAATGAAAATGTCTTATCTGGGGAGACAACAATATCCCGGGACTTCTGTCAGTAAGAAACCCAAATCATCAGGCACATTCAAGGATAAGCAGGAAACTCTGTTGTTTACGGCCAAATTAAGAACGCTAGCTCCATTGGTGTTGTATAATCTGCGTCATGTCCTCCCTCCTACAACACATCACACACCTCCAGGGGGCTGTTCCCTAAAGGCAGAATCAAGACCGGATGAATGAAAAAGCCAGCCTTGAGCTAGTCTGGTCTGATCATCCTGGCTTAATCGGTTGCACGTACGCCAAGCCAGGATGAGAAGCGGCGGCTATCAAACCAGGACTCAGTAATTCTGTTCTGTTCACGGATTTCAAACAGGTAGACAGCGACCACAGATTCACTGATGTAGACACGGAAAAAACGCATGAGGTTACTCGCGATATGTAAAATGCAGAGATAATTTTAGATTATTCACTGTTTAATTTAGTTGATTCTTTGGTCAGGTCAGAAGATTTAGATTTTGACATATGAGGATCCACAGGTTCTCTCTTCAGTCTTGAAAATGTGTCAGATACAGCAAACTATAATCAAACATTTCACACCAAAAATGTGTTGCTCCGGTTGTTTCCTTGTAAATAATTAAAACTATGAATGGTGCTTTCAAAGTGTTTAACACAGTAATACTCTTTGCAGGTGTTGTCCAGCACAACTGCTAGTTCTGCCATCGCAGCACTTTCTCCAGGTGGCGTCCTCATGCAGGCAGCAACACAGCAAGCCATAAATCGTAAGTGTGTCGTACAACTGTTAAATAACAGTATTAATACTAACTGTTAAAGCCTTGGCCTTCTGTAAGAATGGATGAAGGGATTAAAATCTCGTAATTTCCATATAAGATTTGTGGATTGTTCACTGTTTACCCACAGATTCACTGTTGCTTTCTTTCATTTCTTTGGTTATACACAGTAAAAATGTACACATTGGGCAGAAACCTTTTATGTAAATACCTGCAATAAAGTAAGATATGGAAAAAGATAAGATGCACTATTACTTAAACCTTAGTCCATCAAGGCAGGTTTTGTATTTGTTTTTTCAGAGATGGTTCCGACTGAGGTTCAAGGAGAGTTGAAGCATCTTTATGCAGCTGCTGGAGAGTTGTTAAGACACTTTTGGTCCTGTTTTCCTGTAAACACGCCATTTTTGGAGGAAAAGGTGAATAATAATTTCATGAGCGGGAAGTCAAATATTTTTTTTCTTCAGATTAATGCTCATAATCTCATACTTTTTTCCATATAGGTGATGAAAATGAAGTCAAACCTTGAGAGATTTCAGATGACCAAACTTTGTCCTTTTCAGGAGAAGGTTCAGCGTCAATACTTAAGTACAAATGTAAGTCAAGATATTAATGACAACGCAGTGTCTCATACACGGTGGCACTTGTGTTAAATGTGTTTGACGTCCCCACAGCTCACAGGGCATTTGGAGGAGATGCTGCAGACGGCCTATAGCAAGTTCCACGTCTGGCAAACCCGTCGCATGTTGAGGAAGACTTGAGGTCTGATGGTTTGTCAAAGAGAGGACAAGGAAGACATTACAGTATATGGACAAGTGACCTGAGAAGGTTCTCCAGACTGCTGTGAAGAGACCACAGATAACAGCCTGATGGGACAGGATTCACTGGGCTTCATGAGGATTTAGGTGGATGCTGCTACATCCCCAACTGTTCAACAGAGACTATCTCCGTCACAAATAACTGTAATTAGTTTTTTTCTCTTTTGTTTGTGTTTTCTCAATGGTTGAGAGATTGGTGCCGGTAAAATGGTTGAATGGGACTTTTAAAATGGTGTAATATGACCAAATATCAAATGGAAAATGAGAAAGGCACTCTGGACAAGAGGGTGGTGTGTGGAATGCAAGCAGAGCACTGCCAACATGCGTTTCCTCCGAGCACAGAGCCGAGAAAAGGCTTGGACAAACAAGGAGCCCCTCTGAGCCCTGGGTCGATTTTTGGAACAAAGTCCAAGAAAATCTGAAACAAAAGGTGACGTGAATATAGCAATACTGTAAAGACACCTCACACTTGAGTGCATTAGTGTGTGTGTGTGTGTGTGTGCGTCGGTCACTGGTTTGTAATGTCTGCACCTTCTGTCTGCACTGAAGACAAAAATGTCACTATGAATTAAAGTGAGATTTTGTTCATGCCACTGTGTATTGAAACTGCAATATTTAATTAAGTCCATTAAGTTTGAATTTTGTGGTCAAGCAACTTGCACAACATGAAATAAACAACAAATTACAATAAAAAGCTGCAAGAGATGCAGTGTACCTAAGCTGTTTTTAAGATGTTACATAGGTGGTATACAAACATTTTACGATTATTTGTCTTTGAGATGAATGGACCCCATAAGATCAACAATGGTGGTGTAGAACCTTATCCATTTGTATGATCATTTAATTGAGACATTTCTAAAAGTGTGTGTGTGTGTGTGTGTGTGTGTGTGTGCGCGCGCGCGCGCGTGTGTGCGCGCGTGTGAGGAGATTTTCAGCTGGTAGGAATCATCTTCTTGGCAGCTACCACTCCTCAGCATCAATGCTGAGACGTCCTTAGATCCTTAGATGTGCAGTTCAAAACAGACTGAGCATCCCGAGAGTGTGAGTTCTGGGTCATGGGGACTATCTCTCCCATAGACCCTGGATATGGAGGACTAAGCATGACTTAAGTCTCAATAAATGCATGAATAAATGTACAAATAAACAAATACAAGAATAAATGAGTGCTTTACATTCACAGTATTTCTACACTTTTGTTTACATACATTTATTTATTTCTATATTTCTGTGCACATATGTTAAAGGTTGAATATGGAGAATGAGCAGAACACCGCCGTCCAGTCTCTCAAGATCGTAGTCGCAACAACAGAAAATAATTGCTCCACTCAGGTTGCCAGGTTGGTCAGACCCGGTCCAGTAGTCTTCAGGAGACCGGAGCCTGTTTGAACCCATCCCCTCTGACAAATCGCACCATTAAAACAAGGTTTGCAGAGGAGTTTGACTGACAGTTACCATTAGCCGTTACAGCTAAGTAAACATGAAAGTTAGCTTACCGATCAAGGAGGAACAAAGCCATTTGGGTGTGTGTTTTAATGTCGTTTAACTCCTTTATCTCAGTCCATGGAGTGAATGCTTGGCCTATATTCACTCTGGTTTTTGTCCGTCTCCCGTCACTCAGCTGCTGGGACAAATAATAAAGCAGCTGCAGGATTGGCAAACTCCATTTCACCCAGTGCCAGCCGACAGTAGCTGCACCCAACAACAGACAACACTGGCAACCCGCAATGCCGGCCATGATTGGCTGGTACAATGTAAACAGAACGGGACAGACAGTCATTGTCAAACCATAAAAAGAAAATTTGAATATTAATTAATTAAAACATTTTTTTTTTTATTTTTATGGAAAAGCAATCCTTTCGTTCTGTACCCCAATGTTTGTATTTTTTTTTTTAAATATAGATTTTAATGAATATGCTACATATTCAAACTTTAATAAGATAAGAGGTGGGTTTATTTGTACATTTATTTATTTCTACATTTATTTCTGTGTTTATTTATTAATTTATTAGACTTTTGACATATTTCGCACCACATGCAACATTAAATCATTTCATCGTTTCTGTTGTTTGAAACAGAGCGCGTGGTGGTACTTCATACACGTGAGAGACCCGTTTACCGTTAGCCGTTTGTAAACGCGCAGCTGCTTTGGAGAAAGTGTTGTTTCCTTGTGTCCGCCCGGATGTGCCCTCACGTCAGCTGAGAGGAGCCGTGACAGCTCGGCTTCTTTCCCGTCAAAGTGGCGTGAGACTGACCGCTGGCCCTCTCCAGAAAACAAGTAAACTCGCGATGTAGCTCGGCGGCTCGGTGTGGATTTGTAGGCGGTAAAGAGCGGAGTGTTTCCCTTAATTTGGTGAGTTTCTCCTGACGAACCACAAGTGAAAGGCAACACAACTGCCTTAGCTAACTTAGCTAGCGTGTTTACGGTGACAGTTGGGCGGTTTGTTGGCGTAATTAAACGATCTTCGGATTATTATTTAAGTTGAATAAATCGTCATATATATTTAACATAGATATGTCGTGCTCATGTTATTTTTTAAGGCTTTCGACACTGCATTAGTTTTGATATAAACCTTAGCATCAGTGTCAGCAGACCACTATGCAACGGACAGGTCTCGTGATGCCAACGGACGATTGGATCTGCCCTTTAAACTGTTGGTTGCTATGGTTATATGGATCACTCCTATCTGTAATTACATTTTAGATATAATAATACCCATAACACCGTTTCTGTTAGTCAACATTTAATTCCTACTAGTCAGAATGATAATTAGAGATATCCACGATGACTGCTTATTGGTCCAAATTACGTCACTTTTGCCATTCATGTGTATTGGGCTTTCAGTTCTAGATATTTACAATTATATTTTCGATATCTTTAAAGAACATCCTGGATATCTGTAATGTAACTCTTACTTTAAATTGCAGTTGTAACGATCCTTAATGACATGTTTACTAGTCAGAATGCATTTCAGATAGTCAAAATCACATTAAGGATATCTAGAAAGTCTTTTTTCATTTGGGATATCTGAAATTAAAATTATGACTAGTAACAATTGGATTGTAGATACCTGAAATAGGAGTTTTTCCACAACATCATGCTTTTAAAAAAATTACGTCACTTTTGCCATTCGTGTTTATTGAACTTTTAATTCCAGATATCCACAATTACATTTTAGATATCTATAAAGAACATCCTGGATATCTGCAGTGTAATTATTACTTCAGAGTTTACATACTTTGAAACAGGTTGGGAGGAGGACTTTAAAATGAACTCCATTTTGACCAGCTAAATCATCAATAAAATGCTGTTTGCATATCGATGCATCACATTTAATGTGATATTAAGTTAGGTGTGATTAGGTTTGACACTTGAGGTAAAGTTGATTAACTTCAAGTATTTTTGCAGTGCTTTGTTGCTACTTTGACTTTTAGGTAAGGGATCTAAATACATTATAACTGACATGATGAACCAGCGGCAGACGTTCACCACAAGGCATACGGCTGACACCCAAATACAAATCAGTGATAAACAGTAAAAAAGTTCCATACACATATTGAAACTTATGCCTATGTATTTGTGTAAAAAAACAGTGTTCGGGCTGGAGTCACCATTTTTCCCTAGGTCTCTATAGCAGGTAAATTCCTCCTCATTCCCAAATACGTTCCTGTTGCAGTCGAGTGTTAACAAATACAGAGACAGAGGTCAGAGTTGACTGCTACTTCTTACCTCCTTTTGAGATATTTGTGTCAACTACGTTAATGCTTCGGAGCAATTATGTTCTGTCTTTTTGCTTCAAACATTTTTACACACCGGTGTTTTTCGCCACTGGATTCTTCTAATAATCTGCAGCTTCAGTTTTGCTTCTGCTTCCTCGTAGTTCGCCTAAAACCACAACAAGTAAATCAAGTCAAAGTTTACTGTGTAGAGCTGCATGTTAAACTGAATGGTGCCTCGTCTGTTCCTGGCAAAATGGTCTCTCCAGGACAAGAAACATTTGAACAACATCTGTGGTTCACCAGAGATGATAACATGTTTTTGTTACCAGGACGGAGATGATGTAAATTGGAGTCATGACTGGTGAATTTGAAAGGGTAGTTACACTACTGAAAGTCATATGATGCCACGCGGCTGAGGGCCGTGGTATGTGAGGAATCAGTAGTAGTGACTCTTAAAGTCTCTCACAGTTTTATTTCCTATTTTCATTCTCATTCATCTCATTCTCTCAGTTGTAGAAGATCATCAGTGAACATGCCTCTGGTACCAGTCGTGCCAGAGAACCACAGTCATGTCCTGGCAGAGTTTGACTGCCTCGATCCACTTCTGTCTGCGCTCAGGTTAGACTCTGGCAGGCTCAAGGTAGGTTTCACCATCACATGTCTGAGCGATTTATAGTAGTGTATTTTTTTATGGCTTTAAAATTCTACAGAGTGAAACATGACTGGCTATAAACAGTTATTGGGCCTGCACCTCGTGTACTTTGTACTCACCAAACCCACTAGATTAAAAACATAACAGCTACAATAGATTTTAAAGGCAGTAAAACGACAATTGAAACATCAGATTGTCTGTTTCTTAGAAGTGGATACACTAAAAACACAAATATCAACATGTTATCATGAGAATATTGTAAATTTAACAGTTATCTACATAAACAGATGAGTAAACTTTGTGTCCTCGGTGTTACAGTGTACCTGTTTGGCAGTGTCAAGGAAGTGGCTCGCATTAGGAACATCGGCAGGAGGGTTGCACCTGATCCAGAAGGAGGGCTGGAAACAAAGGCTCATCCTCACTCACAAGGTGATATGTGACTGGGTGTCTGTCAGAAATACAGAGTTGATTTATTGTTCGGCTGTTTATTGATGCAGCTGCACATAATAAGTCATAAGTCTTGATTTCTTTTCTAACTCCTAATCCATTGTGCACTCATTTTCAGGAGGGATCAATCGCTCAGGTGGCGTGTTGCCCTCATGATGAAGACTTTATCGCTGTTGCAACAAGGTTAGGGTCTCTCCACGAAGTAAATACATCTCTCACTTATCTCTGTTTGGTTGTGCCGTCTGTATTGTTCACACTGTCTGTCTCTGCTCCAGTCAGGGTCTGGTGGTGGTGTGGGAGCTGCAGCTGGAGAGGCGCGGCCGTCCGGAGAGAGTCAGTGTGTCCTGGGAGCACAGAGGTCAGGACATCACTGCACTCTGCTGGGACACCAGCGGGCTCAGAGTTTTCGTCGGGGATACAGCAGGCAAGGTGTCCTTTCTCCGTGCAGGATCCTCCAAGCTGGGCAAGGTAGTGATTCACAGTGAAAACTGTTTCCTCAGTGGTGATGTTTATATACTGCATAAACTTTAGGCACTTTTTGTTTTCATACACTATTGATAAATATTTGAATCTTTCAAAAAAATATGCCCATCTCTGTGGCAGAGAGTTTGTGTTGTTTCTTCTTTGTGAATCAGAACGTTCAAGTTTCACACCCATTCATTTTAAACAGAGTAGTGTGTTTAAGCCGTGCTGGTGGGAGCAGCGGGGCGGGGACAAGAGAAACGTAGTAGGCTGCAGTTAGAAGGTCAGACAGATTACATTTTTGGAAAAACACAACCCAACGTCACACTGCAGTGGCCAATGCAATCAGACTCGTCACAGTCTGTTTTGAGGCGGTGTGAGAGTCCCGTACAATCAACAGTAAACATCCCTACCTCTGTAACTTCCACAGGAGAGTTTTAAAAAACACTTAGCAAGCACTTAACTGCCCGGGAAATGTTAAGATCATAAGAAGGATCTGAAGATAAACAATAATTGTGAAATATAAACCTATGCCACATTAGAGAGTTAAAGAACACAACAGGGCCATAAGTGACACTTTCATCCCCGGACAACCCTGCTGGAGGCGGTGGGGATGCAGCCACGCTTCTGTGTGTGTGTAAAATGAAAAAAAAAGAGTGAAAATTGAATTTCCCCATTGCGGGACGAATAAAGGAATTCTTCTTCTTCTTCTTCTTCTTCTTCTTCAGTCCTCTTTGTTGACCATTTTTACGTAATGTAGATGCTGTAAATATCTGGTTTGGTTTTCTTTGTCTCTAGGGTTCAGCATTCGTTATCTTCCCTGTTCAGACCGTCACCACTGTGGACTCCAGGGTGGTTCAGCTCGGGTACCAAGATGGCCGCCTGCTGGTGTCTTCAATGACCCGCTGCTACCTCTGTGACACAGAGAGGTGAGTACCAGCGTGGCTGCGTCGTGTCAGGAGGAGAAACTCTCACAGGGCCCATTAAGTGTCCTTTATATTATATATTCCAATGGTAGACATACAGTAATAGTTTTGTGTATGCAGGCATGTTTAAGGATTCTTTCCTTTTTTTTTTGGGAAAAGCTGATCTTGGCATTTGTTGAAAATTAAATAATTTTGTAATTCAAAAGCCAAAATGAATTTCTCTAGTCTTGTAAGATACTGATTATCATTATCATTTGTATTTAAATAATTTAGTAAACGGTGATTCAGTTGGGCTCTGTCAAAGTCATTTTGATAATTTTGCTTTCTCCTGATAATTATTTTTTTGTTCTGTCTTTACCCACCTTCAGGGAGAAGTTCTGGCGTGTTGGAAATAAGGAGCGTGACGGGGAGTATGGAGCATGCTTTTTCCCTCAGAACAGGGGACTTATAGTTGGTCAGCCCCCCCTGCTGTACTCTGCCCGGCCGGGGTCTCGGATATGGGAGGCGAGTTTTAATGGCGAGGTTCTGAGCACCCATCAGTTCAAACAGCCACTGGCCTGCCCTCCTCTACCTCTCATCACTTACAGGTACCGATTGTTCCTGCTTTTAAATGGTCCTCTTTAAAAGGCCTGATTCCTAATTTCTCTTTTGTTTTAAATTTGCTTCTCGTTCTACTGTCGTTTCCTGCAGAGATGAGCCACATTACAACCCAGTGCAGAAGAGCCCCCAGTCAGTCGCCTTCCCTAAACTGCTTTACTTTGGGTAATAATAGAAATAATTCATGTATTTTATTATCTGAGTTGTGAGACTTCCCTATATTTTTATACTGTATGCACATTATTGAATCAGAGGCAAATACGTTGATTACACCAGATATCATTGTTAAATAGTAATAGTCAGTGTCTGGATTAACTGTGCACTAACTTTTGTAGAGACCAGAACCTGCTGACGTGGACGGATTCAGCTGTTTATATCTTCACACCTCAGAACGGACAAGTGCTTCTGTGGACTGAAGTCAAAGGTATGCGATCATTTGTAGTAGACAAGCAAACATTTTATTCATGAACACACGTAAGCTGTAAAAAGATTGATTATTGGACCACTAGTCATTAATAATAACAAGGAAAGCATCAGAATGTTTAATGATTTTAGCATTGATCATAGAGATGTTTTGTTCCTGTTTTGAATTACTTTAAACCGATGCGACATGTTTTCTGATTTCACAGACTTGGCTGATATCGCAGTCTACCGTAACGAGCTCTTCTGTCTCCATGGCAGCGGACGTCTGTCCCACCTCTCCCTGTTATCTGCTGAGCGCTGTGTCGAGCGTCTGCTGCGGAGGGAGTCCTGGCCTCTAGCTGCTGTGGTCTGCTGTATGTTCCAGCACACAATCACCACCAGCAGGGTAAGATGGCTGCCGCTGCCATGTCATCTGGCCTCTGTCTCTGTGTACAGAGACATGCAGGTGCTAGATAGGGATGGGCATGTTTAAGGGAGAAATGTTTTCCCAGGTCGACCTATCGCATGGACTTCTTGAGGGGGAGTCAATTCCTTGAAGAGGGAAAACACAGCAAGCAAGCGTCCGACCCTCACGTCATGTCAATGCTTTCTGTCCATACTGAATCTGTGAAATGTGCACTAAATGTGTGGAACAAGTTGTAAACTAGGCTCCTGCAAAACAGCAACACTTTCCGTGCACCAGCTGATTTCTGATTTCTGATTTCTTCAGAGACTCTTCTGCTCTTACCTTTTCTGGCCTTGTTTACATCCAACAAAATATTTAAGTTTTTGTAGTGTAATGAGGAGGTCTTGTATAAATAACTCAGATGGCAAAAGTTCAGCTCAAAACGGCTTATGCACAGCGCTGCATTGTAAAAAAAAAAAAAACTATCATTAACCCCGTCATAATGCTGCGTAATTGAGGAATCAATCACTCAAGCACATCTCTAGTGCTATCTTGTAAATAACAAGTGATTATAGTAGTAGTAGTTTGTATTGAACCCGTGTACTGTATATAATAGGTCAGTCTGGGGCTGTGCAGACGGTGAAAAACAAATGTGAAGTGTACATGCTACAAGTTAAAGTTAGAAGTAGATCAAGCATTTTAGAAATCAGATCTTAACCAGATTTCTTATGAACTGTATCAGACCTGCCCTGTTTTGATAAAGCACTAACATAAGCCTTCCTCGTCATTCCTGTTTAATTCAGGCCAGGAAATCCATTCCCATCGACCGCCTCGAACATCTAAGGTCCCAGCTCAGCTCCAGCACACACCTGGAGCTGAGTGGCCAGCTGGAGGAGGTCATCACTAAACTGGAGCCCCTTGACTCCGCCTCCAGCAGCCGCAGAAGCAGCATCTCCTCACATGTAAGTTAAAGTAACTTCCTGTAGATGAAATGGAAACCACCATAACTATATACGATAAGCATCCCACTTTACTTTACTTTTCTATGACATCCATTGAATCTTGAACAATTCCACATCACACAAATACATCATGCTTTGATAACTGTCCATTCAGTACATGTTAACTCCTATGAGCCTGTTGGAACTGAAGCACGCAGCTCCTGTAAATCCGAAAAGACCGGTAACAATAAAGTGTGTTGATCTGATATATCATTAACCAGGAGAGCTTCAACGTCCTGGACTGTGGAATCTACCGTGTGATCAGCCGCAGAGGAAGTCAGTCAGATGAGGAGACGGGCTCCCTCATCAATCAGTCCACGTCCGAGGAGGAGCGGCTCAAAGAGTTCAGTTTTGTGCAGGAGGATGATCCGGTGGATCATGGTAAGAGATCGACGCCTGGACAAATGCTGTCAATAAATATGACTGCACTTTTGAAACATACAACATTGTAACATTGCAAAAAATATTTTTTTAATACTCCAATAATCCTTCGAACATACTCATTTTTATTTTATGAAAAAACAGGAAGTTTTAATATAATTACTCATAACAATTATAAATAGTAATATTGTATAATAATAATATAATATAGTAATATAATAATTAAGAATAAAGTTGAACAGTATTAACTTAATTAAAAAAAAAAAAACAATGTAACAACTTAATCATCCTGGGCTATCTTCTTCTTAAAACTCTTATTTACCTCTACTTTTGTTTTAAATCTGCACATGAACAAAATCCAAAAAAGCTAAAAACCAAACTAATGCTAACGACAAGAAACTCACTCTGTTGTTTCTTACCTCACTGCTTTCTTACCTATTTCTCTCTCTTTGTTCCTTAGCAGGAACAAATCCCTTTTCTGCCTCTTCTTAGTTCAGTGTGAAAAGAGAGTGAAGTTATTTTCAGTTTTATATCTGTGACTCCGAAAATGAAAAAAAAAACATGGGAAAAATACCAAATAAGATTTTGTAACTGGGAGCATCTCTACCTGCTGAGAGATGTATCAGCATAAACGTGACAATAATTTTACTCTTTGACTTTGTCTTTGTTGTCATAATGATCATGTACCTGTTTTTGATACCGTCTTGTATGTTTGCCACTAAAACCAATAAGATTTTGACTTGAAAACCACATAAAATCATTGAATCAGTAGTCTTGCTGTATGCTCGGATCCGCTGTGAGAGCTGAATGATCACTCTGACGTCTTTACGAATACAATCTACACTTTGTTAATGTCAAGTTTCTTGTCTTGTCCATTGTATCACACATAAAATCACCATTTTGGTTCTTTTTTTTATTTTTTTGCATCGTGCAGCATTTAATTTACGTTTTCTCTATAGTGGTGTCTGGCACCTTTGCTCCATCTGCTTGCATTATGTCCTCTGCCTTTCATCAGTCCCCTCCAGTACTCCATCCATCTGTGTTTGTCCTCTGGCTCTTGCCCCCATCTTTATTCAGATCCACAGAGCAGTGAGCGTATGGAGGCTGAGCGATCTGAGCAAAGCCTGCACTTCCACCTCCCCCTCTCATTTCGTCCCAAACCCCATCGCATCGCACTGCAGGCCGTCAAAGACAGGTAAACATTGAGGGAAACGAAGGACAAACACACTAAAAGATTTGAATACAAGGATGTGTCACACTGCATTCAACACTGATGAAGTTATTTGTGCTTTCTTTCTCATGAGGATTGAAACTCCTATAATAACTGTAATCATTCAAGTGCAGCTGGGCTTTTTGAGGGCTTACTTCCCCTTTCAACTGAAGACCTCCACATCTAGTTTTTTATAAATTTACATTATTCATCGGTGCAGACGCATGTGGCAGGTTTCATTTCCATGCATCACACTCACTCATTTGTCATGAAATTGTTTGTCCTTTGTGGCTGTTCGACTGAAAACCTGTCTAATGTAATATCATTTGTGAAAGGCTGTTTTATTATTTTTGTATTTCTCAGTGTTTCTAGTTTTGTTAAGAAGACAACAGAGAAGATCAACACCCTCCAGATGAACTCTGAGCTCTGGCAACGGCCTGAATCCAGAGAGGGCGGACAGGCCGAAATGTCAGCCACAGCATCATACTCAGAGGAAATGGAGAATGAGTAAGTACATACCTTTGATAGTGGACTATAATACGTTTTTTTATTAGACTATGAAAGGTAATTCAGATAAAACCAGTGAATTATATTTGTCATCACAGAGTTTATGATGAAATGCCTAACACAGAGGCCGACATGCAGGAACTTCGATCAGCTACAGAGCGAGCTACGTAAGTGGTTTGCGTTGTTTTGATTTCACAGCCTTTTAGTAGAAACTGAACTTATATTTAATTGTTACATTTTCCCAACATCAGCTCTCAGATCCAAGATCCTTTGGTGCTTCTGGATCCAGTCTGCCTGGAAGAAACTCTGCTGGAGTGGCTGGCGGTGCTGGAGCGAATACTCGGACCTGTAGAGCACGAGTCAAGGGTGGATGGACCAGGAGAGGAACGGTGGGATTATCTTAACTCCTGCTCAGAGCGGCAAGAGGAGTCTTCCTTCTCATCAGGAGATCAGGTCACAGAGGAGAAGAAAGGAGAGTCTCCTGAGCTCGGAGAGAAAGAGGACCAGTGTGACTCCACTGAAAAGGAGCCTGAAGTTTCAAACAGGAGAGCTCAAGATCCTGTTCGAGTGCTGTCTCCTAAACCTGTACCGTCAGATCTCCTGGCTGATCTCACCCAGCTGGCAACGCTTTACACTGAGCTTAGCTGCTTTAGAAATCAGGAAATTGAACAAGTATTGGGGTGCACAACTTTCCTGCGCCGCTACTTCTTTCTGCTGGACCAAGAGCGTGTGAGAAGAACGTGTCTGCTGTGTTATCAGGAGAAGCCGGAGGCACAGAGCTCCTTCACTGAGGCCATGCTAGGTCTGAAGCTTCCCCTTAAATCTCTACTTTAATCATTTTCCCCCCTGTGTTTTACTTTCAGATTTCAAATTTCACAAATGATGGTAGAATGTAAATGTATAGATGAAGAAAACTGAAAACACACTTACCAAGGAACAAATAGAGAGCTTCTGTGTTTGGGAAAGAAAGTTAAATATAAGTAATAGGATATTTTAAAACTGCATCGCATTCCCACGTATTAAAACCAAACAAACTTGGATGGAGAAAAAAACAAAAACAAAACCAGAACCCCATCTCTTATACACACAGACATGCAGACACTACTTTTTCCACAGTCAGAGAAAAGGTCCTAAAACTATCCAAAACTCTTCTCCTTTCAAAAAAATCAGTGTAGCTGTTCCCTTTGTATTATAAAACTCATTCATTCATCATTTAACCGTTTTTAAAACATAGAGAATATCTGATTCTGTATGTCCAACATTAATACTAGTTGGTTTTGTATACCTCAGAATATAGTAGAAATATATATATATTTGGTTCTTCTGTGGTAGTGAAGCCTATAAAAAACACACAATTATTTTTTTCTACAATTTATAATCCACCTTTGTGATTCAGTCCTCATTTCAGACCTCATCTAATAACTTCATATTTAAATCAAAGGCCCATGCACCTCTGATACTTAAGAAGTTGAAAAATCAACTTGTGTCGTTCTCTGCAGATCTAACTCGGTCCAGTAAGGTGGTGGAGGTTATTCAGAGAGGGGATTTACTGAGATCACTGCGCAGTCTGAGAGAGCTGCAGCCCTGGAGCGCACCTCCTCTCCTCGCTCACTTACACAGGTCAGTCCACGCATTTCTCTCTGCTCGGCACATGCTCATATGACAGCTGTGAGGGACCTTATGAAGTAAGTTTGCTGTGTTGTTTTCCAGGCTGTATGAGAAGCACGGGGAGGCGGCTGTACGCTCGTTTACGCAGTTCTATCCTACAATAACTCCTGCTGATGTAATGACCATGGCTCAGAAAAGCCACTTCCTGGCATACCTGGATAATCTGGTCCAGTCACGAACCGAGGAGCACAGGTACGTATTAAGTTTCATCTACTTGTCATAAGACAAAAAAGACTTTGAACTCCCTTTGTTGCTGAATTTTTACATTCATTTCTTCCTGTAGGTTGTCATTTTTGCAGTCCCTTCTTGAGCCAGAATCACTGCGGCAGGATTGGCTGGAGTTGGCACTTACCCACGATGCCCCTCAACGCTATGATACCCTGACTCCTGATGGACAGCCAAGGTCTGGTCCTGTTAGTGTGGGAAAAATAGGGGCGGGGGGGTGTATGATCCTGTAATTAGTTTTTTTTAACATTTACTTAAAGACCCAGTAACTTTTCAGTTTGGGGCTAAAAAGAAAAATATGAACGTGAACTAAGCTTCTATCATGGGCACATTTATCTTTTGTGTTCTGTTTAAGCCACAACAATGTCAAACAATAAAGTGAAATAATATATTTAACTGATTTCATGTGACTCCTGCTGCAGGTGGCATTCTCATTGTTTCAGTTGGGGTTACGGACGCCTCCTGTCTCTCCTGATCCGTCTTCCTGCAGACCTGTCCTCCAAACAGAAGATGGCAGAGACTTGCCGCAGTCACGGGTACTTAGTCATTTTCTTTGATTCAACAGTCAAAAGAAAAAAAATGCTGCTTATGCTTTTGAGGTCACATTGTTGTCACATTGTTAACCTTCTGTTTAATGCGTGTTTGCAGGTACTGGACGGGCTACATCTACCTCTGCTGTGAGCTGCAGCGTCGCACAGAAGTGTTCTCCACCATCTGTCAGCTGGATGACATCAATCTGCTGGAGGAAGCTGACGGTAAAACGTTTACTTTCAGGCAAAAGACATAGACACATACTTAAAATCACAAATCGGCTGCATGAAAACACATGTACACATACACTGTAACTTCATCACAACACAAGTTATGAGCCAAACAGCCAAAACAGACGGACAGAGATTACACAATTACACCAAAGTGGATCCAACCGCTGAAGTGAACTTTTCTCCTTCTTGTCATTGCTGAGAAAAAGAAAAAAAAATTGTCAACAACTGCAAACATTACAGATCGGGCAGACATAACCTCAACGTAAACCTGTAAAAAAAATGTTATTTTTTAAGTAATACGGAGAATTTCACTGACAGTTTGGGTCACAAACAATGGTTCAACCTTTATGACACCGGGTAACATCCAGGTAATAAATGATTTACCTTAGTGACACTGTCTGCCCTCACTGGAGTGGCTTCTTTGGTACCATTTAAATGAAACACACTCCGACTAAATGACACTGGCTCAAAACATATTCACCAAAAAGAAAAACAACCATACTCTGATGTCTGTACTGTCCCTCTGTTATTTTCCAGGTGTTGAGCCTCGGACCTTGGAAGAGTGGAAGCTCTTGATCCAGTTATCTCAGCAGTGCAGCAGTGCGGTAGACTCAGAGCAGGTCACAGGTGTGAACGGGAGCAGCCGGTCCAACGGCTCGGCAGATCGCAGCGGAAAGATCAACCCGGAGAACCTGACCCTGATGCTGGCTCGGACAGCCGGGCCTGACCACGCCATGGCCGTCCTGGAGGAGTGCGGCGTGCAGCTGGTCCTTTCACCGCACTCCAAACTGGTCTGTGAGCTGCTGAGAGTCGCTGAGAAGAGGCAGAGGTGGGTCAGGGTGGAGTTCCTGTGCTGTTATCAACTGTAATGCAAATGAGTTTTTTGAAGGCTTGAAATATTGTGGTTAAATGCTATTTTGATCCATTAACTTATTTATAAACTTTGTGCTCCTTGAAGAAAGCTGTATAAAATGTTTAAACATGTTTCTCAGTGGTGTGTATTTCTCTTAAAGGTCTGAAAATGACTTTTTAAGGTAGATATTGAACCAAAATGTGTGAATGAAGTCTGAAAAGACAGTTCAGGAACGGTTTCCAGAACATTATTTGAATTGACTTAATTCATAGGTATTACCATTAGTTTTGTTTTCTTTTTCAGAGCGATGATCCAGACGATGCTAGAGCGCTGTGATCGCTTCCTGTGGTCTCAGCACGCCTAACTAAAGCTCAGCTGCAGCTTCTCTACGCCAAACACGATTAACTAACACTGTATGTAAAACGCCCCAGTAACTGCTGTTAAAGCTGCACCTTAACTTATGCACTGTAACATTTGTCTGAGCTTTCGGGTTAAAGTAAGGTACTTACCCTCACAGAGAAAAACAGTATTTACTTTTTAACTTTAACTTGTTTTTGTTTTTTGTTGTTTTTTTTCAGTTTTCTTAATGATTCAGGTCAAATGTTTTATTGCACGTACAGGAAATAAAATATCTCTTTAACTAAAAAAAGAAACGTTGACAATTATAGTGAAATGTTCTAACCAGGTAACGTGTGAATAAAAGCTGTCTGTAATTTATTTTGAGTTTGTGTGTTTTAAGAACAAAAGGTTACTGTCGGCATGATGATTGTTGAGTCTGGTGAATATGTATTTTATGTCAACAACATTGGGAAAGAATGTTCCACACACTTTGTTTTTAACGGTAATTCCATCCTACATATCCCTACTGTCCAGCCATGTAGACAGTTTCTGTTTATTTGTTGAGGTTTCGAGAGAATTAAACCAAAACAACCACCTAAAATAATCCACATAACCAGAGACAGTTACGAACAAAAAAGGCCAGTGAACAATATCTCCCTTTATTTTCTTGCAGTTTCCTCAACGGGACATTTTTTTGCAAACAAACGATTTCTACATTTCAGATCTTGAACGTCACATACGGAAGATGACGGGTTATGTGGGTCAACAGAGATGATATTAATAACATCTTAATGAAATGGGACTGATGACTCATTTGATGGTATCACACACCTGGAGCATCAAAGGCGAGACGCGGGAAGCCTTGCGCTCCACGTTTGAGCTCTAAAGGCTTATACCAGACACAACCCACGCTTTTTGAGTCACATCCTCTACACTGGTTTGACTGAGAACCTTTCTGTCTGATCCTTTCTTATTTTCATCCTCATCTCCGATTCTTCGAGCATTTCCCAGAATCCTCATCGTCCAGCTCACCCACCTGTCTTGTGTCACTGGCGCAGGGACGATCAGATTGAAGGTTTTGGCATGTGGCAAAGACACAGACACACTTGTAATAAAAATGATCCTCAAAAAACTTTGCATGTCATTGAGGAATTCCATTTCCACTAAATAAAAGTAATAAATCAGCCGGTATTTTCAATTTTGCTTCTACTGCCTACATTTGTTTGGTTGATTGTCCACTGCTACAAAGATGTACATTCTCTCGAGGGATGGGTAGAACTGTTTAATTGAAATGATCCAAATGTGACAGAAGGTTTTCATCATGAGGACAGAAGTAGATTTGATTTGAATGTTATTAAGTCGAGGCAGTGAGTCCAGTGTTTGATGTTGCCTTCCTGTCACCAGGAGGACAGATAAGAGGATTCTGCACATACCTGTTGGCCCTGCTGCCAGTGTATAAATGGCAACCTCGACGCTAGGTTCTGTACACACACACATGCACACACACGGGTTGGCTCTCAAGATGAGAGCAGTGGAGATACACTATGAGCATGATTAAGTTTCTGAACCTCAAGTGAATCCTTTCTGCACAGATTGAACAGTTTAACGTTCTAGATGGACGCAGCACCAGTGGTGAGTTTATGTTCTTCTTAATTTAATAGAAAAAAGCAGCTTCTTTTCCTGAGATATTCAGTTCGATGTGTTCTGGTTTCAGGTGTCCGTCTCTCTGCTTGGACTGGCTCTTGTCCTGCTCTCCTTCCCCGAGCATGCTTCACTGAACAGAGTATTTGACAACGACTCAGGTAGGATTTCTGATTATAACCGATGGGACCAGATACTGAGGAGCTTCTCTAACTGCATCTATGTTTTCCTGTGGTAATGTCAGGAACCGTGTATCCAGGATCTGTATTTGTGAAGGATGCTCTAAAGAGGGCGATCGAGCTGACTGATGCTGCTTACGCCCGCACAAGTGAAAGGTTAAAACTAAATATTTCAGACCCTCTGCGAAGCATAAATAATCATTTAACATCTATAATAAGTGTTTGCACTAAAAACAAAGCTTTGAATGTTTCCAGGGTAAAGAAGTCTCAGTCTGAAGGCGCTCTGAGACCCAGTGACCTGCTGGCTCAGTTTAAACACACTGAAACCAGAACCAGGACTCAGATCCGGGCTGCAGAACTGTTGGACAACACAGTGGAGCTGATCAGAGAGATGGTGTACACTCATACTATGGTGCAGCCTGACTCTCAAGGTACCAAACAGCAGCACAACACATGAGATGCTTCTGCACCTGTATGTCTACTGGCACTGTGTCCTGAGAAAATGTTGTCACTTTGTCACTTTGTCACTTTATATCATCACTGCATCATTTTATTCAGTTGTACTGTCACTTACTTCAGTAAGAAATGCTACTACACTTTACTGTACTTTATATCACCACTACATCACTTTATTTAGTGGTACTGTAACCTACTGCTGCTACACTCCACTGTCACTTTACTGTAACTTAGTTCTGTAGGAAATGCTGCTACATTTTTAACACTGTTTTCACTTATCGCTCCTTACCACTTATTTAATTTGTACTTATCTTATTTCAATATGCTGCTAAACTGCACAGTGCGTATTGTTGTATATTGTATATACCTACGCTTAACCACAATTTCTGTTGCACTCTGTCACACTTAGTTATTGTTTGATTTATTTGATGTTAGCTTTATTTTTATTTGATTTATGTTAGCTTATTGTCACTCTGATCCTTTCCCATCTTTGTATTGAAACTGTTGCACAATAATTTCCCTCTAGATAAATAAAGCTTCTTGAATCTTGAATCTTGAATCTAAAACAACTTATTTTACATGCCAGGCCTTTCTGACATTTGTTTTCAGCACGTTTCAGGCTACAGATCACCAATAATAATGAACAAAAGCTGTTCACTTTTAACTGCTGGTCTAGGCTCGAGACAGAGGGATGCTACGCTAAACGTCATGGAATCACTTTTCCCTCAGTATCGAGCCAGAAAAGACACAAAAAACTCAAAACGCCTATTTCAAAAGTTCTTATACTTTGTTCCTCTGTGACCTCAGTTTGTGTTAATTTCTTTGTTGTTTTTGAGGATTTACAATTTTCATTCTAGTTATTTATCGATTTGCTTACTGTATTTCACACTGTGTCAAAAGAGTAAAGTGTTAGGGGGTGCAGAGACACACGGAGCCCACTGGACGTCCCAGAATCAAACCCTGTAAAGCTACAAATGTTGTAGGCTAGAGCAATGATGTGCTGATGATAGCTGTACCGTTTAATCTATGTTCCCAAAGAGCTGCTGAGTGAAGGAGACGTGGAGACTCTGCTGCAGGTGACCGGCTGCGCCGCTGAGCTGCAGAGACCCAGCTGTGACGGTGACTGTCTGTCTGAGCGCTACAGATCCATCACAGGAGAGTGCAACAACCGGTAAGTGCCCACACAAAAAAGAACATTTAGTCACGGAGCAGCGCTGTCTTGGATATATTTTGCTGTTTTTATGCCTCCGTGTTTTCTGTTCATCACATTCATGTGAACTCAATATCTCAGGAAACTCTTGAGAGATTTTCTTCAAATGCGGCAACAAACGTCCACTTGGACTCAGAGATGAACTGATTATATTGTGGAGGTCAAAGGTCACTGTGACACCACATAAACCCATTTTTTCCCCCAATTTTTTTTATGAATACAAACAAGAGCAAGTATAAAACAAAACACATTTTTGTCCATAACTCAAGAATTCAAATGCTTATTATGACAATATTTCACACAAATGTATAATAGGATAAAAATGATGAAGTGATGACATTTTATATCCAAAAGGTCAAAGGTCAACTTCACTTTGACGTCATAATGTTTCTGTCCATTATTCAACACCATAACTGAGGAACATGTATGAAGTGTCCATGTGGCACCAAAAAATACAATTAATACCTTTTATTAAATCCCTTAAGTCTTCACTACACATATTATGTAAGAGTTTTCATGTAAATTTCAACTCGACTGGTTTGCAGCGGCCTACAACCACAAGGAGGTGATTCTAGTTTGGTCATTCGTGTTAATTTGTGTCCTTGTGCCGTTTAGACAGAACCCCAGATGGGGGGCTGCAAACATCCCGTACTCCCGCTGGCTGCCTGCAGAGTATGAAGATGTGCGGGGGATGCCCAGAGGCTGGGACCCAGCGCACACCTACCACAATGCCACTCTGCCTCCGGTAAGCGTCCTGCAGCAGCACTCAGTCGTCCTCTGTCCCGTCAGCTGCTGTGACTCCGACACTCCTGTCTTTGTTTGTTGTCCAGGTGCGGCTCGTGTCTCAGGAAGTGCTGTTCACTCACAATGAGAACATCTCTCTGGACTCCAGTCTGTCCCACCTGCTGGTGGAGTGGGGTCAGTGGATAGACCACGACGTGGTGCTGACGCCTCAAAGCCCCAGTACAGCTGCCTTCAAGACGGGAGCTGACTGCACGCGCACCTGCAGCCTGGACACGCCCTGCTTCCCCATACAGGTGCTCCTTACCATCAGCTGCTTCTCGGTGTGCTTGTGTCGTGGCTTGATGATCACGCATCTTTCATTTTAAAAGACTTTTGATTACCTTTGAAGAAATGTTTGTGCCCTAGATGCTTGATATACATAAAATATATACATATATTTATATATATTTAAATTATCTGAATATGTATGTGGTATGAATACAATATATATACATACTAAAAATTTTAAATATATGAATGAACAATGAATAACTCATATTTTACTTGTTAAAACTATTTGTTTCTCCCCAGATCCCTCTGTCAGATCCTCGCAATGGCGTCCAGACCTGTATGCCCTTCTTCCGCTCTGCCCCCAGCTGTGTCGCTGGTGTCCCGTCTCATCGCCACCGAGAGCAGCTCAACGCCATCACCTCCTTTGTAGATGCCAGTATGGTGTACGGCAGCTCCGCCAGTCTGGCCTCAGCTCTGAGAAACCGCTCCTGTCCTCTGGGCTCCATGGCCCTCAACTCCCAGCACTCGGACCAGGAGCTGGCCTACATGCCTTTCCTGCCACGCCTGCAGGCTCACCTGGACCCCTGCGGCCCCCGAAACTCCACCAGATTAGAGGCGTTGGACAGATCTGTGCGTCAGGAGAACACCACATCCTGCTTTCAAGCTGGTGAGTGAGTAAATGTTGAGTTTTCTGTTTTTCGCAGATTTCACTGGAGCTGTTGGTTATGATGAATGTTTCACAGGTGATTCAAGAGCTAATGAGCACCTGGGAATGATTGCACTGCACACAGTCTTTCTGAGAGAGCACAACCGGCTGGTCAAAGAGCTGCACCTGCTCAACCCTCACTGGAGCCCTGACACACTTTATCAGGAGGCCCGCAAGATCATGGGAGCCGTTCACCAGGTATCTTTAGCAGCTTCCAGCCGTTCATGTCTGCCAACACCAGCATTCTGACATGCTCCATTCATCTTTCCAGGTACTAACATGGGAGCACTACCTGCCGCGGGTCCTCGGAGAGAGCACCACGTCTCGTCTGATGCCTCCCTACGAGGGTTATGATCCCAGCGTGGATCCCAGCATCGCTAACGTCTTTGCTGCTGCCGCATTTCGTTTTGCCCATGTCACTGTGCAGCCAGTGGTGACCAGGCTAGGGCCAGGATACACCACTAACTCCCAGCATCCCCCACTGCCTCTGCATCATTCACTGTTCGCCTCTTGGAGGGTTGTACAGGAAGGTAAAACTATGATAATGTCGTGCATTTAACTCAAATGACATGCAATTTACTAATCTTATTCCATGTCAGGTGGTATAGACCCTGTGCTGCGCGGTTTGTTGCTATCTCCGGCCAAGCTGCAGACTCCAGGTCAGATGATGGTGGAGGAGCTGACAGAGAGGCTGTTTCAGGCGCAGGGAGGGATGCCCCTGGACCTCGGGGCTCTTAACCTCCAGAGGGGCCGGGATCACGGCCTGCCTGGTACCAGCTTTCTTTCATGTGGCACAGTACAGTGTAAAGCCTTGTTTCCACCAAGCAGTCCGGTTCAGTTCAGTTTGTTGCCTAGCACACTCAATAATTAATTAACTAAAAAAGTCAAGATGAACACATTCATTACATTCTGCTTTAGCAAATAACAAATATTTAGATATTAATATTCAAAAACAGTCTGAATATAAATAATATTTAAATATTTGGTATTTGCTGAAGCCGAATGTAATTAATTTCTTTATTATCTTGACTTCTAGAAAGCAAAAGAAATACAAGCACAAAGAACAAAGCAACAATATGAGTATTAGAAAACAATAATATACAAAAAAGAAAAAGAGTTACAACCATAGACTCAACATTATCAACTGAAAAAAGGACCCAACTAAAGATAGTTGACAATAATTAATCAATGAACAGAGAGGGTATTACTGTTACTGTTTTAAGATGAGAAAACATTTTTAAACAAAGAAAAGCATGACAGGAAACAGGCACCTACTGTTTATTTATTTCAATCGTAAGGAGCCTTAAACCTAAAAGCTTTTCTACCAACTGCCTAGGATACGTGGATTGTAGTAAGTTATTTTTGACAGTAGTCAAAATTTAAGTTAATACATTTAGAAATAACTTTGTACCTGTGAAATTGGCGTCTTGTGTCAATGTCTAGTCTCATCTGAAGTGTATTCATTTACTCTGGTGTCTGGTAGAGGTGGTCTTTGTTTCAGGTATTGAAACCCTGTATTTAATGCTCCCCCCTCACCTCCTGTCCCATCTCACCCCATCAGGATACGGCTCATGGAGGAGTTCCTGCGGCCTCTCTGTTCCCAACACAACATCCGAATTGGCTGCAATTCTGAGTAACTTCACCTTGGCTCACAAATTACAGCTCCTGTACGGGACACCTCACAACATCGATGTGTGGGTGGGGGCCATCTCTGAGCCCGCTCTGCCTGGAGGTCGAGTCGGACCACTGCTGTCCTGCCTGCTGGCGAGACAGTTCAGAGCGCTGAGAGACGGGGACAGGTGACACCAAATCCTCTGTTCTAAAATTAGTATTATAATGCAAGGATAGACATTTAAATGTCTTTGTCTCGCAAGGTTTTGGTGGGAGAAGGAAGGTGTCTTCACCAGCACCCAGAGGAGACACCTCCACACCGTCTCTCTGTCCCGCATCATATGTGACAACAGCCGCATCACTCATGTCCCCGCTGACCCGTTCTCACGCACTGAGAGGCCGGAGGACATGCTGGCCTGTTCGAACCCGCTCATCTCCCACCTCGACCTCGGCCCGTGGAAAGAAGCAGACTCAGGTGAGGAAGTGGAAAAGAGGAGCGAGATATCAGGTGTGTCTTGTTGCGTCTCACACGGACCTCGCTGCCTACCCCTCTCATCCAGATCCCAGCTGTGGTCCGATACCCAGGATTCAATCGGGCTACTCGATGCTCTGTGGCTCTGTGATTCTGTATCAGTGTCACTCTGGCTTCAAGCTGCTGGGACCGCCATCTGTCAGCTGTGATCCAAACAGCCAGCAGTGGAGCCCCACACCCCCGACATGTCAAGGTACGGAGAATAAACAAGGGTCTGGTGACAAGACTGGAACAGATATCAATATATTTCTAAAGACCAGTGCGTCACAACATGGTTTGTGTTCAAGATCACATTAAAGAAAGACTTATGATGGTGAGGTGGAGATTTAGACGTGAACCAAAACCCTTCAGTTAATTCTAGATCTGGGAAAGGTCCATTCATTAGCTGTTCTGGTGTTTTTGCCTGATTGTTACAGATATTAATGAATGTGAAGAAAAGACTTCTCTCTGCCCACAAAACCTGGAGTGTCTCAACATACCAGGCTCCTTTATTTGCTCAGGTTGGTTCAGATTATTTAATAATGCACATTTTCTACCAAATGCTTTTATTGTGAAGCACTTTGCGACTTTTGTTTTGAAAAGTACATTTCACTCCTGAATGTTTCTTCATGTTTGTGTGCACGGATCCAGAACCCTCCTCGCTGTCTGTCGTCTCAGTCGTCACTGCAGTGATGGTAGTGATCGTCGGTGTGGCCGCGCTGCTGACGCTCATGTTCTGTTATCGCAAGTAAGTCACTGAAGATCGTTTTTATTGGTCACGAATTACATATTCTGAAACACTTAACAGTTACTAAATCGCGGAGAAATATTCAGATCCTTGAGTAAAAATTGTAGGCCCTAAGTACTGGACTAAGTTCAAATATTAAGTATTAGCAGTAAAATGTACATAAAGTATCAAAAGTAAAGGTACTCATTGTGCAGTAAAATGGTCCCCATCAGTATTTTACTATATATATGATGTTTCTGGATTAATATTACTGCTGTAAAAAGGTTGTGCTAATTTAACTTAGTTATATCCTGTTCAATCTACAGCAACGTATCATTTTCTATACATTTGTAGCGTCGCTGCCCTGTGAGAACCACGTATCTCTATAAAGTCAGCTTTTCATGAAAAAACAGCCCTGTGTTCAACCTTGTGATGATGCGTTTTCCAGCTGATCCCAGAGGGTTTCAAACAGTTATTAAAAAGAAATAGAATATTTTAAAACCCATAAAAGGATAAAATTCAAAATCACCAAATCTGCAGATACATGATTTCCACTGGGCGGTGAGGGATGAAAGACTGAAATCTGAGAAGTAACTTAAGCTGTCACACAAACATAGTTGAGTAAAAAGTACAGTCTTTGAGATGTAGAGGAGTAGAAGTATAAAGCAACATAAAGTGGAAATACTGGAATTTGTACTTAAGTAAATGTACTTAGAAACATTCCACGTCTGCTAAAGCCGTACAGATTTAGTATAATTAGAAAGTGGAATGAATGTTCTATAAATGGTTCATTCGTCCCTGAAACATAATGAAACATAACAGTAGTTTTTAAGTGAAATATGAATAACTAAACGTCTCTTTTGCAGATATTTTCCCAGGAAAGAAGAGGTAGTCACTGCTGGATGTTGCCAGGGGAAAAGTTAAACAGTTAGTTTTTGAGTTAATGTTCCCCTAACCCTGTTACTGTCTTAATTATCTCAAGTTGCAGATATATTGATGTGTGGACTCTCTTTCTCTAGTAGCAGAATATTTTGTCTTGTTATTTATCATAGCCTGTAACACTAAGCCTAAGTGTCCCTGTTAGTGGGCATGTAGAAAATGAAAGTCTGTACCTATAAAATAAGACCTTATATGTTTTTTCTTTGACAGTACCGCCAACAAGGTTATGTTCTCAGTTCAGTTTGTCAGGATTACAGAAACAATACTGGCACAATTTTCGTGAAACTTGGAGGAAGAGTGTATCACGGGCCAAGCAAGAACCCATTCATTTTTGGGGCAGATCCGAACCACGGGGCAGATACACAAATCATTTTTCACTTTCGTTAACATTGCCAGATAGGACATGACCTTGGCGGTGGTCTGGAGAGTGCCCCTCTCGTTAAGGTTGTAATCTGTATGAGGAGGCCGTGAAAACGGAATAATACGTTTACAAAAGTCCTTTCAATCCGGAAACTAAAATCTTACTGGAATGTCTGCTCCAAAAACAGATTTTCATATCATAAAGCCCCTCTGAGCGGGATATGGTCTCAGTGTCCCTGTGCCTGACTCCTGCTTACAAACACATTAGGTAACTGTGTGTTTCAGAGCGTTTGGTATCAGGGTTACCACCGGGCTTTTCCTGTCCACGACCTTAATCTAAAGCCAAACCAGCGCCGTGCCCGGAGAGAAATAGGTCTCTGTGTCATCTGGTTGTACTGTGTTGAAATTAATAACATGGACGGGTCATCGTTCCACACAAAGAGCCGACATCAAAGTCAAACCAGCTGATCCATTTATCTGCTATCAGATTTTGTTCAAATAAGAGCTATAAATCACACAGTACAAAGGTGATGAAGTGAGGCTACAATGCCTCGTCTTTAATGGAGTGTTTTAATTATCAGTACACTGATGGTAGGAACCTCAAAGCCCTAAAGAAGGCTCAGAAGCTGTTATTGCACTTTCTGACACAATGCTCTTCATTTTCACCTTCAACAGACCGTTTCCTGTAAAAATTGACCATTAATAATAATAATAATAAATCTATACTATAAAGTTTAACCAATATACATTGTATAGTATGGCTATGTACAGCACTGCATTCATGCAAATTCATTTATGGCTTTTACTGCATGAAACAGTTCATACTCTTCATTGCAGATGTGTAAAACTACAGTTGTGCATATTGTAATCACTTGTATTAAAGCTTTTACATTTTCTGACTATATTGTGAAACTCACTATTTTGAGCGTGGAGGTGTCATAACTAAGTAAAGCACAAGTCAGGCTAACATGACGCATAAGACTGCAGCTGCTTCATTTGTGTGTTTACACACAAGGCATCTAGAACAGGTAGTGCACCAACAAAATTAAGGCCATGCTGAGACAAAAAGTCTGTGGTGTTTGAGCCGATAACTGAAAGTAACCAAGAGATACTAGTGAGCATTATATTAATGTAAGAATAAAGAGAACAACCCAAATACTTGACTTGATAATTGTTCTGTGGAAACCACATGGATATTGTCAATCTCACGGTAGAACTATCACATTACATAGTTATATAAGTATGTAATACTTGAGGTAAGAGACCAACTAAACTCTCTAAACGGCTTTCATGCATTGTGCTCATCTTTTCAACAGACTACCTGGAACATGATACATAGTCTATTCGTATTAACATGACAAGTTGTGTGTTCTCCACCGGGGAGGTTCAGAAACAGAAACAATTCTCCACACCAGTAGAGAGAATTACTTGAGGCCTGCAGTGTAACGGGAAATATATTTTACATATCTGTGAATAATAAACACATTTTTACTTCTTTCTTACTGTGCTGGTTAAACTCTGTCTTATTGGATTAAAGTGGCACAAGAACATTTTCGGCTTCCTTTGTTGATCGACCTCTGCTGCAGCAATAATGCTGTACAACCTCTGCTACAAATACTGATCCAAGACCTGTTTGTTACCACAGTTTAACCCTGACCTTGATTAATTAAGGTCCTGGGATCATGCCGTCCTGTCGGGTGTTTCAGCAGACTGTCAGGTCCTCTAGCCCTGGTCAGTGAGGTAGAAACCTAACTTGGCCACAGTCATCTCTCTGCGGAGACGCATCACCTCCCAGAACATCTGCTCCGCTGGACGACAGAGACAACAACAACAGAAACAACACAGCTGCCTGAATAATGTCCTTATTGGCAAAGTAAAAAAGGAAAAACAGACTCCTTCTATGAAAAGCACATAATGTCAAATATTGTACATGTTAGTGTTACTAAACTTACCATCGTGTCTCACCAGGCCCTGCTGGATGTAGCGTATATAAGTAAAAAAATTGCAAACAGCCGTGATCTGGAAAGATGAAATTAGGACAAGGTCACATGTAGCAACACTTGACAGCAGTGTGTCTAAAGAAGGTTACAGAGATTAAGTGATGGTTACCCGTGCTCGGCTGGAAGGAGAAATGTAATAGTAGCTCCCCTTGTCGCCAAGTTTAATACGATGTCGGCAGAGCCGCGACACGCCGCTTAATGCACATTTTCTGCAAAGAGAAAGATCAGCTGTTAGACAGTCACAGCGACAACATGGATACACAAAGTCATTGTTTTATCACAGCAAACATGAGTTACATCTTATCAGGTACTATCAACAATGACATTACGTCTAAATAAGAGAGAACACATTCCAGGTGCAAATTCATTTTTAGTACAGAAACAAAACAATAGTAGTGCACAATCAGAGTTAGAGTTAGAAAAGGTTGATTAATTTATATCCAGACATGCAGAACTTATTAATTTACAGATTTGTTTGCAACTTTGCGGACGTCCGGATAGGCAGACTTAATTTCATGCTACAGTACTTTGTGTTAGTGAAAAGCTGAACAGGTGATCCTGAGAGGACTTACGTCTCTATTGCTGCCCTAAAGCCACTGGAAAGAAAAGATTTTTTAAATCTATGATTAGAAATGTGCCCGTTGATTAAACCCCCTCGTATGGTAAGACAATGAAAAACCTTCAGCTATGACCACTGATCATCAGGGGAGAATACAAAACCAAAGAAGA
Organism: Echiichthys vipera; assembly: GCF_963691815.1. NCBI lineage: Eukaryota > Metazoa > Chordata > Actinopteri > Perciformes > Trachinidae > Echiichthys > Echiichthys vipera. The sequence continues at coordinate 14,148,819 of NC_139832.1, read as the reverse complement.
GTGAATTGACAATGTTGACTTAGCCATTGATTAGCAGTGAATGGTGAAAGAGAGGACAGGATGATAGACGTTTTGTAGACGTGAGAACTCACTTCGGGCCGCCACACTCAATAGCTGAAGCTTTAACCATCGGTAATGCTGACATGGCAACAGGCTCGATAGTTAAAGAGTTGTTTTCCACTGCATTCTGCACCAGCTGTGACAGCTGTGGAGAACAGTAATCAATAATGTTAACACAACTTTCCACACTGAAATATAACAAGTGTTGTTTAAAGAAACAGTGAGATTCTGACCTCAGATCTGGTGAAGGAGAGGCAGGGTCCGATGTCTTCTCTGTAGATGCGACTCAAGAACGCAGAGGAGCGCTCGACACTTGGATTCTCCTTCCACATCAAAAACTCTGCATACAGAACCGAGTCCATCTGCCAAAAAAGAACTATTCATGACTCACTGATTAAAACTGCCTGTCAGAGGTTTCAACTACAGAAAGCTAAAGACCCCCCTCTCCCCATCCCCCACCCTACCCGATATAACCCCATTAAATTACAGAAGCTTGCAAAGGACAAAATCACATTTTAAAAACAGACATGTGAACTGGCTTACCAACTCAGTAAATATAATATAGAGCAAAATGCAAAAAGATTTGTAATTTGCTTTTGAGTTTGAGAACTGGATTTTAAATAGTGATGGACAGATTAATTTTGAGATAATCTGCATCAGCTGATAAGGCCATAATCAAAAATGTCTGCAGACACATCAGCCTTGTCACTGTAACTGCTGCAGAACAAAGTTAGCTCTCCCCTGGTGTCAGTTTTGCTACTTTACGCTAGCAAGCGTAAAGTAGGATAACGATGACCTGGACGAATGAGAACATTCACAGGCTTATTGCACAAGAATTTGGGTCGGAAACCCTGAAAACGGTGCGGGAACATGAAAGGTTGGCTCGGAAAATTGCAGATTACAGAAACCACCTACGGTTCAGTCTGAGATGCAAACAACAAAGGCTTACACCAACTAGCCTATGTTTGAATTCCACTATGAGAGGGCATAGAGTGGAGAAAATCATAGAAAAGGCTCAAAACCAACTCCTCGGTGAGCGAATAAGGCAGGTCAATTTCACCATTGAAGGGCTTAAAGAGAAAGCGGACCTCTCACTCCAGAAACTCACATCAATCCTACCTGTCTCTATCATGGAAAGAGTTGTGGATTTCACCCAGAAAGCCCAACTATCGCAACACAACAAGAGCAAAGAGAGACAAACCAAGAAATTTCACAATTTGCAATCCCGGGACACTGGCAAAAACACAGAAATACTCACTTGGAGGCAAAAAAATGACTTTCCAGCAAAGGAAGCAACACAAAACAGATGGGTTAAGAATTTGTCGGACAGAGATCTTTCCCACCCAGAGAAGGAGGTCTTAGCCAAGGGCTTGAACTTTGCCATGACACCAAAAGAGGTACCCGTTGTGGAGTTGATTACGGCTACGGAATCAGCTATAAAGAAAAACAACCTTAATGGAACTGAGGCTGAACAGCTAAGGTTGAAAGTGTCAGCAGCGTTGTCCCAGGCTAAGGTCCCCCCATCCAACCTCACCATTGAGGAGAGAAAAGCAGTAACGGCACTGAGCAAAGACCACAGCATCACTATCCTTCCAGCAGACAAGGGTAGATGCACAGTTGTTCTCAATACAACTGATTATCAGGCAAAGATCTCTGCATTACTCAGTGACTCTAACACTTATGAAACTCTGAAACGAGACCCTACCAGCGGTTACAAAAAGAAGGTGATAGAATGTCTACAGCAACTACAAAAAGAAGGAGTCATTAGCAAACCACAGTATTACAGGCTTTACCCCCAGGACTCAACCCCCTGCTTATATGGACTCCCAAAAATCCATAAAGAAGGGGCCCCGCTCAGGCCCATTGTCAGCAGCATAAACTCGGTCACTTATAACATTGCCAAGCATGTTGCCAATATTCTGGCACCACTGGTGGGAAACACCCCACGCCACATCCAAAACTCCATGGACTTTGTGAACAAAGTCCGAGACCTAAAAATGGATCCAGATGAAACCATGGTGTCCTACGATGTGACTTCCTTGTTCACCTGTATTCCAACCATGGAGGCCTTGGCCACGGTAAGAGAGCGGCTCACACAGGACATTTCCTTACAAAACCGAACAAATCTCAAACCAGACCACATTTGCCAACTTCTGGATTTGTGCCTGAATACCACATATTTCCAGTTTAATGGCATTTTTTACAGACAGAAACACGGCTGTGCCATGGGTTCACCAGTATCCCCTATTGTGGCAAATCTGTACATGGAGGAGGTAGAGGGCAAGGCGTTGAACTCCTTTAAAGGAGTAACCCCAAGCCATTGGTTCAGATATGTGGACGACACATGGGTTAAGATCAAATCCAAAGAGGTGCAAACTTTTACTGAACATATCAACTCAGTGGACAGAAACATCAAGTTCACCAGAGAGGAAGTTAAGGACAACAGCTTGCCCTTCTTGGACTGTGACGTCCATATGGAGAATGACAGGAGCCTCCACATAGGGGTATACAGAAAACCCACTCACACGGATCAATATCTACTTTTCGGCTCTCACCACCCTTTGGAACACAAGCTTGGCGTTATCAGAACACTGCAACATAGAGCTGATAACGTATAACAGCTCACAGGCTCAAGGGGAAGAACGCAAGCACCTGAGAGGCGCCCTCACAACTTGTGGCTGCCCCAGCTGGACCTTTGTTAAAACGGCAGCTGCCTCCAGAAAGAAAACCAAAGTGGTTGAGAAAGAAAAAGATAACAGGAGAAACAACATAGTCATCCCATATGTGGCTGGGGTATCGGAGAAACTCAGGAGGATTTTCAACAAACACTGCATCCCTGTGTATTTCAAACCCGGTAACACACTCAGACAGAGACTAGTACATCCGAAGGACAGAACACCACACCACCACAAAAGCAACCTGGTTTATGCTGTCCAATGCAACGAGGAATGCAAAGATCTTTACATTGGAGAAACAAAACAACCACTGCATAAACGCATGGCCCAACACAGGAGAGCTAACTCCTCAGGCCTGGACTCGGCTGTCCACTTACACCTCAAGGAGAAAGCCCACTCCTTTGATGACAGCAATGTCTAAATCTTGGACAGAGAGGACAGATAGTTTGAAAGAGGAGTAAAAGAAGCGATCTATGTAAAAGTGGAGAAACCATCGCTAAACAGAGGAGGGGGTCTGAGACACCACTTATCTCCAATTTACAATGCCGCCCTTTCATCCCTTCCCAGGAGATTCAACAATCTAACCTCAAAGGACAACTGTTCACACATGGCCCGGGTGACCCCAACGACTGTCGTTCAGACTCAATAGAGCACTAACGAAGTCGAAACCAACTGCCCACCAACGACTGTCACTCTAACGACGGGCGTGGGCACTTGGAGCACAAAGGGTGTCAGTGACATCATCGGCCTTGTGAGAGGTTAAATACCTGGATCTCCACACCAGTTAGTTGGACCAGTCCCAGCCTGGTCAGATGCGTACATGAACTGATGAAGCCTCTTGGATGAGAGGTGAAACGTCTTCCTAGACAAACAACCAGTCCAGTTGATTTTGACTGAAATTGCTTTGAGGATAACGATGACCTGGACGAATGAGAACATTCACAGGCCCTAGCAAGCCTTCAACCAGCTAAACTAGCTTACAGGCTTGAAAGGGTTATTGTATGGGCGTCCCCCGCCCCCACTTTCACCCCTGACGAGTAAAACATTTATCCGATGTGTCATTTGTGAAGGTTGTGGGACAGTAAGCAAGTGTGAAGAAGTTTAAGGGAAATCCACACAAGAAAAAAAGTTTTGAAAACATTATTATAACATACAACTAAACACAGACTCAACAGAGACAATGCAGAGAATAACATTTAAATACATTTTCAATTAAGTTCAGCAATCTTGTGTTTCATTTGTTAGCAGTTAGATTTTATAAAAACATTATATCGGCATTATACGTCGGTTATCAGGCACCTGCTCTCTAAATATTGGCAACTGAAAAACTATATTGGTCAAACACTAATTTTAACTGCCTTTAACAGCTGAAAGCAAGGCGTCCCAGCACCTTTCCAAATGATCATTAAATCATTGGTATTGATCAATAAACCTATAAACATCAGCTGACAACATGTTAGTTATTAAGAAAGGAAAAGAAAACAGAAGCAAACATGTAATTTGTCATAGAGATAGAGTGTATTATTATTATTATTATTATTAATATTATTATTATTATAGGAATAACATGCTCATTGTCGCATAAAAGCATTAAAACAGTTACAGAAAGCAGATAAATATTAAAGACTTATGATGCCTGGGCGGAGGGATGCAGTTACCTGTCTGCAGTCAGTGCCCAGCCCTTCCCCCCGCTCCTGCCAGTAACGGTCAAAGGTCACACTGACAGACTGGCCAGGAACCAGGCAGAGTATCAGAGAGAGGAGAGCAGGAACAGCAGGCTGAGAGAGGAAAAGACACCAGAGACAGAGAGGAAGAACAAGTCAGGGAGAGGTTAGTACTGAGAGAAAGGAAAAAAGCAAAGGGAACATGAAGGACCAGTGACTGGAAACGAGAATGAAGAGGAGAAATATGCAGAAAAGAGGAGAGAGGTAAATGTGCAAGCGTTAGTCAAGTTACCTCTCTGTCCTCTTTGGCGGCAGGCTGTATGGAAACCGTGGAGGGTTCTGGATTTCCAGGTGAGGATGGAAAGGCACCGCTTGCGCTCTTGTTGCGGATATGGCCTCCCACATGTTTGTACGCTCCCCTGGCTCCTGAAGACTGCAGCTGTGGATGCAGCTGGCGATTTGGTGAAGAAGGCGTTGATGTCAACACCAGAGTCTTGAGTGCAGTCACCTCTGCTTGCAGAACATCAATCTGGGAGGCAGAAAAGGTGCAGAAGAAGAAAACAAGAGAATTGGGGAAGTGATGAAAGTCTAATTAGTAACTTTATTGTTAAAATCTAAAAGAAAAACTACTTAGAATAGCAGCCGCAATTTTTTTAAGTAGCTCAGCTGCTATGAAGGAGTTTTAATAGGACAAAGGGTCATGAAAATCACTCTGCTCAAGAAACATCACCTTAAGTTTTAAATGCAGTACAGAAACAAAAGACAACATCACACACCTTTCCCTGAGCCTCCTTCAGTTGTTTCTCCGCTGCTGCTTGTTTGACGTTAGCTTCATGCACCATCTTGTGAGCTTCCTGTTGTGATGAAGATGAGACATTAACACTGGGTTCGTTCTCCAACTACACCGTGGTTTCAAAAATGGAATTCTGATATCTCGGATCAAAAGTTGTCCTTGATAATTCACGAATGTTCAACAGTGTATCTGTTTAAAAAAACACTTGGACACTTTGGGAAGCAAAACAAGCTGCAAACAATATCACAACAACACAGAACATGTATATCTGAGTAGGTAAAAGTGTGTTTGTATAAATGTCTGTGTATGTACATATATATATTTATTTTTTATTTTTTTTAATAGATTTTTTTATAAACAAGTACTATTCTAGTAATCAATATTTCTATTAAAAAATTCAATAAAACAAACATTCACTGGTTTCAGAATTGAAGATTATGGTGCTTTCCTCATTTTTATATCATTGTAAATCAAGTATATCTGAGTTTTAGACCATCACAAAAAAAACTAGACATCTGGAAAATCATTTCCTATTTTCTGAGGTTTAATAGATCAATTGAAACAAAATGATCATTGTCGTCATTGAACTATTCCAGCTTAATATGTTGTTTCTCTACAGTGGAAAAGCTTTTAGTAGATGTTTTCACTGAACTGCGTATTGGGAATTTGAAGACTCCCTCATCATCAGGATCTGAGTGTCAAAATGACAGCGCGGTCAGGAGTCAGCAGAGAGCGATAGTTACTGCTTACCTCAAAAAGACTGGCAGTCAGCTCCTCCAGCTCCTGCTCCAGCTGATTCCTGACCTGCGACAGACGCTCACACTCCTTGTCCTTTAGTTTCAGTTCCTGAAATGTGTAGGAGAAAAGGTCACAGCCACATTTAACAAGGAAGGACATTTGCATTGTCAACTTTTTTTTTCAGGTCACACAATGCTTTGTGTGCCTGTGTGTGTCATAGCAAAAAAGTAGGTTACAACACCCTCTTTGCAGCATCTAGCTGTTCTCTGAGGATCTCCGAGCCCTTTTCTCTGATTTCTTTCTCTTTGATTTCCAGGGAGGAGCTACGAAGCCGGGAGAGGTCGCCATGGTCCCTGGCTGAGGTGGGCCCAGCCTGGCCTCCGCCCTCCACCCTGGACTTTGGCTCTGGATCCAGATCTACCAACCTTCACACAATAAGTATGGTTAGTGAGGGAACATTCAGATTTCACGTTCACTCCTTAAACTGGGATGCTATAAAGATAGTTTAGGATATCACGTTGATGTAATGATAATTTTAACCATTTGCTTTGTTTTGTAGGTCACTGTGTGCATGTTTTAAGTGTTGATGCCAAGAGCTGCAGATGTAAATGAACTTTTAAGATAACTATGGTAGACGTTTAATGTTGACATCACATTGCAACATGTTTGGTTAATAATGTACTTACAAATAAAACAATTAGATTTTTTGAGTCTTCACAAATGGTTAAACCCTAATGGGGAACATAAAACCACTTAGTCATCATTTTCATGTAGGAAGGGGTCATATGGGTAAAACAGAGATGATCATCCTCAAACATCCGATACTTAATGTACATTCAGTTGTTTATTAAGTACACCTAGCTAAAACAAATAAATCCTACCAGCATTATGGTAATAGTGTTCAGTTTTTAAGAAGCTGCAGTTTTGTGTTTTACTTTTAGCGTTTCTAATATTTTGTCTACCCCATTTATAGCCAATGTTTTCAAAAAATACATCGGCCCAGATGATTCGTGGGCATAGGATGTATCACAGGGCTGTTGATACTGCGTTAGTTTTAGCCATCTATATCTAATAAACTGGCAACTGAGTGTTATTCACTACAGTATATGTCAAGAATTTGGATGCAAAATAAACAATTTAAAATATTTAAAACATTAGATTGTACTAAAAACAATACTTTACCTTTTAAATATGAAGTTAATTAAAAATATTTTCCACTTCAGCTTTCAAACATTTTCTTATCATCAGTTTTGACCAGGGGGCTTCAATGGTTTTTGAGGCCAAGGACCCCTTTGCTGAAGCAGGGACCCCCCACTACAAATATTGTATTAAATGGAGTTGCATATTAAACTGGGCCTAACAGCTAGGGTGGCCTAAAGCCCATACACACAGCTTTTTATGCTTTGCTTTTAAGATATTACAATGATCATTATTAACATTAAATCATATGTTAATGTGATAACTTTGCATTCATGTTAATGTACATTTTCAGCAATATTTATGGAAAAAAACGTCTGAAAGATTATCAAACTATTTAGCGAACCCTACAGTAACTCTGAGGACACCGGGGGTCCCGGACCCCCTGTTTAGGATCTCTGGTTTTAGACAGCAGCATCGTGTCTGAAAACACCTAAATATTTTGCTTCACAGCTCTTAAACATCACAAACATTTGATTGACAGCCTCTTAATAATGAATCATTGTCTGATTGGAGCTGCAGCTGGTGAGTGAAATCACTTACAGACCTCTGAGGGGACCCCGGACCAGAGGTTTAGCCCCTCGGCCACTTAATTAGTAAACCTCAACATTCACCCACAAACTTCATGCTCCAAACTTTTAATAACCGAGGTCACACACAAACATTAACAGGGCTGTTAGCTGTTTAGCTAGCTGTTAGCTAACAGTTGCAACTTTTTTAGTCCGGGGATGTTTCCCCTCAGTGCCCGCCCTTACCCTGTCGGTGTCCAGGATAGCAGACAACCTCCCACCCTCTCTGTATCGGTCCTGTCTTCTCCCCTCCAGTGTCCTTCAGTTGTTGTTGTTGTTATTGTTGTTGTTAGGATATCAAATGCTGAGCTCACATCAGCTGGTTTCAGTTGAACTAATCTCAGCCGTTTTAAATCAGCGTTGGAATGCGGACGATGACGTAGACAACCGTCAACAGCAGCGTTCAGACGTTAACGTTAAAAAAAAGACGTTAAAAGTGTTTTGTTAACACTTTCCAGCCACGTCCTTCATTTTTTTCTCTTTTCATCAACGCGTCCTTATATTCCAGACGAGAAAACCCCGACTCTGTGTGTCTCTGCTCCAGTTTCTGCCTCTTTCTCGCCGGTCACATGACAGCGCATCCACTCCCAACGCCCGGAGAGACAGCCCGGTCCACCGACACACTCAACCCAGCGTGGTGACACCCTTAGAGCTCACGTTTCTATGGTAACGCAATCGTAAAATCCGTGCTCCTCTCCAGTGTAACATTATTTCTGTTTCTCCTGTAATATTTCACCGGAATAATCGTGTTAATAATTTATTTTGGGGGGAAATATGAGCCCATTTTTTGTTTGTGGTTAATAAGGTGAAAGAAGTTCATCGGTGTTACCCGGTTAAATCCTTCTTTATCCATAACTTCCTATAAAAGAAACTTAAAAGATAATTTAATGGTTGCTTTGTAATTGCGTTTTTTCATGTATTGTTGTTAAATCTTTACACATTTGTCCATTTACATATTATATACTCCATTTATTTGCTTTTATATTGTATGTTATTAATTTTTGTTATCATATATAATTTGTTACTATTAACTTGTTATTTCTTTATGTACTTTTTTATTTTTTATTTCTTGTAGGTTAATTTTGTGTTTCTTTATAATATTGTGAATTTTTAACATTATTTAGGTGGAGGCTTCAAATAAGCCCACTGGGTTTTCTGCCTCTTCGTGCACTGTATGTTATTTCTCTTCTTTGTCAGTATTTGTGTATTTTTTTAAATTGTACCAAATAAATAAAAACCTAAAAAAAAAAAACCTTATCAAATTCAAAAAGTTGATCTGGATCTGTGCCTTTTGTGGCTCCCAGACTGTTATTCACCTGTTTTGGAAATGTGAATGTACCCGTAAACTGTGGCAAGATACTTGTAGATTATATCTGCTGTGATTTTGAACTCCTCTTGAATAATGTCCCCTTTGGCTTTGTAAAGAGTATCGCTCCAGCTGAAAAAGGAAACTTTTTAATTCCTCTCACATTAATTATTGCACAGTTTACATCCACAAGTGTACATTTTCCAAAGTAAACCCCATGTTTTGTGTTTTCATGAAACAACTGGAGGTGTATTTCAAGTTAATATCCTCTGCATATAACAAGAAAGCTATCAACACTATAAATCTGTGCTCCCTCTTTAATATCTTTAATTCAATTTCATTTTCATTGCTCATGTCCCCTGGTGTATCTTACTTTTTTATCCTTTTTTAAAATGTATCATTATTATTTTTTTATCTCTATTAATGCGTGTATTCATTTAGTTGTAACGTCTGTCTGTTATCGATGTGATGCTCATGCACTGTTAGTCTCATCTCATCTCATCTTCATCCGCTTATCCGGGGTCGGGTCGCGGGGGCAGCAGCTTTAGCAGGGGACCCCAAACTTCCCTTTCCCGGGCCACATTAACCAGCTCTAACTGGGGGATCCCGAGGCGTTCCCAGGCCAGTGTGGAGATATAATCTCTCCACCTAGTCCTGGGTCTTCCCCGAGGCCTCCTCCCAGCTGGACGTGCCTGGAACACCTCCCTAGGGAGGTGCCCAGGGGGCATCCTTACTAGATGCCCGAACCACCTCAACTGGCTCCTTTCAACGCAAAGGAGCAGCTGCTCTACTACGAGTTCCTCACGGATGGCAGAACTTCTCACCCTATCTCTAAGGGAGACTCCAGCCACCCTCCTGAGAAAACCCATTTCGGCCGCTTGTACCCGCGATGTGCACTGTTAGTGTATTTTGTAAATCAATAATAAAGTTGATGAAAAACAAACACCTCATACAGTTATCTGTTTATCTGTGGGTGTGTGGGTGTGTGTGTGTGTGTGTGTGTGTGTGTGTGTGTGTGAGGCTCATCTGACCTCTTAAGACAATTTTGTATTTAAAGCCCAAACATTGTTTAGTTAACTAAAAGCAGAGATCTTCAAGTGGGTCCGCCAAAGTGTTTGATAATCTTTCCAATGTTTTTTTGTTGTTTTACTAAACTTGTCTGAAAATATACATTAACATGAATTCGTCGTATTATTAGCAAAGATATATTGGTGGGGAAAAAAATACATTTACGCAACCTTGATGATGGCTTATTGGCTTTTAGGCACTAAGGTAGCCATGCACAGATACAACTGAGCTGAAGGATTCAATGTGCCTTCTAAATGTATGTTTAACATTAATATATGATGTATAAATATATGAATATGTTAATAGTGATCATTGTAATATCTTAGTATTGTAAGCACCGTACAAAGTTGTGTGTACAGACTTTAGGCCGCCCTTACTGTTCGGCCAAATTTAATATGCAAATACGCTTCATCTCTCTCTTTCAGTGATATGGTCCTGATGTGAAGCATCCTCAACAAATTGTCTCCATGAGGTGCTGGACCCCAATTAAGCCTCCATTTCTCCCACTCTTTCTGCACCAAATACAGTTTTTCTTTGCTTCCTGTGCTAGAATACCTCAGATCTTCCATTGAGTAATTTGATTAAACACAATATACTGTACATGCCAAAAAAAAAGTTTCAATTGAAGCAAAAGCCAGATAACACAGAGTTAAGCTTACTGTAGTTTCCAGTATTAGCATTAAATAAATGCTTCATATAGTTCATATTTGCCTTACCTTTCCACTCTATGATAATCAACATTTAAAATTGTTATAATATATCATGATTTATCTATTTCCCTTAATTAAAATGTCTAACCACACGAGTGCCTGCCAGATAAATCAGTCAATATCAGCCTCTAGGGTGAAAAGTAAGTAAAAGGAAATTGCATTGCTAATACTAGGTCTTATCACATGTTTTGGTTAAAAGTATGGTCCTTTAATTGAAATGTAACCTGCCCTGCATTCAGCAGCTCTTCCATAACATGTACAGATCATTTATCAGCATCTCATTAAAAAGAAATTAAATAAAAGCACAACATAGTGCATTGTCCCATCACATGTGCAGCCCAAATCACTGCACTGTCTGAGCCAAAGGATTCCCTGCTTTCATGTAAGTTTTGTTATATTATATTATATTACATATATTTATATTTCAGTTAACCAGCAGATAGCCTAAAAACTGTGTACTTCAGTTTATTACTTAACACCTTCTCCTGCTAGTTTTTGCTAGCTAGTTGTTAGCATGCAGGATGTAGCTTGATTAAGCGTGCTAATTGAGGAGTTTTAATTAAAGCATTAAATTCTTCATTGTTAAGCATTGATTCTATACATTAGTTGTTCAGTTGAAACCCTAAGTTTGCACACAGCCCTTATTGTCGGCTCAAATGTTCAAAGTAAGCCTCTCTTTCCATGAGTTAACTTGCTAGCCAGCCAACTCAGCACATGGCACATTACACACTGTATGCGTTTGACAAATTAATGGCTTATGCGTCTGCTTATGATATGGTAAAATGTTTGTTTCTATCAGCACATGACATGTTAAACAGCCCGAACAAATAACCTGTTTATTTCCATTTTATTCCTGTTATTTCCCAGTAATTCAAATGTAAAGTTTCCACCTTGAAATCCCCTCTTTGCAACTTTAGTCCCACAAAGGGTTTCAATGCAAACTCCCATCCCACAGTAATGCAGCAACTCCTCTCACCCTGCAAATAAACCGTCACCACCTAAAAGAAGTTTAGTTGGGGTGACTGAGGGGACAGTGACTGTGTAACCGCAACATCCTTGGTTTGAGTTGCTTGATTTTTGTTGCACATGATCCTTCGTCTCTTTCTCTTCCCTCATTTCCTGTTGGCTCTCCACTGTACGCTCTAATAAAGGCAAAAAACCCAAACAAAACAAGTCCTGATCTGACCCCGCAGTGGGCCCACAGACTGAAAAAAAAATGTCTCTGTGTCTATGATGTTTTTCACTCCTTGGCTGTAACGCAAAACCCTCCTTTTAAACAAGCCCTTTGAGGGACCATCATGCAATGCTGGAGTTTTGATTAAATACAGACTTCTGTTTGCCTGTTTACATATGTGGTCATTCGATTTTACCACCTGGCTGATGGTCACACACATCATCAGTCCCAGTCTTCAGGAAGGGTAGAAGTTCGACTTTACGTCATGTCTAATTGAACCATGTGAGAAGATTTTTGTTGTTTGATAATTATGCAAAATTAAATGATAACTATCTCTTCTGTAGTACCAATACGGTGGAGGGTTAAGCTTTTGAACCCTTTAAATACAGCCATTGTGGTCACCTCCAATCATGTTAAGCCCATACAGATCAAACTCATCTTCTGTAACACTCACCGTCCAACAACGCAGCCTTCCTCCTCAGTTTCCCTGCTGCACTTTTGTCTGGCAGACGGCTGTCCCGTGACATCAGGTGTGCTGAAAAACACCGTAGAGGAATATACGGCTATTCCAGACCTCCCTACTTTGATGACTTCATATCCTGGGCTGGCTGTTGTTGAAGATGGAGGAGAAGAGGAAATCTGGATGCTGTGAATTCCCTCAAAGGCATCCATGAAACTAGCAGATGCCTCCACTGAACTTACATTCAATGCTCTGAGTGGTATTTAGTGATCCTGATGCCTGTGGGTGTTAAGGCACATACAGTGCAGAAAAGAAAGAGTTTAGACTGCCATTTAAAATCACATGAAAGCTAAAACAACCCTCACAGAGTCTTGCAGTACCCAGTGGCAAGGCATGACCTTTATTGTTTGAATAACTTACTCACGTCTCCCCCCTCTGAATACTGCAGAGTCAGAGGAGCTCAGGCTCTTTTATTTGCAGGTGATCATGCTAAAGGAATTCGTTTCATTGCAAGATACCCAGTGTAAACATAACTTTAACCTAAGTTCAGAAACAATATCATGCTCAAGTGTGACACACACACACACACATGTGGAGTGCGTGAGACTTAATCCAGGAGGATTTAAAGGGAAGGAAAATACACAGAATAGACTCACCAAAGTTCTCCAGTTGTTGCGAGAGCATCAAAAATCTGTCAAAAGTGCTGAAATTGTGCTTTGATAATCTCAAGATTGAACTCTGTCCGCACTTCGCCCCACTGTTGCTCTCCTGGTTAGACAGGAAGGGTTAATCACTAACACCTTTTGGCCAGTCAAAGCCCAACTGTACACATTTCTTCCAGCAGAGGGAGGGCGAACCCAGTCTCACCTGATCAAGAGTTTACCGTCAGTAAATCTGACGCTTCAAACATTAATGTTCCCTCTAGGTGTTCTGAAGTCAAGACATGATAACATGATATGGTGCGCCTGTGTCAAAGGAGGGAGGACCTTCAAACTTTGAAAGAAAATGGTTTCATAAAGAGTAATTTTTCTAAAATCTGAACATAAATACTCAGCGCTCATGCCTTTAACCAACCTAGTTGTGGCAGTGTTGGTGCTCTGCTGCCCTCAGATTTGTTCAGATTAACAGGACCCGGCGTCACAATGCAGCTTTGTTGCTGAAACAGATTAACACATCAAGTGACCGGAGGTGTAGGAGTCCCCCGCTCTTTTTCTTTCCTGCTTCCCCTTCTCCAGCGTTATTCCAACAGACGCTGCCAACACACAGTGAGGACGATGGCCAGACGTTTCCATATCGTGTGGTAAGTGATAACTTCACAGCCTTGTGTTTGAGACAATCACGTATTGTATGACCTGTTATAGCTCTGTGAGCCTCTCCTCAGATGTAGTGGTGTATTTAAGATCTATAAAATGAGGAAAATGTGATTTTAAGTGGTTAATCAGGCATGTAGAAACTGGAATATCAGTGAATCCACACATGGGAATTGTAAAGTAGAGCACATATGAAATAACTGCTAATAACCTGTTGATTTTCTTCTATCATTTTGAGATCTGTGACCGTGCTGGCCTCATGAGATCCAGGTTGATCGCTGACGTTGAGCTAAGACGAGACACAGACAACAACAACCACACTGGTTTCCTTCATGTCACGACACAGACAGCCAGCAAGCAGCAGCGATGACAGTAACGTACTCTCGCAGGGTTGCTGATGCAGGTCTGGGGACCTTCTTCCACCTGCTTCTGCGATGGAAGGGCAGCATCTATAAACTGCTCTACAGAGAGCTCATCATCTTCACTCTCCTCTACTACTCCTTCAGTGTTGTTTATAGGTACTCTAGCTGCTGATATCCATCCATTAGCAGTCTCTTACTACATCTTTTACTTGAGTTTGGCCCATACTGGATTTTTGAGGCCGTTACAGAGTTTTAAAAATCTGATATATCTTCTGATGTTTATTTTTTAACCTAAACATGTAAAACAGAAATAATATTAATAATAATACTTACAATGGACAGTTGGAACTTGTTGGAAAACAATGTTATTTAGACTCTTTTTAAATCATCTTAAACTTTGGCATTTCTGTACGGAGATTTCATGTTACTTATCATCTGACGTGGCAATACCGGTATATATCTGAAATAATATTGTCAGATGTCAGCCCCGGACAGATTTCTCAGCTCCAGTAATAACTTTATTTGTACAGCCCGATCGGTGTGGGAGTTTTTATACTGAAAAGTTGATTAAGTGTGAAGATTTATGATAAAAAAAGAGATGTTATACAATAAGTTTCGGTGAAAAACGGATTCATTTTTAATGTCCTAATTTATTTGTAATCATTTCTGCCGTATCCATATCTATCAAAAGTTATGCTGGACCAGAAAGTTCCACAGGCTCACCTCCCTGTGTTTTAGATGTGTGGCCTCACTAGATGTTTCCTGCAACAGGTTTGTGTTAAATGATGACCAGAAGAGGCTGTTTGAGAAGCTGTCGATATACTGTGACCGCTACGCTGAGCTCATCCCTGTGTCGTTTGTGCTGGGTGAGTTGAGGCTGATTGTTTTACTACTTTTAGATTTCAAGCCTAATCTAAACATGGAAACCATCGCAGAGAGGTTTTCATCTAATCATTTACTTTTTCTCCTTCTTTTTTTTTTCAGGCTTCTATGTCACCTTGGTCGTGTCCCGTTGGTGGGGCCAGTTTGAGAACGTCCCCTGGCCGGACCGCTTGGCAGCATTAGTGGGTGGTCACGTTCGTGGAGTTGACGAGGCCTCCAGGCTCACCCGGCGAACTCTGATGCGATACGCCAACCTCTCTGGTGTGCTCATCTACCGCTCCGTGAGCACAGCCGTCTACAAGAGGTTTCCCACCATGGAGCATGTGGTGCAGGCAGGTACGGCGTGGCGAAGAAAACACCAAAACTCCCTGTTGCTGGTCCTGCAAGTCTTCTTTCACATACAGCACAACCACACCAAAGCTGCTGGATCTATTTGTTTAAAGGTCCAGAAGAAACTGTGTGAACAAGTCCAGCATGGCACTGGATCAGACTTGTGTATGATGTGGTTGAACCATTTGTGCGTTACATGGCACTACTTTAGTGATGTATCAGCTGAGCTCAGAACTTGAACACATGCAAATGTCTGAATTCGTTCTCCTTCATTTCTTTGCTGTGTTTGCAGGTTTGATGACGTCGGAGGAGCTGAGGCACCTGGAGGACCTGCGCTCTCCTCACAACAAGTTCTGGGTTCCCTGCATGTGGTTCGTCAGCCTGGCTCTGAGGGCTCGGACTGAGGGCCGCATCAACAACGACGTGGCACTCACAGCCATTCTCACCGTAGGTCTTCATCTGTCTGCAGGCCACAACAGCCTGAACAGCTTTACGTGGCAATTCTAGCTCTGAAACATTTTCTGAAATTCTTTTTTTTGCTTTTTCCCCCTCTGTTCAGGAGTTGAATAGTTTGCGGGCAAAATGTATGAAGCTGTACGGTTACGACTGGATCAGTCTGCCTCTTGTCTATACTCAGGTGTTGATATACTGTGATTTCATTTGTTGATACATGTCCAATGATTAGGCTTCAAAAAAGAAATAACTGCTAATGAGCTGCTGGTAGGATAAAAAGAACGTGATTTTGTGCGCACAATCATCATCAACATCATCATCTACATAAAATTACTAACTCAGTTTGATCACATGAGCAAAGAAGCAATACAAACACTTTATGAGAGACTTAGCTGTGAAACGCACCTGACTAATCTCTTAACTAGGTGGCGACAGTGGCGGTCTACAGCTTTTTTCTGGCTTGTCTGATTGGTCGTCAGTTCCTGGATCCAGCTCAGCGTTACCCTGGTCACGATCTTGACTTCTACGTGCCTGTTTTCACCCTGCTGCAGTTTTTCTTCTACGTCGGTTGGCTGAAGGTGAGGAACGGCACAATCGTTTTTATGATCAAATCACACTGATGCTGCAAAATAATTGTTATTAATTTGTTCTCCTGGCTGTGATGTGGTCTTTTCTGCTCGTGGTCTCAGGTGGCTGAGCAACTCATAAATCCTTTTGGTGAAGACGATGACGACTTTGAAACCAACTGGCTCGTCGATCGCAATTTACAGGTTTGGATTCAAACTATCTGCAGCTTTTTCATCAGCAGACAGAGGCTGTCTTGTTCTACCTGCTGTGGTTTCTGTTCTCTCCCAGGTGTCCTTGTTGTCTGTGGATGAGATGTACGACAGCCTGCCGCTGGTTGAGAAGGATGTGTACTGGAACGAGTCCGAACCTCAACCTCCATACACTGCTGCCAGTGCTGAACACCGCAAACCCTCCTTCATGGGTTCAGCCTTGGATATCAGGTTCAATAATGTCTTTATTTTCTGGCAGACAATTCTTAAATACTGAAAAATACTCTCCTACTCATCATTTAACCACCTGTTTAATCTTAACTAGTGTTCCTAAGGAGGAGATGGAATTTCAGTCCAATCTGGAGCAAATCAAAGAAAATGAGGAAGCCAACTACTCCACCCCGCTGCTCGGAGGGCTGGGTCGCCTCCTCGGTGTCCAGTCCCCTAACTTTCCTCGCTCGTCCCGCGTCTCTCTGCTGCGCCGCCGCCCTGGGGCTCCACTAAGCCGCTTCCCTCTTTACCTGCCATCCACCCCGAGTCAAGGCCGCCAGCCTTTGAACCACGAGCGAGATCCAGACTATGCCTTCTCCAACATGCCCTTGTATGAGAGACCGGGTTTCTACAGCTGCCCGCAGACACCCATCCACTGCGTGCCTCCTGCGGTGCCCCGCCCTCGACCTGCCCGGCGAACACAGAACGAGTGGGACCGCAGCTGCAGCTCCCTTGCTCATCCCATGGTGGGTTCACAGCTGCTGCCTCCCGACACCCCCAACCACGTCCCCCTACCGCCATCCTCTGCCTTCCCCTGGCTGAGTGCAGACGGTGAGGTGCCAAGTGCCCCCACCTTCTCCTTCCCCGACCCTCCACCTGAACTCTGCCCTATATCTAAACTCAGACCTGGACATGGCCTGCTGTCCCGCCGCCCTCCACCTCCCCGCCTTACTCTGGACACCCTCCCCTCTACCGACAGCCAGCCCGGACCCCAAAGTGCTCGGGCGGCCGGAAGTGGAGGAGAACGGGTGTTCTCATTCACTCCTCCTTCTCGCACAGCGGCAGCAAATCCCGGTAATCCCAACAGCAGCTCTAGCAGCATTAATGCAACAAGCACCAACAGCGCTGGCCCGGCAGGAAGTCTCTGCAACGGCACAAGTCACACTAATTTTAGTAACCATGGGAACTTGAGGGCAAGCAACGGGGGCACCAACGGCGGGTTGAGCAATAACACGAACACGGTTTCCACCTCAGCATCATCGCAGCAGGAAACCAATCAGCAGCACTCACCCAATGATTCAGGAATCTCATTGGCTGAAGGGGATCTGCTGGGTGTTATGGTGGACGGTGCAGCGAACAAGGCGGCAGGAGGGAGGGAGAAGGACTGAGAAAAGATGGTGCAACAGACTTTTTGTATCACGCGGCATTCAAACTATTTCATAGAAACAGGAAGTGACCTAAGGTGCTTCTGAACTGAACATTACAGAAGTCCGGAGCCCCACACACAATTGAGAAATATTTGTCGTAAACACTGAGTTAATCTCTACTTACTGTTAAGCTCTCATAGAACAATTAACCTACTTGTGACGAAGAAAGCACCTTATGAGATTTAACCGTCAACATGTGAAGAAAAAATTAGAAACTTTTCCAGTTTCTTATAAAACTCAATGACAAGAAGCCAAAATGTGTAAACAAACTAATCTTCTTAGTGTGGTTTCCATCAGTGTACTTTTTAATAAATATGAAGTATCAAGTTGTTTCTTTTGATTTTTCAATAAAAAAATTAAACTTCAGTTATTATTTTGTTATACACGGATACTGTGTGTACATATAAGTGCAAAAATCATATTATAAAAAGCAACTGCAGAGAGAAACGATCTGCCCCCCTGAAAAATAGTTGAGGAAATATTCAACAGATTTCACCTGCTTACCAACATCAGTGCGCTCAAACATTTATTTAATTCAACGACAGTCAGCACGTACAGAAATATGAGCATATATGCAGCTCAAAACTGATGCATGTAAAAGGCCATGCTCAATAAAAATATGAAGGGTTAAATCTGTTGTTCTAATTTTAAGCCCAGTAACTAATTTTCAATACTTGTTTTTGTCATTAAATGGTGGATTCATCTTTTAAATGTGTCTACCAATTCATTTACCACTTGTTTTACTCTTAAAGTTTATTTCATGTACAAATGAATTTAAAGATGCTTTTCTTGACATGCAGAACTAAAGGTTCAACGCAGAGAATCAGCAGCAGATAAAATGTTGGCATGTTCAGGTTTAAGGACTTTAGATACCCTCAATAACAGTCTTTGCAGGAACAATATAGTTTACAAAACGTATATAATAATATTACATCAATTTAGCCAATGCTTTGTAGTACATAGAATTAATCAAATAAGCCAAACTGCTCCCAGTGCGAGAATTAGGTATCATTAAATGTAAGCTTGTTAAAATAATAAATAATAATTAGCAAGCAAAATCAGGAGCCTAATGTGTAAAATATGTTGAACAGAGCAAAATCAAGAGCCTACAGAGTACCATAAGACTTATTGTAAAAGGAATAAAGTAAAAATGTGTGAATATATTAAAGAGAGAGTTGCAACATGTTTACAAAAAGTAAAGACGTGTAAATAAAAATAACACGGATATCACAAACTGAATGTAATTATAATTTTTATTATAAAAGCAATTAATTATATGCGCGTAGTCCAGCCTCCGTACTCTTGTTGCTCAAAGAGAAGCTAGATGCATTTCAAAGGTCAGCTCAGTCATTAAACTGTAGCATCTTCACCAACACATCAGTAACATATTAGTGTGTATGAACATATAAATGGCATCACTTAAAGGTTTTCTCAGCCTTTACGTCTATAAAACATCTTAGATCCATTGTAATCTGGTGTGTAACGTGAACTGAGGTCTGCAGTTGTCCTGTTTTAGAGCCTTCTGTGCCTTTTTGCAAATTTTGCAGTTGATTGTCGGCTTACAAACAGAAATAAAGCAGCGTTCTCTTTATTACCCACATTAACACATACATGCAGGTAGCGCCATACAGGGAGGCATGCAGCGTTGACCAGGATGATCATCGGTGTCAGAGCGTAGTTTAACTGCCCCCGTCAGCCATGCTGTGTTTGTCAAAGAGGTACTCTGCCATGCCGCTCTGAGGGGCTCCCATGAGACGCAGGTTGGATATCCAGTCAGCGAGCTGTTTGATAGATTTGACCTGCTCATCCAGAAAATGTGTTTCTATGAAGTCACACAACTGCGAATAAAAAAAGACAGAATTTTTCACCTCATTAGACTTTCAGGTCCTCTGAATGAACATAGCATGACTGTAAACCCCCTGAACACCCACAGGTGTTTTCAGTTACTCTGGCTGATTAGACCTCTGCCTGGGTGGAAAGTGGGCGGGGCTTTGGCGAGAATTTGATGGGAATTTATGAGGTAATAAATGTCATAAATGCGTCTGCCACTAAGATGATAAAGGTGTTCATTGTCCCGCCTTAACAGGTGAAACAAAGCTAGATGTCAATCAATCACAGTTGACACACCCACAAAGTCCTGAGAAGAGGTCTAATCAACTATTTAACTGAAAACACCTGTGTGGAGACAAAGTCAGACTGCGTTAAGTTAAACTGCGATGGACCGTCTCTGGCAGCCGTGACGCAGTCTGCTGCTTACATGAGGATCCTCGTGTTCAGTCGCCATTTTCTGCAGGTCCAGCAGGGATTGGTTTACGCTTTTCTCCAGTTGCAAGCAGCACTCCAAAGCCTCCAGGCCGCTCCCCCATTCGTCTCTATCAGGTTTCTGAGATGGACATAAATAATTCACAGATTCAACTCCGGTGTTATACTGATTTTACAAAAAAATAACCAACGAAACATACACTTTTAACACTGTACAGTAAATATCAGTACACACCCTAATGTCCTGCAGAAAGATTCTGCCTCCGCGCTCGTTCTGCAGACTCATCAACTTCTCTGCGTGCCCACGCTCCTCTTTGGACTGTGCGTCGAAGAACCTTACAAAGTTTGGTAGGGATTTATCATCCCTTTCAAAATAGTATGCCTGAAAAAAAAAACATCAAAAATAAAAAAGAGAAAACCTTTTTATGTCTCTGAGTTTAGAAAACACAAACAGAATTGAGCTGTGAGTAAAGATGCACGTCACATGACCGGCTTGAAAGCATTTCTTACCATAGAGAGATAAACATAAGAGGCATAGAGCTCAAGGTTGATCTGTCTGTTAATCGCAGCCTCGCAGTCCTGGTGGAAGTTTTGTCGGATTTGCGAACTCATTTCTGTAAACAATCAATAAATGAGTGAACATGGGGTAGAGTGGGTGTTCCCCATATCAAAGATCAGCTGTTCGATCCCCTGGTCCACATGTCGAAGTGTCCTTGGGCAAGACACTTAACCCCCAAATTGCTCCTTGTGCTGTGCATGGGTGTGAATGGAAGTCACTTTGGATAAAAGCGTCAGCTAAATGTGATGTAATGAACACATTTCCATGGCACTCATCTGCAGGCAGTAATTATTGATTACTGGATGGACACATTATGACAGTGTAACTACAGACATGACACCATCACCTGACATTACTATTCTTCTCACTTAATATCTACTTGTGTCACTGAAACTCAGCACCTTTATGTTAACATGCTGAATAATGAAGTGACAAATAACTGTCATCTACCACTCGAAGGGTCAATTCACATAAAAAAATTAGTGAACTAGAGTGAATCTTATTTATGCCGATCATTTTGGATGTCCTTCTGCCTTGACCCTGATATAATGGAGGTGGATAGACTTAAAAAAATATTTATCTACATCTGAATTTAACAACTTCTCTGAGTAATCCATGTCATTAGGATGAGTTTTAATGGTACTACTTATGGCAAGCGGTTTTAACACTTAATAGCTACACTATGTACTGCAGATATCTGTCATTCAATTCTTCCTAGTCATTTCAGATATGCATGTTTATTGGGCTTTCAGGTCCAGATATCCACAATAACATTTTACATATCTATAAAGGACATCCTGAATATCTGTAATGTAATTATTACTAGGAAAAACTTCAGATATCCTAAATGAAATACCATTCCAGATACCCATAATGTAAATTTGACTATCCAAAATACATCTGACTAGTGAAAATGCCATTAAGGATATGTACAACTGCAGTTTCATAAGTAATAATTACATAACAGATATCCAGAATATCCATTTAAGATATCTAAAATGTTATTGTGGATATCTAGAACTGAAAGCCCAATACACATGAAGGGCATGTCATGTAAGTTGTACTAGTAAAAATAATGTTGTTGGTACAGAAATGACAATTGTAGATAGGAAGGATGTCATTGTGGATATCTTTCATTATCATTCTGACTAGCAAGTAATTCAATGTTGGCTAGCACAACTGGTATGCTGGTTATAGTCTGTATCCATATTGATCCAGACACAACTGACCTTCATCTCACAATGACTGACCGAAAGACTTTGAAAATTATATATCTCGTGTATTTAAGTTAAACACCATCGGTAACCAAGCTAAATGAACACCTTTAACACTCTTTATCTAACGTGAAATCAAAGAAGGAAAGTACCGTTAGTCCCGCTGGAGCCTAGCGTTACCCCTTGGTTACGGTTGCTAGGCACTGTTAGCTAGTAAATCTCCGCCGGTTCATCTCAGACCGTGCTAACACTCGCTACCACACGGCAGGTTACAGTTACCAACCGTGCATGGACCCGTTATGTCAAAAGTACCTGGTTTGTTGATGCCGGGCCTTTCACAAAACAAATGTCCACTGACAGAAGAGGGCAGACCGGCGGACGCTGACGGTACCTGCGGCCACAGCTGCAGACGCGCTGGGACGTCACAGCGTGAGGGGGAAGCGTCTTCTGATCATATGGATATTAGTGGTTTTTATGCATTTAAAGTTATTAAACAGACATGTGCAAAGAGGACTTGAGTCAGGTTTCACAGCACATGCTACCGGATAGTCTTTGGAACTGCAGCTCCATTCAAATTAAAGGTTGAATATGTAGAATCTTCATTAAAAGCGATATTTTAAATAACAATACACCCAAGGGGCGTTTTAAGAGGTACAGAATGAAAGTATTGCTTTTCTATAATTTTTTTTATGTATATTAAGTTTTGAATGAGTATTTTAAATTTGGGTGTGACAATGACTTTCTGTCCCGTTCTGTTTACATTGTACCAGCCAATAGCGTTGGGCATTGCGGGTTGCCTGTTGTTGGGTGCAGCTACTGTCAGCTGGCACTGGTGAAATGGAGTTTACCAATCCTGCAGCTGCTTATTTGTCCCAGCAGCTGAGTGACCGGAGACGGGCAAAACCAGAGTCAATATAGGCCGAGCATTCACTCCATGGACTGAGATAATGGAGTTCAACGGCATTAAAACACACGCTGAAATGGCTTTGTTCCTCCTTGATCTGTAAGCTAACTTTCATGTTTACTTAGCTGTAAAGGCTAATGCTAACTGTCAGTAAAACTCCTCTAATACTTGTTTTTATGGTGTGATTTGTCAGAGGGGATTTGTTCAAACAGGCTCTGGTCTCCTGTAGGCTACTGGACCGGGTCTGACCAGCCTGGCAACCTGAGTGGTGGAATTATTTTCTGTTGTTGCGACTACGATCTTGAGACACTAGATGGTGGTGTTCTGCTCATTCTTCATATTCAACCTTTAAGTGAAGAACATTTTACAAGAGATTATACTGGACAGATGAAAATTACTATCAAAGGCGTTTCCAGTTTTACCATTTACTTTTTTTTTTTTTAGATGTAATTGACAAAACAATCTGACCCCAAGGTCCTACAGGCCATTCTGTTATGTGCTGCTGGGTGACAGATGGCAGAGTTTGACAGGAAAACCACAGGTGGAAATATAACGTTATACTACAGCTCAAGTAAAAATGTCTGGCATAGCTTGCAGTCTTCTTCAAAACAAATTTCTCTCAAAAGCCCTGCACACCCATGATACATAACAGTTGATCACATTTGGACTGATCAGACCTCTTCTCAGGACTGAGCAACCCCCTTTCGCTTTGGCACATGGTGGATGGAAACTTACACACAGTGCCCTGAGCTGAGCTCCTATCAGCTGAAATAACTAAGTGTGCAGGGCCTTTAAAGCCACAGAAATGTCACGCGTTATCAAATTCAATCAAAAGCAACACCAACACATTTTCTCAACCATTTTAATGCACCTGAATAAATCCAAACATAAGAAATCTACGATCATTTACAGTCGGTACACACATGCAAATGAAAGTTTTTACTAATCACTTGGCAAAAACCTTCAAACGTTCATATCCCAATGGTTATAATACAAACCCATTTTCAAGTACAAGTCCAAGCGTGAAGCACCGATTTCACGTGTATCACCATGATATTTTACATACTAGTAAGAATTTTCCTAAAACGTTGAACGCTAAAACCTAAAAGACAGTGAAACATCCATAAAAATATGTTACTTTATTGAAAACAGACAAGATTTAACTGTATACAGCCATGTGTATCTGTGTCAGTGCCCAGACGTTACTTGCTTCCAGCTGGAGGAGAGTGCCACACAGCAGAGCTGGTGCGTTTAAAATAGCGAGGCTTGCTCTTGTAAAAGATGTTTTCCAGTTTCGGTGGCTCAATTGTTCCGAAGAAAGAGTCTAAATCCGGAGGGTTGAAGTACTGTTTCATAATTATCTGCTGCAGATTGTGACCTGAGGAGACACATTTAAACAGAAGGTTTTCATTTCAGACGACACAACATGAGATTAAAACCACACTGCGACATAAGCAACACCCCAAATAACAACAGGCACCTAACATTCATAATTATTTATATGGGATTGACCCAATTTAGAATAAGTCACAATAAAATTGACTGTTTAATCAGGTATTCATTAGTAGCTGGCTTGATGGCTTGATGAAAAGTCTTTGGAAGACTTAATGTTAGAGCAAGTAAACACCACACCACCCTGCAGAACAAGTGTGTTATTTTTGTTTGGTTCCAAATGAGGAGAAATCAAACCTCCGCAGACCTGTCCAGCATGGTTACACGTGCTAAGCTATGATTGGACACAGCTGGTGTTTGAGGGAGGTCAATTTCCACCGCGTGCATAACGAAACACACATTTCTAAATTGGATTAAAAAACAACTCAGGTATATGGAGTCTGATTATCAGAATAAATGCGTTGTGTTAATCATGCCTACCTTCTGCCCAAGATGGAATAGCTTTCCTTGGAGCGGACTCATCATCGGTAGAGTCGTCACTGTTTTGGTCCATCCCGTAATCTTCTGCACTTTTGGACATCTGAGGTTTTTTGTTGCCCGTTGGAGTGAGGGAGTAGGATTGTGGTGATTTCTACAGAGGACAAAAACACACACTATGAAGTTTCGTTCCAATGATAAATTACTGTGGGCCAAAATACATTATTTAAATTTACCTCAATCTCAATGGTCACATTGAGGCCGCCACCTTTTCCTACAGGCGTGCCGATCACAGAGCGCTGCAAAGATTAAGAAGAAAAGTGGTAAATATGTCTTTCACTACCGCTTGAAAAGCTTCCTTTTTAGTTTTAGGCATTTAGCACTATAATGTATATTTATTTAACTAGTGCACTTACACGTAAATACATGTGGCCACACTATTACGCTATTCCACTGAGCAACAGTGGTGTGGTGCAATGTGCCAACAAAGACGGGGAAGAAGAAGCTAGTAAACATGGATGTAAACCATGCTGGATTTATGAACTGCACTCGACGTGTTTGTCAGTCGTCAAGAATACATACAATGCACTTTAGTGATTAACACTAAATGTAAACATAACTTTTGTTGGTTAACAAGAAAACGCCACTGTTAAAAGAGAATACAGACAAAACACAGAGGCCATAAATTATTTAGGTAATGAATCATGTGCATTAACATGGTCAGTGAATAACAATCAGATATATTTACAAAAAACAAACTAACCCTCATCCTGCCTTACATGCACACATTTAAATAAGGTTCAATTCAAAAATGTCCACAATTATCTGATTTTGAGAGCGGCTGTGTTAAGGTTCTTACCTCGAGATCCACAGTCACATTCAGGCAGGCAGGAGGCTTCATTACAGAGGGGAGAAGAAAAAACAAGTACATTTATCATTAAAATACAGACCGCTACAGTATTATGCACTCTCAAATGTCTGGTCACCCAAATGTGGATCATCCACAGAAAAGGCAAAGAACATTTTGTATAGTGACTATTTGAAAAGTGTTCAAAAGCAAAGTCTTTGAATAATAAAGCAAAAAATAATAATTTCAACTGTCCACACATTTATATCAACCTTTTCTTTTGTTTACCTAAACTAAGTCCTATTACCTCCTGCAGGTTTACCTTTGCATCAGCAGCCTTTTTAGCAGCAGCTTCTCTCTCTTTCGCAGCTTTCTCTTCTGCAGCTAGTTTCTGCTGCTCCTAAGGGGAAAAAAAGCACATGAACAAGTCAGCTGAGAAAACAAAATAACAAACGCAGAATACAGCAACTTTCAGAAAATGAGTGGAGTGCTTCAGAGAGTTGTTTCATAGGGGGTCCTTGTGAAATTTGGTCAACAACTAATCTCTATAAAGAGATTCTGCAGAGGACAGAGAATACGTAGGCAACGGGACAAGATTTGGGTATGAAGAGGTCTAGTTTACGTTTGTAATTCTGAGATCGTCAACAACAAACAAAGTAGCTGAAACTCCCATTAATCTTATAATCATTAATGTCTCATCATTAAACAGGGTTTCTTCAGAATTCAACAAGTTCAATTTAAGACTTTAAGACCATTTTAATATAACATCAGAATTGACCAATAAATGTGATAAATCTGTTTCATTTTTGGGGTCTAGAATCAACACTTTCCCGTTATAAGATGAGCTTCTTAGCTACTGTACAAGTCTGATGGTGTTGACTCAAAACAAAAGGAGGAGGAAACTGAATAATGCAATGCTTTCCGATATTTTAAGATCATCAAATCCCCTGAATAATTGACTCTATTTCTTTACACTTGCTTGCGTTGTTTTACCAAGTTTCTCTGTTGCCTTTTGGACAATAAATATATCAGTTTTAAAGGGCCGTTCTCAGGAGTCAGTTTCATGACTGTGGATTCTGATTTCTTACCAGTCTTCTTTTTTCCTCAAGCGCCCTTCTTTTCTCCTCCAGGTCTCTCCTCTCTTTCTCTCTTGCTGCTCTCTCCAGTTCCCGTTGCAGAGCGAGAGCCTTTTCTTTTTCCACTCGCTCCCTGGAAAACAGGCATTACGCAATTAAATGAACTCCACCGTAAACACAAACTTCTTGTTTATCGTCTTCTTCACCAATGCAAGTTTCAGTTTAATACACTTATCACAATGGAAAGATAATTTGACTACTTAGTTTCGTGAAGTACTGATCGTGGTACTTTTGTTAGGAGTATTAAAGACAATAGATAACCTTTCAGCAACAGCTTGTCGCTCTCTCTCCAGTTCTCTCCTCTCTTTCTCTCTCGCTGCTCTCTCCTGTTCTCGTTGCAGGGCGAGAGCTTTTTCTTTTTCAACGCGCTCCCTGAAAAAGAAACATTTAGTCAGAAAAACAAACTCTGGCGTATCTGCCAATACTGGCTCAGTATTTAACCCTTTTGTAAAACATGAACAAACAAGAATGAATGCCATATAACTTTTCTTTATTATCTAGTTTAACATCTAGTCATTAAATGTTTTCAGGGCTAAATTATGTGGTGTCAGATCAGTGCTTAGACTTGCATACTCGCCAAAACGGATACCAGCCTTTTAGGCAGCATCAGAGGCATTTACCATACTGGCATCTGTAAACACTACCATTATGTAACTACTGTTAGGAGACAATAGATAACCTTTCAGCAGCAGCAAGTCGCTCTCTCTCCAGCTCCTGCACTCGCCGAATTTCAGCCAGCTTACGAGCTCGCTGTTCCTCCTCCTCCTCAGCCTTCCTCTTGGCCAGCAATTCCTGCTGCCGCTTCTCTTCCTCCTTAAAGGAAAAAAAACACACACACCAAGAAAAATCAGATTGCAGTTTGTAATGGCAGAGAAACTGAAAATGTTTAGTGCAAAAGTTATCCCCATTGTTGAGGTAATGTGATGTTGGTATTTAATAGTGGCATTTGCTCTATGTATTCCTCAATCAACACAACTATGTGTAGCAGCCCAGAAACAATTCAGCAACAGAAATTACTACATAAATTAATTTTAAAAAGTTTTCTCACTGCTTGCTGAATCTTTTTCTTTTTAGCCTCTTCTTCCAACTTCTTTTTCTGTTCCAGCTCCTCTTGGCGTTTACTGGCAGTCTTCTTCTTGGCCTTGTCATCTGCCACACGCTGCACAAAGAGGCACAATGCCAAATATTAGTAAAATGGGTTCATCACTTTTGAGGTGAACACACTGAGACACTAACTTTATTGTATACCTTGTCATTTTTCTCGTCAATCTGAGCCATTTTTTGCTCAATCTTCTTTTTCTTTTCCACCTCCCTCTGCTCTTCCTTCACTTTGGCGTCACACACTCTTCTCAGCCTTTCCTCCCTCTTCCTATTGCGCAAAATTTAAAAGGTTAAAAAAACAAAACAATATAAGAATACATAACTAAACAGTTCAGAGTCAAGAGGTTGGGGTTAACCTTTTAAGTTCGTCCTGCTTCCTTTTCTTCTCCTCCTCCATTTTCTTCATTCTTTCTTCCTCTTGCTCCTGCTTCTTCTTAAGTGCTTCTAGTTTGTAACGCTCTTTTGTCTGAGAAAAGAAAACAAACAAAAAAAAAGGATTTAGGAAAATTGTGTTCTCACAAAACAGGCCACTGTAATTCTAACACATTGCAGCAGTCGGTCAAAAGAATTTGGAATAGCAGGTGGAGTTTATTCATGTGGAAACATATCACCACACCAGTGGAGTTGACGGATGAAGCAAAAATCCACCCTGACAGACTTCCTGCTATTTCCTTGGTCTTTAAATTAGTCTCCAAACTACTGTGTTGACAATTTCCACAGACTAAGTGTAAAGAAAGGCATTTCTAGAAATCACGTTTGTGTCCCTTTAAACAAGCTACATCACCCAGCAACATGTGGCTACAGTCATGTGATGTCTGCGGTATCTAATGCAACAATAAGTTTATCATTATTTTATTATCATTACCAACAAGTGTAGCTGAATGTCATCTAATTACAAGAACAAACAACTGATAAAACCCGACCAAGAGCCCCAGAAGGGGACAAATACATTAGCACCAGTGTGTTTTTGTCACCCAGCGAATCTTAATCCACTGACACCAGTTTTATGAACCACACAACAGTGACATGTCCTCTGGTTCAGATGGATTTTTACTTCGTTTTATACCGTACTTCTGATAAAATTGTGTTTTAAAGTCAACAAACAGTGAGGTTACCAGAGCTGTTTTAGATGGTTTGAGGGATTGTTAGATTCAAAGATTGCAAAGAATGAGCATTAGTGACCCCTGGCATCAGACGCCATCACCGAAAGAGCGCAGTTTGGGGTGTTATTGAAATACAGTAGCCCCTTTCACAATGAGACCCTGCAAAATTGCAGGGCTCAATTACTGTGACATGGCTTCTGTCATTTATTTGTCTTTCTGTAGAACAGGGTCTCAACTCTTAGACTTTGAGGGATTTATCCGGGAACGTTGCTGCTTCTGTGTGCAATAAAGCCCAAATTTGACAGAAATGCTTCTAAATCTTGAGATGCCAAACTGTCAGGGCCTTAATTTCAGCTCTGACAGAGCAATGTGGTAGTGTGAAAGGGGCTTATCTAAAGGTATGTTGTGAATGAGGAGACATGCAATCAAGTTGCACAATGGGATATTAGACAGTGACACCATCAAATGCCCACAAACAACAGAGTGCTTCCACATTACACTTACCACTATACCAGCACTCAACTGGGGAGGGGAGAAAAAAAACATCCAAATAAGAGGACCGCATAATTTAACAACTCAAGAAAAACATAAGCCACAATATCTGATATATTATTAGTTTAAGAACACATACTCATTTTTAATATTTCCGTTTCAGTTTAATGTGACTTTTTTATGTTTACTTGTGCTCTTGCAAGTTCCAACATGTTCTAAAAGATACAAAAGATCATGGCGTCAGGGATTCACGCAAATGAAACTGTAAATGACAAATGATGCTATCATACGCCTGGCACGTGTAATTATCAGCACCCCCAACCACCCCCTCAACCCACACTTCACTCTACTCCCATCTGGCCACAGATATAGGGTATTAGACCAGAGGAAAGCACATTTTAAAAGAAGTTTTGTCCCCTCAGACATCACAACGCTGAAGAAAACTATGTGCGATCATGGCTATGTGCTATCTATATGTTGTTCTGGGGATATTTGGGAAGAGGGTCTATTTCTTATTTGTGGGGAGAAGGTGCGTTATCTGTTTTATCTGTATATGATGTCCATGTGTTGTTCCTATTTAAATGTATGCTGCCATGAAAACTAACTGACTTGTGTGAAAACTATTAACCCTTTGGGGACATTAAAGAACCTAATTCAGTTCACATGGAGAGTTATGCAGATACCACACGTCTGTTTTGAGTCAGAGGAGTTAGTCAGAAAGTTCAGATGCCTTGATCAGTAGCAGCAGTAAAATGGATACATTTTAAATCAGCAAAAATAAAGCAGATCAAATGCGATCCTTACTTTACTGAACTCTGTTTAGTCTAACTCAGCCTGCTAGTGTTGCAGTTGGGCTCCACAGTGCGAGCAGATCAGCGCATGATGAACTGCCTTACCTTTGGATCAATCTTCAGAGGAGTGGTGTGTTTAATGAAGGACTTGATAACACCAGTCCGGCCGAGGGAAGATGGAGTCATCATGAGCATCTGATTCTTCTGCACAGTGTGGAAAAAGGGTCTCATGTTGGGTCTAATTGTCTATGTAATAAAAACAAAAGAGAAGACGTTAGAAAAGATTACTGTTTGATCCCCTCGTTATTTTAAAAATATCCCAGCAAGAAATTTTCATCTTACACTGTGGCTTTTCTTTGGAGGAGAGAATCTCTTTGTGGGACTTTCCTGTACAGTATCTGGTGCTTTGCGTTTGGTACTCTCACGTGAACTGAAGACACAAAAATATTTATTTTTAAAAGAAAGAACACAATTTATTTAACAGTCTTCCCAAGTTGATGTCGTTGAACGGCACTGCACACAAACACACACACAGCACTCACCTGCGACCTGACTGGGATGTCTTCTGCTTCAAAGCGGCTGAAAAACATGACACCAAGTAATTTGATTTTCATTGAACCAGAAGTATCAACTAAAATCTACTAATCAAAAACAATTCATAAAGTGGCATGGTCCCATACCTGTTCTCTTGTTGGGAGTGGTCATTGTTGGTTCAGTGGTAAACAACGATGAGGATGCCACCGTGGCAGAGTTTGCAGCCACTGATCGAGTAATGCGTCCAACAGACGAACGTAAACTCTGGTTCATCTGGATCTACATTAGTTTGACGCAAATAATGTAAAACAAAAATATTAGCTGATCGATAACCAAAGGATAGATTCAATTGCAGTTTATCGCATTAAGAAGCAAAGACATATCCATACCTCTGGATTGTTTGTGCATTCTTCGGCTGCAGGATTGTCCTCTGTGTCTGCACTTACAGCTTCTAACACGCTATCAGAGTGAATAAATGAATGAGTGGGAAACACTTCCAAACAAAGAACATTTAATTGCAGTCACGTGGCTTAAAGAAATTTACCTTACAAATAGTTTAAATTCTAGACACCAGATTTTTCTTTTCCATTAAGAAGTCAATATATTCACCCATGCAAAGACAAACATTAGTCATTACTCACGCCTCTCTATCGCCTTCCTCTGCAGAGTCCACGCAAGAGTCTTCTAGGATCACAAAAAAATGACCAAATATAACAGATTAACATGTGTGTGTGTGGAAGAAGGTTGCATTTGATGTAATAAACCAAATATGGGTCATTCTTACCATCAACGTTGCTGCTAGATGTGGAGTTGCCCATGCGAGACACCTTCCTCTTAAGCATGGAGCGGCGGGAGGCTCGGCGAACAGACTCCTGTGTCATACTGTGACGAAGACCAGCCAGCGAGTGACGTAGTTTGAGAGAGCACCGCGCAGAGCTCCGCCGTGAGCTTCGAGCTTCGCCCGCTATTGCAATCTTAGCAGCCGTACGGCCAGGAGAAGGTTGCAGATTTTTAGCTTGCTCAGCAGACAGTCGGTCTGAGGAAGAGATGCTGACAACAACCTCTGGCAAGGGTATCGTAGGTGGGGACTGGGCAGTGCTGCATATGTTGTCCGGCGTGTCTTCTGCATTGTTCGCCTTGTAGTTTATATCCATGTCTTCATCCATCTCTACCTCCTCCACCAGCTCAGGCTTCTGGTTCTGTTCCTCCTCAGTTTCAGGGCTGATGTGTGACTGGCTCACATCCTCTGCTTCCTCAGGCTTTGTTTGTTTGTTTTTGCGGGTGGTGCGTTTAGGCTGTGTTGTTGTGTTGGCATCAGAGGTGGAAGCTTTGGGAATGGTCTCTTCTTCAGCAATGAAGTTTAGCGATTTGACAGAGGAGCCACGGAGGTTACTGCGTTTTCCCTTTGAAAATCTGGACAGGAAGAGTTACAGAGGCACATGTTTAAAACGACTCAAGTTTTGATGAAATGTGACACTGTTGCCTTTATTAAAACCTTAATGAAAGCAACAAACCTTCGTCTGGCTTGATTTTCTTCCTGATGCCCCAAGGATACACGCTTCCTGCGACTATTCTTTTTCTGTGATGGTGTTTTGGGCATTAATTCTGGTTCAGCATTAAAATCTCTGAAATAAAAATGAATTCACTTGTTAAACCTAAAAGACAAATCCAGATAAAAACAATAGATATTTGAAGATGGAAACTTGTGGAATAAATAGCAGACCAAACATTGTTAAACATATTTAGTGGCTTTTCATGACATGACTTCAAACCTACCTGGAGAACATGCGGTTGGCCTCTTGTTGGATCTCCTCAAGCCACACCATGTGGACATTGTCAATGTCACTGATGAATTCTTGGGCTTTCCCATCAAACATCTGCATGAGGGATCGTACAGATAATAGTACGGAATTCATGTTGACGGCCTGGGGGAAAGATTGGACCATTAAATAAACAAGTTGGAAAAGATTTGATGGTGAGTAAAAACAGGTTGACTGAAGAATCACTATAGAGGCCAAAAAGGTTGTTTGTGTTTCAAATTTGGGTTTTCACAGTCTGTAATTTCTTTTTAGCACAACTATTACACCCACACCAGAAAACAAAAGCCAACAAAATCATTTACACGGTAATGTATCAATAACTTACCAAAAAATACTGCATCTAATATTGACATTGTCAACAACAACAAATCTTTGATGGGGAAATCTTTGTTTTTTATGTGAATTGACAACTACACGTTTACCATTTATGCTTCACATAGGAAAAATATCATCTTCCATTATTACTACAATGTAAAAATGTGTGTGTGTGTGTGTGTGTCATTAGTATGCCACAATTATTCCCACGTACAAAAAAAGAGAACAAGCATGACTCCCTGTTTAAGTTTAATCACAGTGTTACGAGGTTTACTCTCCTTTAACATCACTGACACACAATTCAACCTTACTAGACAGACAAAATGTCTTTTCAAGTGACATTTTGTGCAATAATTTAATTTCAGTGAATTTTATTTTACTTGTATTCTTATCTCTACTTTTATATATTTAGCTAAGAGCTTATTGTATATTGTCTATTGTTCACCTTCTATTGTTTACTGTTTTACGTTCTATATTTATTAAGCTTAGAGTTTATGTTTATCTTATATGTATCTTTTTCTTTACTTTCTTATTTTCTACACGTGTTCTGTAAGCTGCTGGATACCAAAGTCATCCCAAAAGGATCAATTAAGAGAAGTCTAAATCTAAGAGTTATATTCTGGATAAAAATGCTACTTTAAAACGTTTTCAGAATAGTTGGACTTTGCAAAGTTTAATTTAAAAGTAATACTCTTCTCATAGTCACAAAGTACCAACGTTAAGTCACCTATTCCTGTTTTGTGTTGTCATGTTTTAGTGTTGCAGTCACGTCTGCTTTCCTTGTCTTTGTAAATTTAAACGGCGCATGCGCAATGTCCTGTGGTTTGGTGGATTGTTTGGACTGTACTTTATTTAGTATTTGTATTTACTAACAATGCAGTTTACAAAAACATCGGTCTTTTTAATGTTACAGCAGCACTGACACGTCTTGTTGCCGTCACCACAGATTACATTACATACGTTAGACGACGTGAACAGAATTAGCTCACGTTTCCCTGGTAACACGTTAGCTTAGAGCTAGGGGATGTGTCACCAGTCGGACGCCGTTCACTGGTGTTATCCCTATCCGGACGGATCTGGTCTGCCGTAGTTTCTGGTCTTTTCGAGTTGCTTTTACTGGGTGGTCGCCATCGAAGTGCAAGTCGGATCGATATGCACACTTCTAAGAATCCACAAGTGAAGTTTCATATTTGTACATGAGCATTTACATGTCAAATTAGTAAAATAAAGTGAAGTTGATGAGAGAAAGTAATAAGAAGGTTTGGGCGACGCTCAGCCTGAGCGGCTCAGGTGCTGGTTTACATTCAAAATGGAAATTAAGAAGACTTTGTGTATACTAGAGCTGTTAAAACATGTTTTATTGTGGAGGACTGATGTATGGTCCTGGATGTTTTGACAACACTGATGCTAATGTGGACGACCAGCAGCTCCCAGTGTTTACGACGAGGAGGTCGGGGTGTCCGACTAGGGCCGAGAGTAGCACACGATTAATACCGGTGTTAGCGTCTTTTTGACGGCTATTGTAACCATACAGCTAAATTAGGCCGTTAAAACGATGTATGGTTATAACGATAATACGCTAGGTTTTAGTTTAACACTATTAAGTTAACTCAAAGCATTACACCGTCATTTATATGCGTAGGTTAAACAGAAAGTTTGATAGAATTTAGACAAAAACTGTCCGGTTGGTGACACAGTTCCGCTAACAGTTACATGGAGGCACACTGAGTAATTTAACTGATTTAACTGCCATGTTTTAACACTAACGGCTATCTTAATGTACCGACGGAAGCTAATATTGAAACGTTATTTGCGGTCAAAACAAATGTCGTTACCTTTGAAGTGTCGAGTCTGTGGAAGGGGGAACCGATGTGCGTTGCTCCGCTAATTTTAAAAAGCTAAATCAATCGCATACTGACTGTGAAAAGAAGTGTTGTTAAAAGGTAAAGGAGTTCCCACTTCTCTTCACAGCTCGCGTGTTAAAACCATCAACTATCCGCTGTCCTTCTTCACTGAACCGCTGAAACCGTTTGACTCGTTCAAAACTTCACCAGCCAATTACAGAGGCGAAGCTCAGTGACGTCGGGAGGGGGTGCTCCATTTGTTTCTTCGTGACTGTCCGCGAGGGCGTTTCGCAACAGCAGCGAGCCGCGGAGTGTGGAAACCGCTGACAGGTGAAGACAAATGGAGCGAACCCAACGGAAATATGGGGCGGGGTCACAGCGCTGCTCAAGATTTAAATCGACCAATCGATGCTTGGCAGGATTTCCTCCGACCCGCCCACCGGCTTCACCCGCCTGATGTTTTGTTTTTATGACAGAAAACACTTAGAAATATATTCTAAGAAATCCTGAAGTGGTCTGGTTTGAGAGGCAAATGTTGTTTATATATATATGTGTGTGTGTGTGTGTGTGTGTGTGTGTGTGTGTAGATTAATATGATGACCTCTCTCTGTCCTTTGATACATCCCCTCTTTCAGACCGTTGCCCCTGGAAACAAAGCGAAAGGACGTCTGAAGTTGCCCCTTTTCGACCAAGACATGTTGAGGGCCGGTTTAGAGCCGGTGCCCAATCTTGAACCGGTTCTTCCTGTTTCGACAACCGACGTACCGTCTTTTGCCCGGGAAAACTGGCTACAGAGCGGCACCAACTCTTTTCTGGTCTTGAACCTGAACCATAAAGTTTTGCATAAATGATTTTAGAATTTGTGCCTTTTATTGTTGTATTTTTGTCAAAATGAACAACTTTTCTAAATAGACATGTCTTCTTTAGTATGCTTAATCAACAGAGAAACACAGTTTAAGTAAAAAATGTTAGTTCACAGTTATGCACAATAATTACACACAGTTCCTTATAGAAAATCAAAGAAGAGAAAGAACTATTAACTTGGCCAGCAAACATAAATAATGTAATAATAATAATACATGTAAATGCCTGGTGTATCAGCAGTTTTCATTGAACACTAATCACTATCCACTAATGGATCATTAATTTAACTGCAATTACCTGTGCTAGGTAAGGTTAGCTAAAGTTAGCTTCCAGCAAAGGCTAACGTTAGCATCTTACATTTAGTGTTAATAAGAATCAAAACCTTTCTTCTCGAACAAAATCTTAATTTATGGTATTCAAGACAAGCAGTACAAGTTTGTTGTAGTCCACCGTTGTTGTTGTGATTGAAGTGGGCGTTATCATTTCTGGGGAAACCTCAGACGTATACAGTGACATAATGACGTGGCTAGCCTGTGGAGAACCTCAGGGTCCCAAGTTGAAGCAACAGTGAACCAGCACCAGAACTCGGTCTGGGTTGGTCGAAGAAGGGCAACAACAAAGGCTGTGGTGATCCAGCTCACCAAGGTAAATAAAAATTAAAAGTGTTTATGCAGCTGATTTACAATATTGTTTGTGATTATATGGCCTACTTCTGAATCCTTTTTTTTGTATTTGTTTACTAACTTTGTATTTGCTTTTCTTATGTTTAGTCATAATGTAAGATTGTAATGTTCATTGAAAGGAAAACGTACTGCCTTATATTCTTCCTTTTTTTAAAGTATGATGCCGAACTGTTCTCTGTTTGTTGGAATACGCAAATAGAGTTGTTAAGAAAAGCTCAAGACAAGGTGATTTGTTTTTTAAATCTGTTTACTACTTATAAAAAATCCACAAGATATGGAAAACAAATAAGCTTTATAAGGAATTGTATTTGAATATATTTCATTTACATTATAACATAATTGGTTAATGGTCTGTAACATGTTATACAATAAGAAAGAATTACTTTATTTATCCCACACGGGAAATTGGATTTTTTTTTTTTCACTCTTATTATTATACATGTTACACACACAGACCCGAAATACACACATGCACAAACAGGGCCTATACATGCAATTAGTGGAGAGATGTTAGAGCGAGGGGGCTGCCAGTGACCAGCGCCCCGAGCAGTTGGGGGTTCGGTGCCTTGCTCAACAGCACCTCGGAAGTGCCCAGGAGATGAACTGGCACCTCTCCAGCCACCAGTCCACGCTCCATACATGGTCCACACGGGGACTTGAACCAGCGACCCTACGGTTCCCA
This sequence comes from Echiichthys vipera, assembly GCF_963691815.1. Classification (NCBI taxonomy): domain Eukaryota; kingdom Metazoa; phylum Chordata; class Actinopteri; order Perciformes; family Trachinidae; genus Echiichthys; species Echiichthys vipera. The sequence continues at coordinate 14,111,854 of NC_139832.1, read as the reverse complement.
GCCAAGTCACCTATGGACTGAGCTACTTCCGCCCCAACAATAAGAGAATTTCATACATTTTGTCCACGATTGCTCAAGTGAATGGCAACATACAACGTAGCAGCAACTTAGATGTGACATAACTTGTTCAACACCTTCTTAGTGTGTGTTAACGGGACCATCAGGAGGGCCGTGGTTGCATCCCAGCAGGAACACGTTGAAACCACTTTACACACACACCCGGGCTCTCGAGGAAAAGTTACCGGCTTCCCTGAAAATATAGATGTATACAATTCAATTAATAATAATATGTTACTGCATCAGAGCCATTAAGGAATGAAATATGAAATCAAGGAGCAAAGTTGAATAAAATCACTCAAGACTGGTGCAGCGTGATGCATTTCTGAATGCACAGAAAAAAACATGAATTCAAACAAATATGCTTGTAACTCCACCGTCCAGTAACACTTTCAGTGTGCAAACATGTATCATTTTGGGTGGGGTTTGCACTTGAGTATATTTAATAATAGCATCTTGGTATCTTTTAACTGAATTATTAAGGCTGTTAATCTGTTTTGCAAGATCACAAACAACTGCTGGGAGGAGGCCTCGGGGAAGAACCAGGACTAGGTGAAGAAATTATATCTCCACACTGGCCTGCGAACGCCTCGGGATCCCCCAGTTAGAGCTGGTTAATGTGGCCCGAGAAAGGGAAGTTTGGGGTCCCCTGCTAAAGCTGCTGCCCCCGTGACCGACCCCGGATAAGCGGTTTGAAGATGAGATGAGATGAGACAAAGTACCTCTGGAGTACCCAGTTTCCTCAGATTTGGTGAAAGCAGATATCATTGTTATAAAAGCCCGTCTGTCTCGAAGAAGAGCACATTTTTATTACAAGACGAGTGTGATTAGTTTAAAGAAAAGTAGAACGCTTTTCCCCCCCATACCAGAATGATAAGCTGGTGTAGACAGAGCATTCTCCAGCGCTGAGGCAACGGTGAGGCAAAGTGAGACCAGATGCGATCTACAACCTCACCACTAGATGCCTCTAAACTCTGCACAATGGTCCTTTAAGCCTAAATAAGCCCTTCTCTAAAAGGAAAAACAGAAATGAGCTGATCACTAAGTTACCTGGGATGAGAGGGATTTTAGTTCCTGATGCCTTCAGGACCACCTGCAGGTCACAGGACTTAATGTTTGCCTGTTCCCTCAGTATGATACAAACTTCATCTTTCCTCAGCAGCCAGTCCATCTGACTGTCCAGGTAGTTCACACCACGGACGCAGAGCTCAGAAATTGCGTTGGGAAGAATTGGGGAAAAGGACAGACATTCCTTCTTAATTCTAGAAAAAAAAACACACTAAGTTAATCGTTATATCACAACCTTGTTCATACCAAGGTGTTTTTTTCCCATTGTTAACGAACCTGAAGCCAGTGTAACCAAACAGCACAGCTTGCAAGAATCCCCCCATCCCTGTGAGAAAGTTGACTGCACCAGAGCCATCCGATGACTCACTCCATACCTGTGAAGAGACGTGATCACACGTTCACTGGATATGCAGTAAAGAGGCATTTATTAGCATCATGAGGCTGGTGTGAGTCACAAGGTCACCTGAAACGGCCCCTGGATGTTTTTGAAGCACTTCTCCAGTAAATGTTGAGCTCGCTCAGCCTCCCCCAGCTCCAGCCAGCCGATCGCAAACATCCCCTTACAACACAAAGAAAAAGGAATTAGTACAAATATACACCACTTCATAAGAAAGTGACAGCAACAATAGACATCCAATGCAAAGAGACACTGTAAAAATACATAATTGTGTTTAATTATGCAACTAAAACTAACTAATAAATTAACTTATTTATCTGACAGCTATTGATACTAGTTACTTTGCAGAGTAAGATTTTTATAAAACCTGGGATGAGCTTTTAAAATACAATGAAATGTTACATATTATTAAACCATCAACTATAAAGTAGTTAAAAAGAGTTAATTCAGTTATGTAATAATAATAATAACAATAATAATAATAGTAAAATCCTGTACATAAAGCCCAGATGGGCCATTCTACTGCATAATTATTACTTTTAATGCTTTGAGTTCATTTTACCGTTAATACTTAATGTACTGTACTTTAAAGCTACTTTCATGTCAATTTGGCTAAACGACAAGCTGTAAATACAACACTGATATATTATCACCTTAAAAGTGGATTTGTTAGCAAACAGTTACCTTTTGCACATCCAGCAACATTAAGTTATAGTTATATATGTTTGGTTGCTAACTCCTGAGAAAAATATCTGGCTCTTCAGCTGCACTTTTGGCTAACTTTGTCCGTCTCTCGTCTGCAGGTTTATCAGAGCGTTTAAGCTGAAATCAGCTGCTTGCTGCTAAAAACCAGGAGCTGATGAGAGCCGAGTCAAGAGTCAAGAGTCAAACCAAAACGATGAAGCTGCGAGCCATAAAACAAAAGGAATTAGCTGAAAAACGGTAGAGGAAAAAAAAAGCTCTGTAGAGCTGAGGGGAACCAGGTGGGCTGTCTAACGGTGCAGATGGTCAGGACTACTGGGGTCATGTTTTCTGGGACCAGGTGAGATTTCATACTCATTTGATCTAGTGTTGATATAAAATATTAAGATCTCCAACACAATACTTTTAGTTGAATTGGAGTATTTTTTTTTTTGAGCTTCTTTTTCATTAGTGACCGAAAGAACGAGGTCGCGGGTACAAGCGTCTGAAATGGGTTTTCTCAGGAGGGTGGCTGGAGTCTCCCTTAGGGAGAGGGTGAGAAGTTCAGCATCCGTGAGGAACTCGGAGTAGAGCCGCTGCTCCTTTGCATTGAAAGGAGCCAGTTGAGGTGGTTCAGGATCATATAGTGAGGATGCCCCCTGGGCGCCTCCCTAGGGAGGTGTTCCAGGCACGTCCAGCTGGGAGGAGGCCTCGGGGAAGACCCAGGACCAGGTGGAGAGATTATATCTCCACACTGGCCTGGGAACGCCTCAGGATCCCCCAGTTAGAGCTGGTTAATGTGGCCCGGGAAAGGGAAGTTTGGGGTCCCCTGCTAAAGCTGCTGCCCCCGCGACCCGACCCCGGATAAGCGGTTGAAGATGAGATGTTTTTTAAAGTACATTTATCGATAAATCTCTAATACAGTCACACATAACATGCTGTGTGTTACCCATGTCATGGCTGGACCATCAGGGTCTGTTACTGGCTCATACACTTCGAGGTCATTTCTCCTGATCTCTTGGGACATTTGCAGCCCCAGAGGATAGCCCAGCATCACCGTGTCTGCCTGCTTCACTGGATGACCTGTGAGAGGAGAAAAAGACATTCTGGTATCGTGTTGAGGACATGGTTTTCTTATGCAGGTCAGTGTCAGAAAGGAACAAAAACTAACCTTTGACATAGCCATCGAACTCGGGATGGTACTGGAATTCTTGGTCAAAAGGTATTTTGAGGCGTTCGGCCACTTCTTGCCATTCCTTCGGTGCAGGATCTTGGAGGAGTTCAGCCAATTCTACGGCGAACTGGAGACTGAGAAATGAAAAACTTTTTGTATTATTGGTAATTATGAGTCAAATTGCGCTGCAGGGAAATATTCACATACTAGTACCTGAATTTGGCCGCTGTGTTTGTGTACACAGAGTTGTTGACATTGTAATAATACTCATCAGGTGGCATGACACCTGAGTGGCACAAAAGGGAAATGCTTCATAATATTTTAAAACAAATATTCATACAATTCTATACAAATATGATGCCACTATGCTACAAATGCTATCACATTTTAAGTATCTAAAGCCTCTCTCACAAATGGTTCTCTGTTAATTACTGGGATGACATTTCAGGTACCGTTAGTGATTTTCCCCATTCACACATGCAGCCACTTTCACAACATCCCGGTCTTTTCACACAAGGTGATGCTGGAATAGATGAGGCAAGGGACAGGTGGTGATGCCACACTAATGGATGCCAACAGAAGAAGATGATGATGATGATGAAGAAGAATAAGATGATAAAGAAGAAGAAGACCAAGAAGATGATGATGAAGAAGAAGAAGATCAAGAAGATTATGAAGAAGAAGAGGAAGAAGACCAAGATGATGATGATGAAGAAGAAGACCAAGAAGATGATGATGAAGAGGACGGGGGAAGACCAAGATGATGATGATGAAGAAGAATAAGAAGATAAAGAAGAAGAAGACCAAGAAGATGATGATGAAGAAGAAGAAGACCAAGAAGATTATGAAGAAGAAGAGGAAGAAGACCAAGATGATGATGAGGAAGAAGACGACGACTACGGCGATGATGAAGATGATTAAGAAGAAGGGGCAAGACTGGAGCTACGTGTGCACGACTGAAGACGTCTCTTGTTATTGTCAGGGACATTAAAGTGTAATTCCGGTGTAAAATCATCCCAGGGTCTTTTTCTGCACTTACACACATCAAATAAACCATCGAGACAGTTTTTTTCGTGTATGAACTAATAACGGAGAAATCCCGGAGCGTCACTAACAGCCAGACGTGGCTAACACTGATTAGCTCGGAGCAGCAGTGAAGGCATTAAAACGTCTTTTTTAACCACTGCTCAAAATAACACCAAACCTCTGCAGTAGCATAAGTATCCCTACACATCAAACGCCAAAATTACACTTTAATATTCAACGGACGCGACCCGTATTTGTCCCTGCAATGTTCACAACACGTCTGTACCGGTATTTTTGTTTAAATGTTACTCCGTCTTGAGATGGGACTGATGTCCGTGAATATCGACCCCTGCTTCCATTCTCACATGACCCCGTGCAGGAAACGTACCTTCACATAGAAACTGAATTAAATAAAATAAAAAGGTCTTGACACTGAGATCCAAGTTGTTACAGAAATCGTTATGTGGGGGAATTGTTGTGTCTCTGTAACTCATAAATAAGTCACAGAGTGTGGCCTTTACCTACTCTATAAGTGTCTCGAGATAAACTAAAATTTAATTAAAATTGATTTGATGTCAGATGTCTTTAATTTAGCTTTTAATAAAGAGTGAGCCTGATTATCATGTGAGGCTAAATAGACTCATAACGATTACCACATTTCTAATACTGGTCTTTACCTAAGATGTGGTACCCCTGGTCCTCAGGGCTCCACGATGCTCTAGAGACCCAGTAATCAGCCACACCGTAAATCACCTGCCTGCCCCGGCCCTCTGTGAACATGGACAGATCCTGCAAGAGCTCACGTAGTAAAAACTCAGGATATCATCACACAGGCAGAGACATTATGGCGATGAGCGGGATAAAAGAGCGTACCTCCGTGAGGTGGAGATAGTTCTGGAAGGCCAAAGTGACGTCTCCATTTATGTGAATCTCTTGTTGTCCATAAATGTCCTCTGGACACACCTCCCTCCCTGACACAGCACTCTCCCATGGGAACTTCAGTCCCTGTGAAGATAATATCTTTTTTACAGAAGACTCAGTTTCATTGTTAAAATGCTGAAAGCGCACACGCACGCACGCGCACACGCACACGCACACACACACACACACACACACACAGGGCAGGTATCCAGTGACCATCATACCTTGAAGCCCTGCTTTTGGGCGTTGTCCTTTGCGCCATCTATAGTCCTCACCCTGTACTCCAGCACAGATCGGGCTAGCTTGGGATAGAAGATGGCTATGCCAGGATACATCCAAATGTCCTGTCAGAGGAAGGCAGCGACATTGTGTGATACATCATACAACCCAAACAAACAACATGCACATAACACCTATCAGCTGCCACTGGTCTCACCTGGTCCCAGAAAACATGACCCCAGTAGTCCTGACCATCCGCACCATTAGACAGCCCACCTGGACTGACGCCACCAAACGAGCTGGAGGTGTCATGTATGGAGGGGAAGGCGCTGAGGAGGTAAAACATGCAGCCAATCACAGCCCTGCCGAGGAGCTCCGATCCTGTAACCTCCACCTGGCTCTGCAGCCACAGTTCTTTCCAGGCCTTCTCGTGAGACGGACGCAGGTTACCAGTCGCAATCAGATTCAGGCCCTCATCAAAGTTGGCCTCAGCAGTGTCTAAACTGTTTGCCACAACCAGGACGAAGCCCCAGCGAGCCTGGCCCTGCTCCGGCAGCAGAGTCAGAGTCAGGGGTATGGGGCTCCAGATGAGGTGCACCGTGGGACAGGAGACTCCTGGGAACTCAGAAGAGCTCACCTTTCCTTGGATGTGACTGAGGGAGAGACGGGTGTAGTCTGTGTAAGATATCGGACATGACCTGTATATAATGCATTGTACATGATGTGTTTACCTTCCTCCTTTGTAATCAGGACCAGACTCAAAAATGATGTCTTTGCTCTGAGGTGTGAATGAACTGAGCAGCTTCACAGTGACGGGTTCCTGTGAAGTCCTCTGACGCACCAACAGCACCTCCATCACCATCAGGTTGGGGTAGTATCGGTGTGAATACAGAGACTGTGACGCCGTAACACTTGCTGAGCTCAGGGTGTGGGTGAAAATGCCTGGTGGTTGAGAAGATGAGACAATTATCAACGACGACTCTTCACGATGACTTCACACGGGCGGTGAAAGACAGCAGAGACTACCTGTGCGGGCGTCCAGGTTATAGGTGTGCTGGGCTGGTTCGTCTGTCTCAACCGTCACAGCGAAAGGACAGGGGACATCTGCTCGGTGACAACGTCCACCCTCCCCGTTATACACACTACCCATGTGCATGATAGGTCTGTACACCGTCCATCCCAGCAGCCCGTTGCTCAGCGGAGGCAGGAAGCGGCGGTCACTGGGTAAAGCGTCGGTGGAGAAGACGTAGGGGTCTTCGTTACAGGACATGGCGACGAGGTGGGGTTTAAGGTCTGGTTTCCCAAATGCAGTCAGGGTTCCTCGAAAGGGTCCCAGCTCTTCAACAATGAACAATTATTTCACTTAAGGGGAACATTTCTTCATGCACTGGTCAATCTTTTGGATTTTGGGCTATTTTGTTTATTTAACTTGTCTTCTTTCAGACGAGTTAAGGAAACATCCAAAATACACGTTTATCTGTTTATTTGTGTCTACATTCACCAAAGGTTTGCATTAGACAATGCCTCATTTGTATATTTAAACATAACATTTCAGACAACATGGGGACATCGGTTAAAGAGTTTTACCCTGAAAAAAAAGAAAAAAGTCTTGCAGTGTGTGGAACAATCTGTATTTACAAAGGCCGTTTCCTCAAAATTCTAATAATATATATAAATCACTGCGACAATAATCTCGGCTCCCGTCGCACTTACATACACCTAACTTTCCAGTTTTATTCCTATCTATCTATTATCTATATTCTGTACAGAGAAGTTTGTTCACATATCATCTGTAGCCTCATTTATACTTACTTTACTTTTATCCTTAAAAACTTGTTGAAAAGTTGTTGTAAAGTTTGTTGCCAGTATTTTCTGATTTATGGAGTGATAGAAATATATATCCACAATCCCCTCAGTAAAATATTTTGTCTCTAATGTGTCTGCAAAATGAAACAAGATTGTTGTTTTCTGTTTTATCCAATGTTCATATGTATATGCAAATAAGTGCGTATTTAATGAAGTAATCTCTCATTTGCATATTTAAACGTGAAATTAATGAAACATTGTAATACAAAGCTTATGTGTCTGAATATAAGTAATCACCTGGGGAAGTTCAATGGTTATATTAGTGCTTTTTTAATAAATTCACCTGTAGTGTCTCCCCCAAATACAAGTTAGCTCCATTTTAACATCCATTTCATGCAGGTTATGCGCTGTATTTATGCGTTATTACTGGACTAAGCTGAACTAAACATCTCAAGTTGCATCGATATGAGACATTAGATCCTTCCTGGAAACTTTGACTGAAACCTCACACATTTTTTCACAGCTTCCTGCCAGTGAAGGCTATTTGTAGATTTGTGTACTTTGGCACTTTTGTGTCAAAAAATGTGTGACGTCATAAAGTAGAGAGGTGCACAGAAAGTTTTTTAAACAGTCACAAACTTCATTTTAAGGCATTCATTTGCAAAAATAAATAAAATAATTACAAGTCAAGAAGCTCGTAGATGACACTATGTCACTGCTCAAACGTTAGCTGCTGATGTTTCTGCACAAAGTCCGTAAAGTCAAAAGTCTCTTTAAAGAAACTACTGCAGCGGGAACAGTGAACTCTCACGTGAACGGGAAGACGCGTCTGTTTCTGCAACAAAGAGAGAAAAGCTGAGAGAAAAGAAGCTGAAGACAAAACCTGCACTCGCTCCCACACAGGTTATTTACAGTTTAACCTACCAAAATAAAACAGCTTATGTGCTGTGATGTCTTTTAAAGTTCACGAGAGCAAACCACTCAAAGTTGTTGATGAAGTTTGTCGAGGAGGAGGAGGAGGAGGAGGAGGAGGAGGTCGCGTCCATGCCACTGTGCTGCGGAGAAAACCTGGACTTGACTCTGGTCTGCTGGAAAACATGGCAGGAAGCGTTCAACTCCACTTCCGGCTGTGGAGCTTGGATCAGTCTTATTGAACATGTTTATAACGCAGACTGTATAAATGTACATTATACCGTCTATGGGTCATAACAGGCTCACGAGACTTTAGTGTCAAGTTCATTGTCACCGTGGCCGCATCATGAGACAACTGGCCCCTGGGCACAGACATACAAGAGACCCCCATCACATGTTCTGGGTCCCTTTTGAGTCACTTTATAGTATTTTACATCTATTTTTATTTATTTCACATCTATATTTCAGTCATTTTGCATCTATTTTTAATCATTTCATGATCATCATGAGTCACTTTCTAGTCGTTTTACTTCTATTTTTAGTCATTTTGCATCACGTTTTAGTCATTTTGAGTCATTTTGTAGTCGTTTTACATCTAGTTTTAGTCATTTTGCATCTATTTTTAATCATTTGAGTCACTTTCTAGTCGTTTTACTCCTATTTTTAGTTATTTTGCATCAAGTTTAGTCATTTTGAGTCATTTTGTAGTCGTTTTACATCTAGTTTTAGTCATTTTGGATCTATTTTTAATAATTTTGAGTCACTTTCTAGTCGTTTTACTTCTATTTTTAGTCAATTTGCATCAAGTTTAGTCATTTTGAGTCATTTTGTAGTCGTTTTACATCTAGTTTTAGTCATTTTGCATCTATTTTTAATCATTTAGAGTCACTTTCTAGTCGTTTTACTCCTATTTTTAGTTATTTTGCATCTAGTTTACTAGTCATTTTGAGTCATTTTGTAGTCGTTTTACATCTAGTTTTAGTCATTTTGCATCTATTTTTAATCATTTGAGTCACTTTCTAGTCGTTTTACTCCTATTTTTAGTTATTTTGCATCAAGTTTATTCATTTTGAGTAATTTTGTAGTCGTTTTACATCTAGTTTTAGTCATTTTGGATCTATTTTTAATAATTTTGAGTCACTTTCTAGTCGTTTTACTTCTATTTTTAGTCAATTTGCATCAAGTTTAGTCATTTTGAGTCATTTTGTAGTCGTTTTACATCTAGTTTTAGTCATTTTGCATCTATTTTTAATCATTTGAATCACTTTCTAGTTGTTTTACTCCTATTTTTAGTTATTTTGCATCAAGTTTAGTCATTTTGAGTCATTTTGTAGTCGTTTTACATCTAGTTTTAATCATTTTGGATCTATTTTTAATAACTTTGAGTCACTTTCTAGTTGTTTTACATCTATTTTTTAGGTGTTTTGTATCTAGTTTTAGTCATTTTGCATCTATTTTTAGTAATTTCGAGTCACTTTGTAGTCGTTTTATATCTAGTTTTAGTAATTTTGAGTCATTTTGTAGTTGTTTTACATCTATTTTTAGTTGTTTTATATCTAGTTTTAGTTATTTTGCATCTATATTTCAGACGTTTTGCATCTATTTTTAGTCATTTTGAGTCACTTTGTAGTCGTTTTACATCCATTTTGCTTCACTTTATACACGGTTTGCATCCATCTTTAGAGGCTTGACTTTTCTGTGGTTGTTTGCATCTTTTTGGTGGTTTTGTGCCTATTTTTGGACCTTTAGATTTACTTTGTATTCGTTTTACGTCATTTTGCATCTCACTTTAGTGTTTTTATTTCTATTTTTTCTAACTTTGCAGTTGTTAAACATCTATTTTTGTTTTTGTGTCTATTTTTAGTCATTTTGAGTCCCTTTGTAGCTGTAATGCATCTATTTTCTATAATGTTTTAGGTGTGTCCCTTTGTATTTTGGAATGTTTGTAGTTGTTTTGTGTGTGTTTGTGGTCATTTAGGATCCCTTTGAGTGTTTTGTGCTTTTTTCAGCAACATTTTGCGAGTCAGGGTCCCTGGGCCTGGACCTGTAGGCCCATTCAGTAATCCATCCATGACCATCACACCATGTATGACGTCAACGCGCAGCTTTAAGAAAATGTTTTAACAATCTGCACTTTAGTTAAAGTTGTCAGTTTGAACCTCTTGTCGCAGGCTGTAATCGCTGCCACCTTATGCGTACATATTCACAATTAAAACCCCAGGGCCGCTTGGCTGAGGCTGTAAACATACTCTGCAGGTCACAGTGAGAGTGTTTACATTTCCATGCTATCTCTTGCATCACGTCACTCTCTCCAAACTAAATCATGGCATCTCCACTCTCGCTTACCAGTTGCTCTAAACTCCCACTTGACCTTATTGTTAGCTCTTATTTTACTCCTTAAACAATCTACATGATCATTTCAGACTGAGCCTTTGCAGCCTCTGGAACAACCTGCTTGAGGAAATGGGAAATCTCTTCTTAAAACATGCATCCGTTTATGTGAGACGTTAACTAGATTTTATTCGAGTAGAGTGATATTTCTTTTTTGCTATCTTACTGAAATCTTTTTCCATTTGCTCTGATTTTTGTTGTTTTTTTACGTTCAGTCATATGCACTTGTTACCTGGTTTTTGAAAATTGCTCTACAAATAAATATTATTCATCTATTATTATCACTATGTCCAAATGAGGGCGATGAATGGAATATTTATGCAGCCCCACGACCACTACCAACAATATATACTGTATATTTTCTAGATTTAACACAGTAGCTACACCTGAAGGTTAAGATGTCGACCATGAACTGTAATAGCCTCTGTTTGCATCCAGCTGGAGTCCTTTGATGTGGGTCCAAGACCACCCTAAATCAACCTGCTAGAAAGCCTTTACTGAGGGTCCTTCTGACAAAAACACACACACACACACACACACACACACACACACACACACACACACACACACACACACACACACACACACACACACACACACACACACACACACACACACACACACACACACACACACACACACACACACACACACACACACACACAATATATATATCACTTGATAACATAAAAATGTGTTAAAGGGGCACCACCAATTTTGCACATAAAGGTCAGTTTTATCGTTGCTGAACCTGTAAAACAGCAGTATGATGTCTGTCTGTGACTCTGGGTTAGTTTTCTAAAGTGGAGCATTGAGTTTGAAAGATGATGGCATTTAACCAGCAAGGAAGTTTCGATAAAATACTTAATTAGCATTGTGGGAATTGGAGAATCCAGCATTTGTCAGGGTTGTCACACACAAGAGACTAAAAGAGAGGATATCTGCACCTCTGATTATTGTCTAATTTCTGTCTCTTGTGAGTCCCTGAAGTTTATGACAATACCGCATCATATTACAAGAGCACCCCTTTAAAGATTATGCACCATGTAAATAAGTATACGATCATAACCAAGACTCAGGATTGGGTAAATATGCAAATCTCCCTTAAGGCTGATACAAGTGAGTTCTTAAGCATAGTCCCATTTCCAACTAAAGGCCCTGATTACAGTGTAAGCACAATATTTCTCATTTATTGAGTTTTTAAAGTTTTTTCAGCCTCAACCTCAGCTCAACCAAGTCATTTCATTAGTTGCACCACTTGGTGGCGCTGAGGAGCTGTTTGCGCAGCATCTGGCATCATGCCGGGGGTCAGAGCCACAAACCCTGGGAAAAGCAGTGCTTTGTCCATATAAGGCTGCAATCCATCCGCTTCCCTCTTCCTCCCCAGCTCCCTTCCTCTGTCTTTCTCAGACCTGAGGGATATTTACAGAGAGAGTGCCTCGGCCAGCCTGCCCTTCCTTATTAGGAGCTCAGCTTGTTGTCGGTACTTTTACCCTGCAGGACAGTGGTCCATCTCTTTGCTCTCAGATGAGACAAACAGATGGATGACTGGTGTTAACTACACTTAAGTTCAAACGGACAGGAGCTCAAACGACGGCACTCGCAGCTCTTTTACCCAGACGTCTCCTCAGCACTCATCCAGCATATAACGACGCTCATTTCTACCATGTCAGTCAAGATGTACTGTTCACCTGGGAGCAGCAGATTAATGTAACAGTCCAAACATACTGTAAATACATCTGTGTTGCCCTGTTTCCTCTGTTATGCTCACTGTGTTGCAGCTGTTCTGTTCCTCTTTCCCCCTCCCTCTCCTCAGTGATGTCGAACATCTGGCTACCAGAAAACAGAACAACTGTATGTCAGGATGATACAATGTGGGTAAAGCAGCACAAAAGCAAACAACCAGTTGACCAAAAACTCTCAAAAGTAGAATATGTGATGACTTCATCGATCGCAACATGTTATCGAAGAAGCCGGGAAGCCATGAAGGATTCAGTGTGATGTACGGGAACAACATTAGGATGCATCCTTGTAATGGAAAATTCAATCAGTACTTTGGTGAACAAAGTACAAAATAACCAGGCAGTCGCTACAAACACACTTTTGTTTTTTAATTAGGGTGCAGACATCCATCCAATATATTAGAAAACCAACATGTGAAGAAAGGCTACATGGAATTTTACTTCAAAGGGGGGTATTATTCAAGACTAATATTTATACACATGTAATATACATAACCACGCTCTCTTGCAAGAGAGGAACTGACAATGAAAAACTATGAAAATAATATCTTTATCAATGGTAATAATTAAAACCATCCGTAGCATAATAGGCTTTGACAGAACAGCAATGTTTATAATTGTGCAATGACCTTTGACCTTCAGCTATGGGTAACTTCTCCCTCCACTTAATAAGTGCGAGGGCGCTGTTCTGAAATGAGTTTTTCTGCGTGGAGGACGGGCAAAGCGTTGCACATCTTTTTTGCTTTGCAGAGAGTAAAGTGCTGTGGTCGACTGACCTGGTTCAGGCGGTCATTTTTAAGAGCATGGAGTGTGTCTGTGGTCACAAAAACAAAAATGTATGTGGGGAAGTGCATAGGTGGAGAGGTAGGTGGGTTCAAACTCTTGCATGTGGAAACAAAACAACCCAACGGAGCTTCGTGGGCTTCCCCCCCGTCGTCGGGACGGTGCTTAATGTAAAGACTGAGCCTTAAATGCGTCTTCTTTTTTTGATGAACGACACCAAAACATTTACTGCTTGACAACACGTTAGATTTGAACTGTGAGTGGGGTAAATTCGTGAATGTGTGACGTGAGTGTGTTCACAAAAAAATAAATACTTAGTGGGAGCATTAAGGCCCAAGCTGCCTTGCGCGCTCGTGGAATGTGCACGGAGGAAGTATGTGATGCACGCATAGGAATGTGTGTGCACGTTAATGTTCCCCTGATGCACAGTCGTCGTAGATGTTTCGCGTGTTGCACCCGCCGCGGGCTTTTTCTGGCTGTTGTCGAGTCTCACGTTGCTACTGTGGGAGCCTCCGAACATAGCCACAGGCCTTCATGCCGTAGGTCTTGTTGTGATGAACGGGCAGTAAGGCACACAAAAGCCACTCCAGCTGCTCACAGAGAGGCATCACGATCCAAGTCAAGCTGTGGTGTTCATGTACATAGGACATTCTGCTGCCTCCCCCCCTCCTCTCTCACACTCTTTGGCACTGGGAGGAATGTGTAGAAGCAGGGAGGGTTGGAGGGGGGGAGGGGGGAGGGTGTTCCCTGCTCTTCGTGTCTCGCTCTCTCTCTCCGTCTATTTGGAAAGTTTACTGATGACACGGATCAGTGCTCCATTTTCATCTTTAAGACGCTGGTTGTCTGCTCTCAGGTCGACCAGAACCTGGTGGTTACAAATTTGAGCACACATTAGAAGAAAAGTTAAAACCAGTTTGATGATTTTATTTCTTGTACTTATGTTGCTGGATTAGGAGACATTGGATGGTTAGAGTTTACATTATAGGCAGTTTTCACAGCAGACAGTTAAAAGTTTGTCAGGCGACCAGCAGAGAGTCCAGTTCAAATACTGAAGTTACCTTTAGACGGAGCCTTAAAGAAAAGGACTTTACATATTCATTCTGTATTACTGGAGAGACAATTATGAGACAAAATTATGAGAGTGGCCAGATCAGGTTTGAGGTAAAACAGAAAAATCCATTAATGTGAAAAACAACCAAATTAATCACACGTAACAGAAATTGATGATGACGTCGCTTGAAAACAGGCTGAGAGAGGGTGTGCTGTATAAAGCCTCCACAACACTGCTGCCTGCACAAGCTAAAGCCAGGCTAATCAAGCAGGAGCATGCAAAGTGTCTGCGGCCACGATAAGACTCGTCTCCTCACCTTTAGCTCCTCCTCCAGCTCTGCCAATCGCCGCTCCAACATCCTCCGGTCCTGACGGCAGGGAAATGTGAGGGAGAGAGAAGGTGATGTAGAGAGGAAGGACCACAAATGGTGAGTGAAAACAGGTGAGAAGGTGGTTCAGGTGGAGAGAAGAGAGTAGAGAGAGAGCGTCAACAGACAGCAGGGGTGGCAGTAGTGAGGCAGTTGAAGCTACAACAACAGGTAACACCATCACCGGGGGATGCATTACCTTTCTCTCCAGGTCCAGCAAGGCTGAACAGTCAGTGAAGCGCTCCTGTCTCTGTTGGATACAACAAATCAGTAACATTAACATCATCGCCACAGCAGTAGGTTTGCGTGAACACTAGAAGGCCTGTGCACTAAAACACATTATGAATATTTAAAATTACAACCTGCTATATATTTTGATCATTTGAATTTTCAATTAAAGCAAAACAATAACCGCAGTGTTCACAGGTAACAATTACAGGATGATGGTAAAGGGTAAACGTGTCACCGAAGTCATAAAGTTAATCAGTTACAGAGCATGAACTATGTCGGCTGAAATTAGCTAACGTTAGCCAGCTTCAACTACTGGTCATACCAGACCAAGTTAGGCTGCAGGGGCACTGATGACAGCAAGGATGCATCGCACTGTTAATGGACTTTTCATCTGTATGAACACTTAATTAGTTCTTCTTTCAAAAGTTCCACATTTTCACTTTAATGTCACACGATAAAGATAAAACTGAGATCCAAATCTTCATTGAAGAAACACAAGAAAAAGACGTTTTGTTTCCACATTAGGGTGAATAGAATACGGTTTGTGTCGACAGCAGAACAAGTGATAGCCAACACTGGCCACAATATAGAACCTGTTTAACTTAGTGTGTCGTCACCTGTGTGGCCTTTTCCAGGTCCAACCTGGTCTGACTGATAATCCTCTGGGTGTCCTGCAGCTGAGACTGGAGTTGACTGTTTTCTCTTGAGACCTCCTCGAACAACTGACGCAGAAAAAGGCACAAATCGGTAAATAACTGGGCCAATCAAACAAGAAAAACACATTTTCTGACCTCCATCAGTTCTGTCTGCTGACCTTCTTAAAATCTTTGGCATCAGAGCCTCCTCCCCGGGTGCAGTCGTTAAAGGACCTGAGTATACGAGCAGAGGTCAGAGACACTGCTATCATTGAGACTGTGCTGACAGAATGAAGAAAGAGGGAAAATCAAACAGGTCAAAGGCTGAAATCATACCTGGAACTCAAGTGTTGGTCCGTCTGTAAACAGAGAAGACAAGAAAAAGAGTTACGTCGATGTCACACGCACACACACACACGCACGCACGCACGCACGCACGCACGCACGCACGCACGCACGCACGCACGCACACACACGCGCACACACACACACACGCACACACGCACACACGCACACACGCACACACGCACACACCTGTGGATCCAGCCCACTGCCTGAGAACTCCTCCTCTCCACTGGGATCATTATCATCACTCTGCGGAGGACACAGACAATACATCATGTTCTTTCAAAACACTAAAGTCAAGTTAGTTTTGTTTTTTTGTTTTTTTTCATTCCTGCATCAAATTTCCAAATCAAATCAAAAACCCCACCTCACGCCCAATGTCAGCTGGGATCGGCTCCAGCCCCCCCGCGACCCCGACAGGGACAAGATGAACGAATTAAATAAAAAGTGATGTTCGCGGTGTTTACCTCCCCGGTCCTCTGTGCCTTCCTTCTGGCCCGAGCTTGCCTCCTCTCCCTGCGCTCCCTGGCCCATCGCTCTGTCTCGCTCTCCCCTGTGCTGGCCTCAACATCTGGAATGAAGCCACACAGCACTCATTTAAGCGCAAATCCAATATTTCAACAAACACCACAAGCTGTACGTTTTGCGAGAAGAGGTAAGTGTTGATGTGTACCTCTCCTGTCAGATGTCTGAGGGCGTGGAGTGCCAGCGGGCTGTGTGAGGCCCAGCAGGTCAGACTTCTGCAGACTGGCAATACGAGACCTCCAGCTCACTTCCTGTAAACACAGTACCCCCCGCCATGTGATGTCACGTGACATTATATAAGAGCAGCCAACACAGGCCTATAACTCTGATATATGGCTCTCACCCCCTCCTCTCCCTTCTTTGCTTTTGCCTCCTTCTCTTTCTCCTTCTCTTCCTCCTCCTTCTTTTCTCTCCCTTTGTTGTCCGTCTTCATTGTCTTCTCTGCCTCCTGCAGATCAGTTAGCGTCACCCCCTTGATGTGGAAGAGGAAACACAGACTTATGCACCGGCCTGACGGACATCACTTCTGTGAACATGAACATCTGAGGTGTTTAAACCTGAGTGGAGCGGCGGGACTGCCGTGCGTGTCTGGAGCGAGCCTTCCTCTGTGCCTCTGCCTCCTCGTCCCGCACTGGTGTCAGATATGATCTACACAAGACACACACTTTTAGATTCAACGCAGCACCATGCACACAGTTTACAAACACTGCCGCCACCCTACACACACACACACACACACACACAGCATGGCTCACTTGCGCCTCTGCTTGGCCTCCTGTTCGCCTGTGGTCACGGTGTTCCGAGAGTTGGAGGTGGTGTCGGCAGACTGATCCTTCTTTTTTGTCGGTTCCTGAGGATGTCTTAGGGAGAAATATAAGAGGTGAGGTTAGTATCAGATCAGATAAGTATCACATCATTGGAAAATATTTATGAAAATGAAATACCTCTGGGCCAAGACACTATTAAGGCGGCTGAGTCCAGCAGAGCCTGTTCCTGTACTAGCTGAGGTCACGGTGGGGTCATCCAGTCTCTTTCCATACGATGAGCTAGAAACAAGACAAAGACCGTTGGAAACACAAAGGCATCTTTCACAGCCACACAACTTAGTATTCAAAGCTGGGGGAATGCAATAAGCTGTGACGCAGCAATAACAAAATCACACACAAACGTGTAAACAAATACAAGACGGGCAGTGAACAGCATGACTGACCTGTGAAGCAAAGAGGGGGTGGAACTAGTGAGATCATTCCCTGATTGACTATGAAGGCGCCGGGTGTAAGAGGAGCTACGACTTAGCCAACTGAGGGAAAGACGGGGTGACAAGGGCACATATGCAGTGACTCAGAAAAACAGATTCTGGTTTCACAAACGCAGGAGTATACGAGAGCACCGACCCACCTGTTGGAGTTGTCAGGGCTGCTGTCTGGAATACTGAAGAGTCTCCGTGTCGGGATGGGCGGTACCCGAGCGAGCCTCGGCTCCTGAGAAAGACGGGAGATCGAGATTGGTTCATGAGTTTTTTTATGCGACTCTTTATTTACAGTCAGGTTAGATTTATAAAACAATAACGGGTTTCATGAGTGTATAGATCCTTAAATCATGTGAGCAGCGGTGTGTGTACCCTGGTGTCAGCCTCAGAGCTAAGGCGGGGACTGGAGGCAGAGCGGGTCATGCCAAGGACGGTCTCCGGTGGTCTGGTGGGGTCCTGGCCGGAGTCAGACAGTCCAACTGAGCCCAGAGTCACCGAGCTGCCTGCCTTCCTCAGAGACGTTCTCCAGGAGCCAGGGGCCTCAGGGGCCAGGGGCTTGCCTGGGTCCTGCTGCAAAGACCGGCAGAAGTCATCACCTGTATTGTTCAGTATTGTCCTACAGCTAAAACACACACTTGATATTTCCAATATAACGTCTCTATAGATTACCTTTTTCACTTGGCTTGCAGCAGTACTTGTTGACATGGAGGTAGGAAGCAGGCTGGTGGCGTTGCGTTTGTTGTTCAAGTTGTTTATGATCTCTCTGTTTTTCGCTTTCTCTGCAACAGTGCAAAGGTCAAAAAGGATTGTAATTAATAAATTAATAGTAGCATCTGAAATATAACTTCTCTCAAATATTATTTGTATTTAACATACACAGACTCTCTTCAAAATACAGACACCAGCAACTTCTCTTACCCGACTCCGCGTCGCTCTCTGATTCGCTCTCCTCCTCCGAGCTGGAGCTGCTGGAGGCCTTCCCCTGGCTCTGAGGCTGGCTTTGTCCCGTCTGGCCTTCCTCCTCCTCGTCCTCCGCCGGGCTGCTTTGCAGAGCGGGAGGTGGGTGCTTCTCTCGCTCGTGGAGGCAGAACTTCTCCTTACTGCTCATACGAGAGATAGAAGTCCTGCAGGGGCGGGGCCAAGGTGGGGTGGAACAACAGGTGGCATGCAGGGAGCTGATCAGTGAAGGCAGTCATTCCACGTGCAGCCAATTAGAGCGGGCATGCGCCGATCAACACATCGGTGGGTGGAACAGTGGGTCACTTTTTGTGATGTGTAGCACTGCTGTCTTATCTCGAGATCCCCATTTAGCCAACTTCGACCTACAGCTTTTTACTTTATCACTTATTTTCTTTAATCTATCCTCAATTTGTGATGCAAACTTTACACAAACCAGCAGGGATAAAATAGAAA
This sequence comes from Echiichthys vipera, assembly GCF_963691815.1. Classification (NCBI taxonomy): domain Eukaryota; kingdom Metazoa; phylum Chordata; class Actinopteri; order Perciformes; family Trachinidae; genus Echiichthys; species Echiichthys vipera. The sequence continues at coordinate 14,092,861 of NC_139832.1, read as the reverse complement.
CAAAACATCCAAACAAATGTGTTCCAACCACATACTGTATACTACAACGTACTTAATGTTTGAACTGATTTATCCAAAGGAATAATATGTTTATTAATCATTAAAAAATTGTTATTGTTATTCTTTGTGGCAGAGATGCTTTAATAAGTTGATTAATGTTCTCCCTCTTTGTTGCAGGGGAAGACTTAAGCATCCATTAAAACCATGTTTATATTTAAGTTCATATTTTAGATCTATCAGTTCACTTCTCAAATGTGTACACACTATGTACTGAAAACAGCAACATTTAGTATACAGTATGAAACTGGGGCACAGAATGACGCCGCCTGCTACATCTATCCAGTGTAGCGTCAGTGGATAGAAGCAGCAAGGTTCAAAGGAATGCTGGGACTGCTAACATCATACCTGCATGCAAACTACTGGTACTGGGATTACTGGGATTCAGCTGAGGAACAGCGTAGCGTGTGCCCACATACACACACACAAACACATGCCCGTACGCCAACACGCTGGCACTGACCTGCGTGTGCGAGCTGGTACCATGGAGATTTGCGGGCTGGTCTCAATAACAGGAGTCTGTTTCTCTTTCTCGCTGCGTAACTGAAGAGGAATATAAACATACATAAACACAGAGAACATTCGCCGCTGTGAAACTATCAATCATATCAGGTTTATCTAACTGAGTGAGGTAGTTGTGGAGCCTCTGTGGAGGCAGACTCACAGCATTCTGCTTCTTCTGCAACTCCTCCAGAGTGTCCGCGAGGTTCTCGTCTGCAACATCTAAAGGTGTTTGGCCCTACAAGGACATTCACGGTGCATCGTCAGTCATGGCACAAATAAAGGCTTCAATTTACATAACAGTTTATGCAAAGGAAAGGTCTTTTGTCTCGCGCTCACCACATTGTTGACGGCACCCATATCACACATGTGGTCAGCCAGCAGGGAGCACGCCTCCTCCTGCCCCCAGTGAGCTCCTGCATGCAGGGGCGTCCACCCGTCGATGTCCCTGCTGTCCACGTCCACCCCACACTGTAACAGAACTCTGGAGAGGGGAGGTAAGAGGGGAGGGAAGCAAACAAGTGCGGGAGAAGATGGGGAATATCCAGGAGGAGCAGTTAGACTTGGTGTGATACCAAATTAAAACAGCCAACAGGCTGTCATTGCTCTCGTGTGGCGAGTGATCCTCACTTAAGGACTTCGATGTAGCCTTTGGCAGCGGCGACGTGCAAAGCGGTGGCCTTGGTGTTTGGATGAGGTGTGAGGGTGCCACCTCCTGCCAGCACCGCCATGGCGTCCTGGAGCATGACCCTCTCCTCCTCCTTCCTGGCATTGTCCACGTCTATTGCTGTGATGCACAAGTGAAGACATACACACACAAAAATTAGACCTTTGAAAATCCCCTGTCAGTTAAATCTATAACATATACTGTAAGCTGCAGACAAAGACAAAATATTCAATTTCATCCCTGATTTCAGTTGCATGATGGCAATGTGCGTGTTTGACAGTGATAAAGATATAAGCCTGGAGCCTCAGTCAATGAAGGTCACAGAACATTCGGTACATTGTGACTCTGTCCTCGTTTCTATCTTGTCTATTTTTGTCTTCTCTGAGCGAGACGTGTGCTTTAAACATGGCCGCTTGTAAAAACAGGACAAAAAAAGCAAAGCAGGTTTTGGGGCTATAGATTTATGAGAATGAGTTAAGATTTTTTTCGCTCCAAGTAGCCTGAGCTCTGAATGAGTTCCTAATTTATTCTGCTCCTAAAAAATTAACTGCTGCCAAAGCTTCTGAGAACCCCTCATTCAAACCACATGGTGTCTATAGTTTTAGTAAACATCTGCCCTGCGCAGCTCACAGTATTTCAAACATCAGCAGCCATCATGTTTTCATTTGCAAATTATGATGTGTCAAATCCTTTTTTTTGTATTCACTACTCGTCCATGCAACTATCAACTGCATAAAGATCAAATTAAAATACAGTAATTAATTAAAATACTGAAACTTTCAGTCCCATAATGGTATCAAGGTGGCACATTCAACTAGCTTGTTTTGGTCAATTAACAGTTAAAACTTAACAAAACATAAAGATATTCAATTTCCAATGATAAAAAAAAAAAACAGAAAAGGCAAATCCTCACATCTGAGAGCAGAAAGCAGCGAAGGATTGGCAAATGCCCTTGCTTAAAAATGACTTAAAGGACCCATATTGTAAAAAGTGAGATTTCAATGTGTAGGTTCTTTAATCATAAAGCAGGTTATAATGCTGTATAAATACTGTGAAAAGTATATAAAAACTAAATCCACAGAGAAATGTACACAGCCAGCCCGTATTCTGCCTGTGCCTTTAAAGGAGCCGTCAGAACTTCTGTACGGTTCTGGTGACACAAATATACTATATATAGGTAGAAAGTGATATATACTGTGAGTTTATATATATAGGACGATGCAGAGACGCTGAGAGTGCAGATGCAGACCCAGAAACACTGACGAATCAGAGGAGACTGGGCTTTTTTAGGAGGGCTTCTTAAAGAGATAGGCTCTAAAATGGGGCGTTTCAGAAAGAGGTCAAACCCAGGTATATTCAGAGATACAGTATGAGAAATATAATGTGTTTTTTAAACATGAAAGCATGTAAACATGTTCTTGTAGCAACCCAAAATAAAAGCATAAACCTGAAAATAAACAAAACATGGGACCTTTACTTAAAAAGATTATTGGGGACAGGTCTCAACAGGACAGACAAGATGCAGCAGTTGACTTTGAGTTGGAGTGAAGATGTTAATGTCGGCACTGAGCGATTCCTCACCTTGTTTTTTGATTTCACCTTTGAGAAGTCTCTCCATGGCGTCTTCTGTGGCCACGTCCAGAGGAAGCTCTCCTTCACTGTTCACTGCCCCAACGCGAGCACCGTGCTCTATCAGGTATCTTTTAAAAAATAAAAGCATACAGTGTTGAGTTGAGAATGAAAAGTTAAACCTGAATAAAATAATACATATTAAAGTTCTTTAATGTATAAACACTGAAAACAGCATTGTTAATATTATAACAATGTAATACACATTATTAACCATTTGAATACTGACTCGACGTTGATGTAAAGACTTTGGGGTATTTATTTTATAAATGGCAGTGCTGTGTCAGTGATGCTCAGCACTCACTTAGTGATCTGGATGAAGCCGCAGGAGGCTGCAGCGTGCAGAGGAGTCCAGCCCTCGTTGTCCCCTCTGTTGACGTCACTCCCGCTCTCCACCAGAAACTGCACCATCTCAGCATTTTCATCAATGCAGGCCTGCCAGAGGACACACAGCCACATGACACACTCCCGCCCAGACGGATTGCTATATAAGTGTTTATTGTTGGCCGTTTATTATGAGAATCCCCACAATGCACATAAAAAAACAAAAACAGAAACCAGACAGCCCACGTCAGTCAGACTCGCAGTAGAGAAGAGCTTAGACTCACTTCATTTGGGTTTGTTGTCAAAGTCAAAACTTCCCAAATCTATTAAATTCATCTAAAGCACTGGGGCTAAAACAATGACTACTGTGTCTACTTGTGATTACTTTCTGTTAAGTGGGCTGCTCAAAGCCCTCAAGGACTTTCCAAAACAGTCATTTTGTGGCGTGAGGGAAACAGCAAATCCATTTAGCTGCTTTTCCTGAAGCGAGGTCGAGTTGAGATCCCAATGTGATCCGACACAAGTCCCGAGATGAATCCCATGAGGACCCCATGGTATAATGTTATGATATGTGGCTTTAATATTTATGGGAAAAACCTCAGAGGGTAAGATCTGGATGTGCCACTTTTTCCAAGTGAACTGTTTCTATACCAGACAAAAAAGCTCTGGTTATTACAGCCATAATTTAAAAAGATGCTGAAATGATCACGGCTGAAAAAAGTGTCTCTCCACACTTACAGACTTTTTTCCCAACTCATCAAGTATGTGTTGTCACTGCCATCAGCGTCTGAAACCGAGGCTCGGATTACAACACACAGAGAGGGGGAGTGACTTAATTCTCTGCTCAGGACGCCATTACTCCACTTTATCTTCTCACAGAAAATATTTGTTTACTGCTATAACAATGCTCTAGATGTCCAGTACAGAAAAAAGTCATGCAATTTTAATATTGTTTCAGTCTGTTTTAAATTAAAACGTATTTCAAGAATTTCCTAGATAGAGAGTTAACATGAAACAAGCCAGCATGTGGTAGACCTCTGCGCTAGTATCAAAGGTAGTATAGAAAGATTGCAATAACCTTTAAGTTTTATTCTTCAATTATTGAATTAAATTGTTCAATTATTGCAGTGTTCATTAGCAAATAGGGATGTAACGATACATTGATCTGGATCAATATATCGATTCAATGATCAATGATGCAATATCCTCATTGCAAAGAGAAAACCTCTTAGTATCGTATTTAAGACGTGCCTTTAATTTGAAATTCCCACTTTATATCTATACTTTTTATCAAAAACAATAGTTTGTCCTTCATTTAAAAAGGTGCCTTTCTTGAAATACTGAAAAAAAAGTAGGCTGGGGTGACCTCCACACGCCTCTCAGCCCAATACGAGAAACAACAATGTTTTTCCGCGGCCACATGCACCAACAAGCACGTGTGTTTATATTGTGCATTTTGTGGACTTGTGTAATAGTTAAGCCTATGGTCCTTTGTTGTTCTTAATTGGTGTTTTGTTTTTATGACATGGTGGAAGCTAAATAAATGATTGTGGTCAATAAAGGATTAAAATTCGTATCTTTGCATAGAAAATAGTTGTTTGCTGCTTCATTACTGTTCTGAATATTGAGTACAGTGCATTTAAATGTCTGGAAGAGCCCAGTAATTAAATGGTGAAATCATATTTTAGTTGCTTTTTGTGAGTTAGCATGAATGTTAAATGGGCATTTGATATCATCTCATATGCATTGCAGGCCATTGCAAAGTGAAATTGTATCGCAGCAGATATCAACTAATGTCATACCGTCCAAAGAATCGATATAATATTGTATTGTGATAACATTTGTGATGTATAACACTAACTCTAAAGCAGATAAAGATTAGCTTAAACTGGAAGAACATTGAGCTTTTGGTCAAATAAGAAATGCTGCAAAATATAACTGATCATGGCAGAAACTCATGTTAATGCCCATAAAAATCCCCAGAGCCCATGGTAATGTCGTCATGTTGTTGATTATTTTTTCTGAAAATAGTTTTTCAAATCAGAACATATTAATAGAAATTATATAAAAAAACAGCCAAACGCAGCAAATCATCACATTTGTGAAGCTGGAAACTTAAAATATTTTGCACTTTTTCTTGATAAATGACTTTAATAATTAAACTATTCCAAAAATATTTGATAGATTTACGTTATTATTTTGTTGCATGACTAAGCACTCCTGCATTAAGCACACAGAAAGTTTATTTATTATGTATTTAGGAAAATAAGGGTGTCAGGGGTCAATTATAGACAAAAACAAGAGTCTACAGCATGTTCACCGTCTTAGCTTAGCATGCTAACATTTACTAATTAGCACTAAACACAAAGTATAGCTGAGAGTGATGGGAATGCCTTTCCTTCTGCAGGCATTTGGTCATAAACCAAAGTATTATTGAACAAATACAGTTTGATCTGCAGGTGGCACTCGATGAAAAGTTAAGGGATCATAAAAGTCATTTCAATTCATCCTGAGGGGGACCTCGAATATCTGTGCCAAATGTTATGACAATCCATCCAATTTCACTGTGAAAAAAACACTAATTTCAACCTCATGCTATGCAATGTCAGGGGATCAACAAAGTCAGTAGGATTTATCCTCTTACAACCATAAATATCTGTACATGACAACCCATGAAATGGTTGTAGAGATATTTCACTCTGGAACAAAGTAGTGCACCGACCATTCCTCGAGTCGGGCCGCTGACACGGCTAAAAATACTGAAGCACTGTAAACCAGCAGGTCGATCTAAAACAGACATAAATGTTCACAAACATATTAGTGATTCTAAGATTATTCTGTACTGCTGTAAAAAAAAGGGGGGGGGGGGGCAGACACATAACCTACTATAACTTTTTATTGGAAAATAATTAAATCAACCTTTTTGTTTTTTTATTTACCACTGTGATACTATCTAAACAATGTTTCTATGTCCGATTTCATCACTAACAGCTGATGAGGTGGCGTCTGCTCAGAAGACTGCACTAAAGTGACTGCGTTTCAGGCCATTCACCACCATCAGCTCCTCTGCAGGACATCACAGCAGCAAGTGTCTGCAGTCACACAAAACCTTGTCCATCAGGATGTCTTAAGCCACCTAAGAGGCTTTGCTTTGGGGCTAAATCAACTAATCACAAAGCTGCTACAAGTCTCCACCCTCCTTCATAATATAAGATAATTAGTCAGGTAGTAGGGTGGAAAGGGGCTGGACGAACAAATACGTGGTCGTCTTAAGAGTCTGAGACGAGGCTCGTAGTACAAAGCAGAGCCAGAAACTTGGAAGTCAAAAGCGGCGTTCGCTGGCAGCAGAAGGGGGGATCCCTCTGAACAAGTGGGTGCTCCACGCTGAATGAATGAACAGAAGGGCACTTCTCGCGTCCTCTGCGTTACGAGGGGGTGCACACACACACACACAGCCTCCCAGCAGACTCCTTCACTGGGTCATCAAGTGACTCATTGTGGAAATCGCCTTTGACAACAGCAGCTTGTGCTGTTTGAGGAATGTTTTCCATTTCTTCATCCGAAATCCCTAAAGTCCCCACCATGGGGAATTGGCAAGGGGAAGGAGAAAGAGAGACAGAGAGAAGAGGAGGAGGAGGAGGAGAAAGGGGGCAAAGGAGAGAGAAAGCATAGTGGGGAAGACAGAAAGGCTTTGGATGGAGAGGATGGAAAGTTTGGAGAGTGTGGGCCTATATTTAATTCTGGTTGCCAGGCAACCGATGAGCAACAGGGGAGAAAAGGATGGAGGGCAGGAGAGGGACCACACCGAGAGACAGGCCGACATGTGGATCAACCAAGGGAGGGTGCGTTCACCTTACATCCAGGCAGGAACATGCTCAGTGACTCATCTGAACCGGTCATGGGAAAGTAACTTCATCAAATACACCCCGACTGGCTTAAATGAGGGGGAAAACACCAATCATCTCCACGCATGACGTCAACTGCGAGCGCCTAGCTCGTGAAAATTAAAAGCACAAGGTCTTTTATGCTTAAAAGCTTGCTTATATATCAAAGTTAAGTCCATACAAGTGTGGATTCAAAAGAGGCATCATAAAAGCTAAGGAAATACTGCATCAGTGAGGGCTTGTGTGACAGTGATGCTGTCCAGACTGCTGCTCTGTGTTATGACTGAAGTCAAGGGGAGGGAGGGACCTTAAGCTGCATTAAGACTGAACATGGCTCAGAAGAAGTGCAGCCAATTTGGGACATGCAGAAGCAACAGTCCTCAAACTGAGATTCAATTAAACTGATCCTGCCATACATCCCCATGTCGGTAGTGATAGTCAACAGGCTTCCATTTTGCTTTCTTCCTTGAGGAAAAAGACCTGTTGTTGTTGATGAAAATGACCCTTTTTCACTCCATCAGGGACTGTGTGTGAGTCAGTGCCTTTTTACTGCCTGATGATCCCATAGACCTTGAGGTGACGTGTTTTTACTGCCCTCTGCTCATCACTATCTTCATATCTATATTATATGCTAGAAAAAGAAGCCTTTGACTTCCTAATAAACCGTGTGGACGGCCCAGCCAACAGAATAATAAAGTAACACACACAGGCCAGAAAACGCTGCTGGGACTTTTAAAAAACAATCTAACTGGAGATGATACAGTGACGGGTTTAGTTTACAGTAACTTAAGATGTAAAAGCAGCGGAAATCAGAAGATTAACTGTACTTTTTTAAACCACTAACTTACTTAAGTCCACGATAAGTTAACGCTTCTTCGCTGTGAGGATAATTAACGGATAAACGTTGAACCGTTGCCACCAGTTGAGCGACAGTTAGCCGCAACTCAACGGCCATAAACTGAAACACACGTCCCTAAATAAACCGTTACAGTTCGAAAGTAACCGTCCTACCTGATGTAGCGCTGTCAGTCCGTCTATATTGGCGTGGTTGATGTCAGCTCCCTGCCGGAGGAGCGCTGCCACCTCCTCCCGGTCTCCGGCGGAGCAGGCGGCCATAAACACGGCTCCTTGGGCGAACCGGACTGTTGCCCTCCGCGTCCCAGAACCGCTCAAAGTTTCCCGGGCCTCCGAGCCCGTCTGATCCGTCTCCGAGCCCAGCCATCGCTGCAGCTGATCCTGCCGTCGCTGTTTGGCAGCTTCGGACCGGGAATGGTCAGTGGCCGCCATCTTCCCTGGTCTATCCCGGACAGATTCAGCTCATGGTACGAGGAGAAGCGGAGTGGCTGGTTTGGGGTTGGAGTCTGCCCCGGGCCGTGCCCCCTGGCGGAGACACACCGGAACCGCAGCCGTAAACAGCCAACTCCGACTGAGTGGCAGTCCCATGCTGCCTTCAAGGACTATTCGGAAAGTACCAACTCAGTGGAAGGGACACTGTATTTTCAATGTTTTCTTTACAACGGTCAAAAAATAAATACAAAAGTAGTGTAATTTTCTCATAGACTAGGCTATGAATTAATAACAATTACCGTTTTAGCTAGATTAAAAACAACATCAACAACACAAACAATAAGTCTACACAAAAACAACACATAAATGGTTTATTATAAAGATGAGATATTTTACTAATATTTGTTAAAGAACTTATAACCTGTTTACACTTCCGCTACCGTTTTCCCTTCCTACTTTGTATTTATGTAATGTGATCATGTGCTTTGTGTTTCTGTGAGGTGCTACAAAACCTTAGGGGACAAATAAAGTGATTGATTGATTACATCACATGACAACACACACACACAAACACACACACACACACACACGCGCACGCACGCACGCACGCACGCACACACACACACACGCACACGTACGTGACACTAACTCATTATAGACCCAGTGTGCCTGGGTGAGAATTAGAATAAAGAGGTTGATTTGAGCCCCACAAAATTGTTATATTATAGTATAATTATATTATCGTAAATTTAATAAAATAAAATAAAAAATAAAACAAATATAATATATATATATAATATACATATAATATAAAAGGCCAACATAAAATTCAAATGCATGTGTGTAAAATACACCAGTCATTGGCCTCCACCTTCAGAGGCGGACTATGAGCAAAAATACACGAAAGACAATATTTCCGACATTACCTGAAGGCATCGTATCTGCCGCCGTTGGCTGCCTGTGTTTATATCTCACTTATTTAGATTTATTAAGTTAAGTTAATAGATTTGTTTGGTTTAGAGAGTAATATTATGAATATATGACACATTTTAAATGAGTGGGAAAATGGGGCAAATAGTTAGGTTAGGCTGTATTGTTGTATTATGGCCTTACATATGTTAGTAAACCATATAGGCTACTGTATTAGATCATATATACTATATTATATTTCTATTACCTATACCTATATATTAAAGGTTGAATATGTAGAATCTTCATTAAAAGCTATATATATATAAAAAAAACACCACAGGGCGTTTTGAGGGGTACAGAGTAAAAGTATTGCTTTTCCATTAAAATATATATTTAGTCTGAATTAATTTGTTAATTTTTTTTTGACCGGTTTCACAATGTCTGTCACGTTCTGTTTACATTGTTCCAGCCAATAGCGTTGGGCATTGCTGGTTGCCAGGGTTGTCTGTTGTTGGGTGCAGCTACTGTCGGCTGGCACTGGTGAAATGGAGTTTGAAAATCCTGCAGCTGCTTATTTGTCCCAGCAGCTGACTGACTTTAGGGCGGTAGGGGCTAACGGTAACTGTCAGTCAAACTCCTCTGCAATGCTTGTTTTTATGGTGCGATTTGTCCGAGGGGATGGGATCAAACAGACTCCGGTCTACTGTAGGCCACTGGACCGGGTCTGACCAACCTGGCAACCTGAGAGGAGGAATTATTTTTTGTTGTTGTGATGACGATCTTGAGACACTAGATGGCGGTGATCTGCTCATTCTCCATATTCAACCTTTAATACTGCCAGACACGAAGTATCACCAGAGACCATCTTGTGATGGGATCGAACCATGCTGCGACGCCAGATCGGTCAGATTTTGGCACCACGATATGTAGCCTCCAACCGTCCAGCATACAGTCATGAAACTTCACAGGCGTGGATTTCAAAATGAAGGTTGATTTCGAAAATGAGTGTGGGCCCCCAACTTTACGGCCCTGGCCCAATAACCGTACAAAATGTAGTCAAGAAACTTTACAGGTGAGTTGAGATCAAATAAGGGTTGAGGTCAAAGATTTGCATGGTCCATAGAAAATGCATGGGCATAGAAACGTGTATAGTTTTTAGTTTTACTTCTATTATTTCACTTCATATAATTAAATTTTTACTTTCTCTGTTTATCTGTTTTTTATTTCTGCTGCTACAACCAAATTTACCTTCTGACCATAAATAAAGGCCTTATCTTATCTTATCTTTTCCATTTTATAAAAGTATTTTATAATTAAATAGCAAAATTAACCTGGAACGTATTTCATATTTTTTTTCAACCTCAATCAATTTCAATTTTCATATTTCAGTGTTTTATTGTGGTACCACTATACTGTCAAACTGTGAGCTGTGCTTTACACCCACAAGTCGGGAATCAACTGTGATTATTTGCCATTTTATTGGAATCATCTGGAAGCCTCCCAAGAAATCTTTCAGTTCCCAGATGCACTGTTTGGTTACTGTCACCGGTGTGTGCTGTTCCCTGCTCTGTGCGCACTTTTCACTGCAAGTCACAGTTTTTCTGGGTAATGTGACGATCATTGTTGTTCAACCGAGTATTCACAGCAATGAGTAAACACATGAGCTGAAGTTAATGTTAAACAATACCTGTTTATTTAATGATCACATAAATATTATTCCCTGCAACAATTTGACAATATGTTAAACTCATTTGGCAATTATTTCATTGAAGTTCAAGGCACAACAGTTAGAATTTTCCGTAGTACACGACAAGAAAAGTATTCAAACAGGTACATTTTTGCCTAAGAAACACTAAGTAAAATTCTAATTAAAACTAATTATTTGAAATAATGAAAATATATCAATTAACTGTTTGCATTAAAATGTATTTTTCTATTTTCAAGCAGAAATTCAATATAATATAGACTTAAATTGTTGTAACTCACATGTGAGTGAATTCAAAATAATAAGATAATAGAAACAGAGCACAGCAGTTTTGTATTTTTCATATAAATAAGTGTAAAGAAATAAAACCATGACATAGAAACATGTTTTTCACAGTAGTGCATTGACACTTGCATCAAATAAAAGGAGTAAATAAGTGTAACAAATGGATTGGTACATTCACTGCTGGTCAGAAGTGACTTAGAGCTCATAACCTTACGCAGGAGGAGCGTGATGCTTAACCACTGGTCTGACTACATTCCACTTAAACATAAACACTCGCCTATTTTAACAAAGCTCCTTTGAGTGTGCATTTTTGTTTGTAACATCCTGTAATTAAAGTTTGTACATGTTTGAGCACATGTGCTAAGTTTAAATGCACTTCTGTAGACCTACTGTGCAGACAAACTTTGTCTATGGGCTCTGATTAAAATATAAAGTACTTATTTCAGTGTCATGCATCCGTCAATATTTAATACACAGTTAGTGTAAATGTGGTAAATTAGTACCATTTTCAACCACTATACAGAAGGTCTGATCAGATTAAAAATGCCTTCTTGGCATCGTCAAAATATCTAAATGTCAGGGTGTAAACAGATGTTAACGTCTGATTTAAATTCCTTTAAAATGTTCCTGGGTCTAGTTTAAGTTTGTCTGAACGTCAGTGCGGCAGCAGCAGAGACCTGTCAGAAGCTCTCAGGCCCCGTTTACACGGTTATTTTTAAACAGAGACGTTTTCCTGCGTTTGTGCCCTTCGTTTACACGCAAACAGAGCATTCACTTCTGAAGACGATTCTCTCTAAAAACTCCGGCCAGAGTGGAGATTTTGAAAAACACGTTGCACGTTTACATGTAAACAGAGAAACACGGAGTCTTCGGCAGCAGACGTCAAAGTATGCGCCAGGACTTGCACCTGCGTCACAGGTGCAACCTATGTTTCCATTTTCATGTGGCTCTCGTGATCACGGATCGTTGACTAACGGGGGCTTGAGCTTCTCTGTACACTGACACCTACAGGTTTGGCGTGCTCTTGACGGCATATATATATATACACAGCTTAGTGTAAATCTTTTTTTTTCTGAAAACGGAAAGGTGCGCACAAAGTTATTTTTGAAAACGACGGCGAAATGTCCGTTTCTGAAAATAGTCGGCCACTTGTAACTGTAGCCTTAGATGCTGCTGATGGTTTCTTCAGAGTCGGCCGCAGGTGGAACATCAAACTGATCTATGTTCATTATGAGGCCTTCAAGGGAAAGGTTGGAGGGAGGGCTCTTATCTGGTGACATCAGTCCAGTTTTGAACGAGCCTTGCAGGTCCATGTTGATACACAGGTCGCCAGACAGCAGCCGTTTTTTGTACTGGTCGAGACGCGTGAAGACATCCAGGAATGAAGAACTGCTCTCATTCACCCAGCTGGGAAACAGGTTGGATGAGCTGATCTTGGACGGGAGGCACTGGTAGTGGTGCAGCTCCAGCTGCCAGGAAAACCTAGACAAAGAAGTGGTAAAGAAGATCCAGCTGTAACGGTTTCACTTATTGATATTAAAGCTGCTATAATCAACATTTGTAATTATGTATCAATAAAACAGTTTGAAAGGGGTGTATCGTAGTGATTAACTGACGAGCACCAGCACTCAACTTCACTATTTTGGTTCAGTCTCTTCCATAGACTGTATAAAAAATGGATGTAGCCTCTTCGTTGAGGTCCGTTCTCTCAATATTATCCAATCGTCCACGTCTACAGGAGTCGCCATCTTGTCAGACGTTGACTCCGCCTCATTTCCTCTTACCAAAAAAGGGCATGTATGTGATGTTGCGGGGAGGGAGATACGTCCATCTGACTGACGTATACGAGTATACAGTGTTGTCATGGAGATATGACCTAAACACTGTACCAGGCCTTAAATGGGTTTAATTATGCCGTGAAAAACTTCTGTAGTGGATCAACAAGGAAGTTGCTGTGTTGGGGGCTTGGCCTCTTCAGTGAAAAAAAAAACATCTGTTCACTAATGCTCTGCACTAAACAGCAGACAGACAAAGTAAGCAGCTAAAGAGCTGGATATTTTACTCAGGAGGTATTGATGAAGACCAAAAATATCTAAAGAGAGTGAATATTGGACTTACATTCCAGGTGGCCACAAACAAGACTCGCAGTTATTTGCTTACAATAAACTCTTGCAAAAATAAACTGTTCCAAATAAATCAGTTTAACCATGTTGCAACCCGGCCCTGCTATCTACAGTACTGTAGATGCTATCTACAGTACTGTAGATAGCAGCCAGATCAATCACAGAGCGTATAGATATGATTATATGTCAAACTTTGCTTTAAAAAGATAAATAACTGCTGTTTGCACAGTCACGTACCTGGCAGATACATGCTGTGAAATGCTTTTGGAGGCCTGGCGAAGAACATGCTGTAGGATTTTAAACATCTGCTCTCGAATCCAGCCTGCATCTTCTTGCACATCTGGCAGCCACTCCAGAAGTCTACACACAGGATATGTTGCTGTTAGTCTTAAATGGCACAGAAGGCCTCTCAAGTATTATCTGCTATTTTAATGTCTTTATGGCAAACACTGTTACTGGTACAGAATAGTCAGCTCCACTAATCAGTAAAAACATTCTTAACATCCAAAACAACCTAATGACTTTTGCTGTACACAGCTACACACATAACACCCAAGCAGACATGCAGAGGTAGTACTGTGGTACATCCAGTAAGGAGGGAACGGGACCAGATGTAATTAAGATCTACAGCACCTGAGAGTCAAGGACATGGCAGACTCCAGAGGGAGAGTGTAGGGGAGCATCATGGCCGAGGCCATCCGGACAGGAAGCAGGTTGCTTAGCGACCGAGTCAAACTCCTCCTCTCCATGCAGGCTTCAACTAGAGCTGCAGAGGGAGGCAAAGAGGACCACAACGTTACTACAAACCATGAATTGACGTGATTTATGCAGCCCCATTCATGAGCTAAACAGGAGACATATTGTACAACATGTATATCAAATTACACAATTAAGCAGAGTGAACATAGTCTTTCTTGTAAGCAAATATAGCATTTCTCCACTGATATACGCAAGTTGTGCTCCGGTCCAAACCATGTTTGAAAAGTAAATAATTGCTGACGGAGGGAGCGTCAAAATACGACCCATTAAATGTGTGATAGTACTGTTCCACTACCGACTAATTGTATTGTATCTAAATGTATTACCTGAAAGGACCAAAGTTAACATAACAAGAAAAGTGTTCAAACAGGTAAAATACATTTAAGAAACACTAAAAGTACAATTCTGTCACACTGCGGTGAGAGTTGTCCTGTCTTGGGTTTTTACTCTCGTGAAATTCATGTTTTATTTTGAAGGGCAATCCCCCTCTCGTTTCAGGTCACTTGCCCTTCCTCCTGTGTCACCGGTCTGCTGTGTTACATGATAGTTTCAGATCAATGTAGCTTTGGCCTATTGTTCTTTCCTCCCTCTGGAGCAATTTTCAGTTTATTTGGTAAATTCTTGCCATGATTGTTTTCTTTGTAAAGTTCTCGTCCGTGTAGACAAGTTTAGAGTTTAGTAGCCTGTTGAGTTATTGTTCTGTCTAACGAGGGTGTTTGAGTGTCAGAAATAAAGCCTGCATTTATCGTACCTTGACTACACGTGAGTCCTCGTTTCGCCAGGTCCTAACAAATTCTAATTAAAATGAATAAATACTGTTTGCACTTCTTTTGCATACAGCTGATTATTATCCATCCTATAGTGTTCTATTTTTTTTTACATATTGATCCGATTCTTTTCATATAGGCAGCCACTGGTTCAGTAACATGACTTTTCAAATCAGTCTACCTTTTAACTTCATTTCTATGCAAACATAACAAGTGTGCTACTGTTGACATGCACACAAATGGTAACAATACCTACAAAGTAGAAGACAAAACTTTATAAACTGTGGATGTAGTCACTGATGACGTCAGTGGTAGTCCTTACGCCGTGTATCTCCAAACTTGAAAACCCAATGGATTATCAGAAACATGCATTTTCAGGAAGCTAAAGTTGGGATGTTACTCTCAGCCTAAATGTGCATACATGGTGTTCACAGGACAGAGACAAAAGTCTACATATGAAGCTACATCTATTCCTCCTTCGTGCACTTCCTTTCATTGGTTCTTCTATAATATGTTACCGTTGTGCAGGGTGGGTGGAAGGTGCTCCATGATATGCTCATCTATTGAGGAACTGCAGAGAACCATCATAGCTTCCCCTTGCACATGTGGCTTCTCCTCCTCTTCATCACTTTTATTGTCCTCTTCATCATCACAATCCTCATTTTCTTCAGCATTAGCTAGCAGGGGCATGTCATTGCGGGGTCCGTTGAAATCGAGCAATCCTGAAAACAGAAGCAAAAGGTGAAAAGTTATTTTTTCTTATCTGAGATCAATGCTGAGGTCATTTCTCAGTAAGTTACTTATCCAACAGGTTTATAATTATTAACACATTTGTAAATGGTGTTTTTGTCCGATCATGTTGATTGTGTGCTTACAGATTGCCAAAACATAAATACATAAACAAATGAGAGAGGTGTAACACAAGTCTAACCACAAGTGAAAGCTGTCTATTGATTTGGTGATGTGGTCACAGGAAGCACATGTTCTGATAGCGTATCAGGACGATAGTGTGTTTACATTCTAGTATGTTCTGAACAGAGGACAAAAAAACAATTCAGCGTATTACTCAACCGTTTCTTTTAAACAAAGCTTGTCATGATTAGGAAAGGTTCTTACCATTCCTCTTTAAAAAGTGCAGCGCATCTTTATATCCTTGCTTACACATGGCCTTCATAACCTGCACTCAAAGCAAACACAAACAAGAAATCCACTGAGTTCACTCTTGTTCAAAGAGCTAATCTGTAGGTTTGTGTTGATCGGGAAGGTTGTAATCAAGCGACCTACCATTGGGTCTGGAGGGAAAAGTGCCCTGGAGACTCTGTAGAGGTTAGTGAGAGTGAACTGGATGCTCGTGTTGGTGAATCGCAGCTCGTGTATGTTGGTGGAAGTGTCCCGGGGGCAGATGTCGCTCTCCCCGGAGAACGGGGACACAGTGATGGTGTTTTTCAGCTCATACTGAGGCAGGTTGTCTGAGATTCCTCCGTCCACATATCGCTGAATGATAAAAGAAAAACATTTGCATCATACAATGCAGGACATCTTTAAAACGTTAACTGTAAATCATATTTGGCAACAGTTAAATAAGAGAGTAATAAAAATAATAATAATACAAAAATAAGAATAATTTTGGTGATGGTCTTCAGACAAACATCTCTAAAGTGCATTTGAGCTACTGACGCATTTAAGAGATTCAAAATAACGTATTTGAATTAAAAACAACTTAAAAGATGGGGTGGAATTAAGATATGTAGCTTTATGAGTATGAAAAAATGAACATTCAAAGTAAGGGCTAATGTTCTTTTTAGTGTTGTTTTGCACAATATAAAATTCCCAAAGACAGTACAATAATAAAAACCTTTCTTATTGCAGAAAGTACATGTTTTTTTAATACATTTTTGTCGTATATTTATTTGTGAGGAAGAATCTAAAGGCCTTGTGTGTTAGTTGTGTTGTAGAGATATTTGGTGATATGTCTGTTGATTGTAATAGCAATTACATTCATAAAAAAGAGTGGATACAAATCTGGGAACCTCATGTTGCTTTTTCCATAGAGCAATCATCACAGAGGATATGATAAGTGACATCATATCCTGTGTATTGATGTTTGTTTTTATAGAAGCTGGTGAACTTTTAGACTTTAGAGGTGGCAGGCATGATGTGTGTGTCAACAGATTAAGACCAAAGTGACATCATTTATGAATTTGAGCCTCTGAGAGTCAGAGAGGACAGAACAACCTTAAAGCCTGTGCCAACATGGTCTCATCTGGCTCTGCCACTCTCACATTTTTGCACATGCACACACACACACACACACACACACACACACACACACACACACACACACACACACACACACACACACACACACACACACACACACACACACACACACACACACACACACACACACACACACACACACACACACACACACACACACACACACACACACACACACACACACACACACACACACACACACACACACACACCCACACACACACACACACACCATCACAAAGGCCACAGAGGGAGCGGTGGTATTGCTCAATCATATTGCCCACAGAACCTTTGCTCTAGAAACATGTCCAGCAAAAAAAAAAACATACAAGTTCTGCTTTCCCCTTTAGTTCTGAGATCTCTGACAAACACTAACTCCTGAGGAATTTTATAATCATTGTTTCCATACACGAGCCATTCAGAACAAACACATTCTTGAGGAAAGGGAGGCCTCTAATGGGAGCAGTTACAGATGAACAAAGTGCAAAGCGTAACAACAACAAAACACAATGAGAGCAGGGCTCGACTGTAACAGTTGCAAGGTTGCTATTGCAGGGTTCCTACAAGGGCCTGAAATCCTTGAAAATCCTTGACTATTAATGTTTTGGGTTCAAGGTTTGAAAAGTGCTTGAATTTTGGATAAAGTGCTTGATACTGCTGGGAATTGTATCCCCATTTCTTTCAAACCAAATAGCTGTAAAATAGACTTTTAATTAAATTTCTTATCCTTCTGGTATTACAGGACACAATTTTAGTTGCTCATAGCATCTCTTTTAACGTGATTTAAAAAAAGTCAAATAAACATTTTAATATGTATGTATTGGTAGAATTGTGTAATTTACCACAGCTGTAAGGTGCTGGAAAACCTTGAAAATGGATCTTGAAAGTGCTTGAAAAGTGCTTGAATCTGACCTTGGAAAACGTGTACGAACCCTTCATTGACAACCTGTTTAAGAAACTGGCATCCAATTCAATTATAATATAATTTGCATTAGTGATTTTCAAATATTGCTGTTACATGTGTATACTCTTCATATGTTTTAGAGACAGTGGTGACGCAAATAAAGTTATTTTACTTTTGTTCAACCAACAAAAAGGAAATCTGCAAATGTTTGGGGTCTTTCACCTTTTCATTATTAAGCTGACGCTGATGTAAGTGCATAGTTAGATCTTAATTACTCAAGGTGGCTAAAAAGCATATTTTCAGTTTTTGCAACCCAAGCTGACGCCTGGTAGCCAGCCTGGTAGTCTCGCAGCGCGGTGGAGTATGATCTGGCTACACCGGCTTACTATCCGGGATAGAGGGGGAAAAAGGTCTGACTTGTTTGTATTTCTTAAAACCAATCCCAAATGTCTTGGGCAGCGCTTAGCCAACGGTCCAAAACTGTTGTAAAATCAGTCAATCAATCAAGTTAGTGTCGAGCCCGGTGAAAGAAAATACAGTACAAGGTAGACGGGTCTTTACACCACGGTGCAGTCCTTAACTTAAAATCCATGAAAGTAATTAAGGTCATTTCTTTTTATTATAGGCCACATATCAGATATGGACAGATAACAGAGGACACATGCTGAATAATTCTGAATCTACTCACCACTCCTTGCAGCGTAGGAGGAATGAGGCCACAGTACACTGGGATGTAGGCACTGCAGACGCAGGCCTAACAAAAGAGAAAACATTAATTAGAGATAATATCAGAAACTTATTGTTGGGGGCGGAGTAACAGTGGGTGATATAGTGATATTAGATTGGTATTACAGTGTAATAATATATTTATTCAGTTATCACAGTGTCATGGTGTAACTTAATGCTGTCTTTTTCTGTTCTTAAAGGATTGATTACAGTTAAATTACATTATTGTAGCTGAGTCAAATAAACAGTCAGTGCAAATCATTAAAGCCGCAACTAACAAACTATTTTCATTATCAGTTAATATGCAGATACTTTTTTCAATCAATCGATTAAAGGTTTTGTCTATGAAATGTCAGAACATGGTGAAAAATGCTATATTTCTTAAGAGCCCAGGGTTACATCTTCAACCTTTTTCTTTTGTGTGGAACCAACAGTTGAACACAAAGATGTCCAGTTTACACTGAAACAGAAAATACTCACATTTGAGAAGCTGAAGTGTCTCTTAGCTCTAAAAACAACAGTCAATTCTACAGGACAATGATCGTTTCTCAAACGGCCTCCGAAACCGCACATGGGCATCCCCGAAATACTGTCACATTATGAGACTTAAATAAACCGTATCCTGACGTCTGGTTTCATTAATATCAACCAACTCTTCTGCAAAATATTGACAGAACTGTTCTGAGACTCCCACCTGAACCAGCTCCTCCTTGTCGTTGAAGTGCGACACCAGGACATTTTCTCCATCTGTTACTCGGGTAAGAGAGATTCCTAGCCGCCCGTTGGCCTCATGGTGGCAGTCATCTGGAAGAGTGCGTCGCAGCATGTGACGGACAATCTTCACCAGGTTAAAGGAAGGATGCATGGGTCCGAGGAATCGCTTCCTCGCCTCTTTGGCAACATCGATGATACTTGCACCTGCCTCTCCTGTGAAGACATTAAGACTTTGTTAAAGCAAATGATCAGATAAAGATGAGATGCAGGAAGTTTGGGGTTGAATAAAGTTCTTCATACAACTGCACTTTGTCTACATTATAAAAACAGGACTTGCAGCTTCAATTAAGTTTATTTTCATATTTGAAAAAGCAAGAATTGCAGTTATTCTGTAAGAGAGCAGTTAGGAGGATATTATGTTTCCTTTAAACGTTTAACCCTTGTAAGACAATCTTTCAAAATGCATCTTTATGGAAGAAGAGATGGTTATCACTTTGAGGAGTGCCGCTGAACTGAAAAAGCTGGAAAAGCACATTCATTTAGACATGGTTATGGTCAGGGTGCCATACTGGTCCTTTGACAGTGGTTTAAAGTAACTTACAGTGGTGGAAAGTAAACACGTTTTGAGGTACTTTACTTATCCTCTTATTTACTTACTTTGTTACAAATCAGAAGGAAATGTGATTATTTCACTCCACTTGTCTAACAGCCGCAACTACTAATTATTTTGCAGATGAACGTGATAAACGTGTCTCATTGTTACAGATTAAACTACTCAACAGTGTATAATGTGGTTTAAATGAGCTCCACCTCAAGCTACAACATTAAAACGCTGCTTACACCTTAATGCAACAAACGTTATAATCCACTGTTGTAGTAGCTGCAGTGTATAACCTTATATTACTGTTAAATAATCAATTTTGCATAATGACTATCAATCCTTTACGATTCGTTGGTACTGCATTACTTATTTACTTCTACTTGTCACAGGACTAGGCATTAGGCAATGCAAGTTTATTTGTATAGCACCTTTTGACAACAAGGTAATTCATAATTACCTAAAACATTAAACGCATTGGAAAGAAACACATATAAAATGACATTCAGATAAAAATAAAAACAAGCAAAGGAAATAAAACCAAGAATATCAAAGGAATAGATGATACAGTGCAATATAAGCAATTAATAAATGGTTTTGATGACTGGAAATACACTAATACAATTAGTACTTATACTAAATCAGTTTACTGCAGCCTACAAGCTTTTTAAACATGACTCAAGCAGCCTATTTGGTTTTTTTTAACAGCATCATTTCCACCTCCTGGACATGTTTAATAGACCCCCCACAGATACCGACCCAGGCACACTCCGGTGACCAGAGCAGTGGCGGTGAGAGCTCCAGCTGAGGCCCCGTAGATGTGCCGGGCGTTCAGCACCAGAAACGGCGCCTGCTCCAGCAGACAGCTGGCCACACCGACGTGGTAGATCCCGAGGAAGCCGCAACCGGCAAACGAGATGCTCCACGGCGAGTCTAGAGGAAACATGCCGATGGGGTGAAGGGTAAAGGTCGCTGCAGGTAACGTTTGCTAAAATAACTTTAATAAACAACACGGGAGCCCCATTATGCTGCAGCTCGACCCCGTGAGTGAAAGTTGTAGTTTAAAACAGCCCTGAGCGAGTTAAATAGCGCGAGCCCGCGGTGAGCCACGGGGAGTTGTTTTGGTTCCTTCAATTACCCTGGTTGGTGTGTCTTTGGGGGAGGGGGCGGGGCAAACCGGCTCGACCAATCACAATCGACACCGCATAGCAAATTGACCAATCACAGATCCAACAGTTGAAGACGTGACCAATCACAGTCCACCATGCCGTAACACGGTGGAGTCAATGAGTCAAATATTTGTCCCCAGGCGCAACGACGCGGTTTGTTTTGTCCACGGGTGGAAGAAGTAAAACAGCTCCGAGTACTTTGTTATACTCTTTAAAAGTCCTGCATTCAAAACGTTATTTTAGTAAAAGACAAAGTACAAAAGTATCAGCATCAAAATGTACTTTAAGTACAAAATGTAAAGTGCTCATTAGGCAGAATGCCTGTTTCAGAATATCACATTATTACATAATAATTATTGATTTATTAATGTAAATATCACTTTAATGTTGCAGCTGATGAAGGTGGGGCTACTTGAATTTACTTTATATACTGCTGTGTTTAATCTATAACAATATATTATTTCATTTGTTGATAATATTTTGTATTAATAATATCAAAAACTAAAGCTGCCAAATAAAAAGTCCAATATTTCCTCTGAAATGTAGTGGAGTAGAAACATAAAGTAGATTAAAATGGAAGTACTCAAGTAAAGTACAAATGCCTCAAAATTGTACTTAAGTGCAGTACTTGAGTAAATGTACTTAGTTACTTTCCACCGCTGGTTTGGTCCTCTCTATAGATTGTGTTAATTATTTTATTATTAATTATGTCTATACATTACAACTAGGCTGTACAGGGACTTTCTTTGGTAATCATTGTTATCAGTAAGAGTGTGTATTGTTACCCAACTTTACAATATTGCCTATTAACCTTTTGTTTACAGGTCAAGGTAAACCTGTGACAGTGGCACTAGTCTGTTTTTGTTTATTTGTTGTTTATAGTGGTCATTTTTACAAACTAACAAACACTTTCATGTTTTCAAGAAAGAGCCTGAACATCTTGCAACAGTCTCCTTACAAAAATAGTAGTAGGGTTTCACAAGAAATAGTAATGAAATCACAAATCTCTTGCATTCGAAGTAGCCTACATTCAGGAATAACAATAAAATGTTTTTCTGGAAAACTTCCTTGAACAAACTATTCGCAGAATTAGGCTCCAAATATAATTTATTTTGTAGGCACTGATCCAGGTTTTGTTTAGGACATAGCTCCTTAGAGAACAAAAATCCTGTTGTGAAACCACCATTTGTCTTTAAAAAAAGTACATTCCCACTCTGTCAAGTGTTTTTTAACTACTGACGGTCAAAGCTGAGTTTCCCCAGCGAACCAAAGGTCTCAGGTTCACCAGGGGCGTTGGGGGTCGATAGGGGCATCACAGCTCGTTATTATATTTTCTAATTATAATCAACAACCGAGCAGGTGAGTCCGTCCACGCTGACAGTGATGCAGTTCAGCTCCCGACAATCTGCTGGCATAACATCAAGGTTACGTACATAAACAAGTACAAAAAGTACAAATAATCTAAGATTTGACCAGTTTTAAAATGTTATGTCAAAGTTAACACATTCGTATCATTTTAGAAACGTGTTTATGTAAATGACTCACTTAAATGCCCCAAAAGAGATGTAATTCTGGCTGAGCGTCAAGGAAAGTGACTCATTGTCTGTGTCTGACCAGATTTTAAGTTGATTTTGTTCTGCTTAATGATGCTGCTGTAGGCCTAGTCTGCTGTGGATAATCCTGTTCCTGATACTCTGACCTTCTCTCCTCTCTGTCTGTATCATTCACGTCTCATCAATGCATGTTACTAATTCAACTTCTTCCCCGGAGTTGTTTGTGCTTTGTCGTCTCTCAGGTCTCTGCAGATCGTGGTGGTGCCTGCTGCCATGGTCCTGCATGACGCTTCCTGCTGTCATTAGTTTTCTTAATTATAAAATTTTTAGCCATAAAAACATGATCAGTAATATATCTCATTGTATCACAGCTGTTATCACCACTACTCATCACTGATCATATTTACCAACATAATTATTGTTATTGTCATATTCTATCACTTTAGCTGCACTTGTTTCTACTTTACTACTTTATTAACTGTCATGACATATAAGTCATATTCACATTACCATAGATAGTATTATAGTTACTTTTGTGGTTGCTTGCATCTCTGGGACTTTTCGGAGAGTCTGTCTTTGTCTCCCTCTGTCCATATGTCTGTCTTTTCTCTCTTTTTTCTCCTCTTCTTCCTCCCAAACCAGTAAAGACAGATGTCTGTCCGTCCCTGCTGTTAAAGGGAAGGTTTCCGTTGCCACTTTTCACAAGATTGCTGCTCATGGGGGAATTGTTGGGTCTATGTAAACTTAAAGGATAAGTCATAGAGTGTGGTCTTTACTCCTTATGTAAAGTGTCCTGAGTTTACTTTTGTTTTGAATTGGCACTGTAAATAAAATTGAATTGAATTATGACAGCAGCTGCACTTGGTGCGTGGTTATGTGATAAGAATTTTATTATTGTGCCCGAATTAGCTCTTTGAACCAGCTATCTCCCTTTGGCACAGCGTACTGGTATCGGACAGATTCTTTCCTACATAAGTAAATAGTTTCCACAGCAGAGATGAACTCTTAACACAATTTCTTTGCACTTTTTTACTGATGTGTCACTAATGAGTAATGTGATATAAACAAGATGTTTAACCCTTTTGAGGAAGAATCGTAGATCATACAAAAATGTAATAAATATATATTTTTAATGAACAGATGATGCATTATAACATAAAAATATACTTATTTTATGTTATTTCATCTTTAAATTATGAATTAATTGAGGAATGTTCCAGAGGAATTGCAAACATATTTTAAAAAGCTTTTAAATAAAAAAATGCTATTACATTCACTAATGTGTCTGAACAAACAAACAGAAAAACAACAAACAAACACTACTACTCATTATGAAAAGACAAGCGCTGCTCTTTATTTAGGGTGTTAACCTTTTTTCCCCCATAATATTTTACAGTCAAATAATATATAGTAAAATTGTCCAATACTGCATCGACACAACAAAACAAAAAGGGAATTAAAAGACATTTAAACAAAGAATAAAAATAAAAATGTAAAATCCAATAAATAAAATAAACAAAATGCTTCTTCTGTTTTGACAGTTGCAATCTTTTCATAATTGAGTTTAGCAGAAAAATAATTTCTAAGAGCTTAGAAACTGCATTGTCCACGAACAATAGTCATTCTCTTCATGGCTGCATACTTTTAAATTCAATATCATTTTATTACATTACAGCGTGAGCAATGTGCAAATGATGTAGACCGATATGATTTATTTATGTATAATTGTATGTGTATAATAAAAACAGTCCAATAGTCCAGCAGCGCCGCCCACGGGCCTGGAACAACTTTATTTCATTCTCACAAACAACATGTGACACAAACAGTTGTAGATCAGTTCGGCAACATACTTTTAAAAAATATAAAGGCAGAATTTTTTCCTTTTAAATTAATATCTTAATCTTACATTATGATGACATAGCAAAATTAAATTTAAGAAGAATACTTTAATACACAACCAAAAAGAAAGGAAGTAAATACAAAATAAAACAAGAAATGCAATGTAAATAAACCAATACAAGAAAAAGTAATTGAAAGGTAAAGGCACTTCCTTGTAGAAATCTTGTAGTTTAGCAGCTTTATAAAAAGCTTTCTATTTATTAATAATTTGGATGGACTCAAATAATTCCAAAATTACATTTTAAGGGATTAAAAGTGGGCCTAATCTAAAATGTTGTCCCTTGTAGATTTAACAAGTTTACAATATTGTAAATACAGTATTGTTTTGTTTTTCTGGTAGATTTTTTAAAACCTTATTTGCATATTTTCACAAATTTAATTCAAACATTTGTAGAACAAATTGGCACAGTGACAAAAAAGTTCATATCCACTCAGTGTTCAGTTTATTACACTTCTCTGAAGTCCTAAGGCACAAAATACACATTTAGATGTGCATTTTACTACTTTATTGTGTCTGTAGACTTCTCCTCAGTATATATGTGATATCTACAGGATGCTGCAGTTTGATAAGATATTGTGTCTGTAAAAATTGTTCCCCGATAACAATGCATGAAATTGTACAATACATACACACATACATACATACATACATATATGGCGGTTTTCTTTTTCATTTTCTCTAAAAGTTTTTAATTTCTTTCTTTCTTTATTTTTTTTTAAATTTAGGCTTTCTTTTCTTTTTTATGAATGCATTGCTTCGTCTTTACTTTTTGTTTTTCTCTCAGTGAACTCTTGAGTATAAATAATATTTGTATTAATGAATTCATTCAATTCAGATGTCAGTTTAGAGAGAATATGTAGAGTATCACTTATTTAGATAATGTGTAATTTGCATAACATTTCAGAAAACTTACAATACAAAATAGTTTTGTCTTAATGTGAGTGATGTTTCATACTGATATTTTATGGTTACAACTTTTACCCCATTCACTTTATGTGAACTTTGGACAATAACTGCCTTGGTTTTATCTATCTGTCTTTAATTTAATTATTTATTACCCTTTATTTAACCAGGAATGTTCCCATTGAGAGGTTTAATCTCTTTTCCTAGGGAGTCCTGGCCAAGACAGCAGCATAAACATACAAGTTTCACGTTTAAAACCAAAACAACACACAACTAAACATGATAAACAAAATAAAACAGCATTAAAAATAAAAGTACATGTGCAAATTGTATTCAAAAAGTCCTCAATCCTTTGAAATGTGTACCTAATAAACTGACAGTGTAAGGCTGGTCCCGCCCTGGGGTGAAACTTTGGCGGCGCCAGCGTGAAGGCGCTCGATTTTAAACACAGGGACACCCGGGACAGGCGGGGTTACCCTGGTTCAGACAGATGCATACGGTTAGGCTCCGCCCGCCTCCCGTTGGTGGACGCTGTGCAGTAAAACGAGCAGGCCGCTGTGACGCAAGACTTATTCTTTAAAAACACTGGACATAAGGAAGTGAAAGGGACCGAGAGTTGAGAGAAACAGCAGACAACACCACGCGTTTGTGTGTTTGTGTAGTTAATAACTTCATTAGCGACAAAGTCACGTTAGAAACGGACCTTGAAAGTGTCTAACGCAGCCGCAGAGGGCATCAGATGTGTGGTTTCAGCTCATGTTCACGTAGATGATGTTAGCGGCTATCAAAGAAGCTAACATCACTGACACTGTTGCACCACTCAGACATGTGTCAAACAGGAATCTGACAAAAGCAGGTGTCTTTAATGGAGAGAAGCAGTGAGGAAGATGCAGCTGCTGATGAAGAGGAGGAGGAGGAGGAGGGCGGAGACCAGGCAGCAGCAGCAGCAGCAGCCGGGCGGATGGTGGTGCCAGGCAGGTCTGAGGATGAAGAAGCAGCGGTGACACCTGCAGGTAATTCATTCATTTCTATTTAATTTATAGTGCAAAAGTGACATCAAGACACTTTACATGTGGAGTATTTCTAGACCACACTTAGATTTATCTATGATGATTATGATGAGACCACAGAATTAACATTAACTGTCATAATATCTATATTAATGTAATTATGACTAACAAGTTATGGCATTAATTAATTAATTCTGGTATATTAATAATTATATTAATATACCAGAATCATATGGATAGTAGTAATAATGGCAGTTAAAGTGATAGAAATATGAATAATGATGACACTTATGGCGGTGAACATGATAAAACGATGTGAATATTAGTAACAAAGGCAGTTAAAGTGATAGAAATATGAATAATAACAATAATTATGGTGGTGAATATGATAAAATTATATGAATATTAGTAACAAAGGCAGTTAAAGTGATAGAAATATGAATAATAACAATAATTATGGTGGTGACTATGATACAATGATATGAATAGTAGTTATAAAGGATGTTAAAGTGATAGAAATATGAATAATAATGATTATGGTGGTGAATATGATAAAATGATATGAATAGTAGTTATAAGGGCAGCTAAAGTGATAGAAATATGAATAATAATAATTATGGTGGTGAATATGATAGTTTATAATAGTAGTAACAATGGCTATATTACTACTAGACATACGACTAATAGTGTTGTTATGGCAGTGAATATTAGAACTAATAGGTAATGATAATATATATGAATAAATCCATCAACAGGTGGAGCTCCTGACCCTCCTCCTCCTCACACGTTGGCTCTGAGGCTCAGCGGAGAGCTTGAGGAGAAATGGGAGGAGCAGACCGGACCTGCGCGCTCTCCGTCTCCGTCCAGCCTCATGGACACCTGTGGTCCCTCCATATCAAGCCTCTCCTCCTCTTACGTCTCCACCCATCATCATCATCCTCATCATCATGCCGGTTTTTCTTCATCTTCCTCATCCTCTGCCTTGTCTTTGACTCCGCCCTTGCCTCCCTCTGTGGAGCTCACATCTGTGTTGACTGACACACGCCTGACCCTGGACGTGTATAAGGGAGGAGCAGCGGTACTGCCCAGGCTTTGGGGGTCCGTCCCAGACCAGCTGAGGGGCCTCAAGTACCTGAGACTGGGCTCTGAGGATAAACCAGGCCTGGATGGGGCACTGGATGTCCTATCCCGTCTGACAGAACTGCGTTCTCTGGTTATTTGGGGTACTTTTTTGATTCATTTCATGTGGTATCAGCTGCTTGTTGACATAGATTGTTAAAGTCCCCCTCCTCTCAAAAATGTGTTTTTCTTATGTCTATGTCCTCTAAAATGTCTGAGGTTGACTATACTGACTGATATCAGAGCACAGAAGATGTCTGTACACTTTTCTGCAATTCAAAATTGAAACGTATCCCAGGGGACTATCGTTGGTACGCCACTAATCGGTAAACAAATCACTTTCTAATATGGAAAACACCATTTGACGGGGGAATGACTTTGACACTGCACTGGAAAAGAAACCTGAAGTTACAAGCTAATAAGCTAACACACAAAAGACACAAATGCTAACTGCACTTCCCATTCTGATCCATCTGCTAGTCGCTGATTTTAGTTCACAACAGACTCCTCGTCTGGGTCTGACTGACACTGAAACTAGTTGCAGATAACCTGTGGTTGGCAGGCAGCCCACGGCTCAAACATCCTGTAGCGCTGCTCTTTCACCGGTCAACTTTGGGCCGAAGCTTTAACGTGGTCACCGAAGAGTCAACCAAGAACGAGCAGCTGTGGGCGGGGCGAGGCCAGATCCAGTATTTCTCAGTGAGGGAGAAAGAGTAGATGTGCTTCCAGAGTTTTTTTTAACTTTCTATATGGAAAAGCACACAAAATATAAATCATAGCAGAGTAGTTTTAAAGGCAC
Source organism: Echiichthys vipera (assembly GCF_963691815.1). Taxonomy (NCBI): domain Eukaryota; kingdom Metazoa; phylum Chordata; class Actinopteri; order Perciformes; family Trachinidae; genus Echiichthys; species Echiichthys vipera. The sequence continues at coordinate 14,064,286 of NC_139832.1, read as the reverse complement.
TTTCACACCTGATAGTCCATTTCTAGTCCACTTCCCTGGTGTGCACCAGATGCAAAAATGAATATTTTTATATTTTTCTTCCCGCTTTTCTGGTTCACTTTCACACGTATTCCTTTGATCTGCTCCGAATCAGTTGATGACATGTTGAAGTGAACCAAAATGTAGCTGCACCCTGGCTTAGTTAAGGTTTGGGACAAATAAGGAAGAAATAGCACTTCACTTATTGGTCAGATGTGTCTTGGGCGGGTGCAGTAACGTAAATCCTGAAATGCGTTTGTAAACAGAGTGACAGCAGACAACGCATCCACCACAAATAACGTCACAATGGAGAGACAACTACGGGGGTTGATTTTGTCGTTGGTCCTTGGTTATTACATCGGGTGTTGTTGTTGTTGTTTCAGTGACAGGGGAGGCTCTTAATCATTACGTAGATCACGTAGCTGCCTACAAGAGCTTGGTTGGTCCGAGTACGATCGCTGCAATCACACCAGCACAAACGAACCGTAGCAAATGAGGCACTCAAGTTCGATTGAGGCAGATGCGAAAGTGCTCTTACATACTTGTTTACATTCTTTAACATACAGTAAGTGTCTGGAGAGGAACTTTAAATGGCTTAATTCACCTTCTGTATTTTTGGTTGAATTGAATTGAATTGAATACTGTGGTAATGCATTTTAATATGGATTTTATTCTCTGTTTTACAATCTCTAACTGCACCTTTATTTCTAATTCAAGGACACCGTTTTTATGACTCGCAAGGTGACCCCCTGCCTGGCCTCCTCACCACTTTGCCCACATCTGTTTCCTCCCTTTTCCATCTGGTGCACTTGGATCTCTCCTTCAACCAGCTCTCCTGTCTGCCGTCCTGCCTTGTCAGTTTGCCTGCGCTGTCCACTTTGGTCCTCAGTCACAACCGCCTCTCAGCTTTGCCTCCTGATATAGGCCAGCTGTGCTCCCTCACCTACCTCTCCCTCACAGGGAACGAGCTGGTCTCTCTTCCCCCGAGTGTGGGTCAGCTGAAAGCACTACAGACACTGGATATTTCACATAACCTCCTTCAGCAGCTACCTGAGGAAATTGGTTCTCTGGAGGAGCTTATTATCCTGGAAGTGTCCAACAACAAGCTGAAGCAGCTACCAGAGAGCATGGGTATGGACGTACGGGCGAGTGGGCGTGTCAGTGAAATACCATTACAGTCACAAACTGGAAATCTTGTTTTATTTGATGTAAGTGAACGCAGCATTAAGAAAGGGTGTAAGCACTGTGTTCTCTGTTGACCAGGCTCCCTCCTCGCTCTCAGGGAGCTTGTCATCTACAGCAATGACCTCCGCCTGATCCCACATTGTCTGAACAAACTGCCTCTGCTGAAAATAGATGTGCGTGCCAACCTTTTGGGACAACCTCCGACCCCTCCTCCTCTCCCTCCTACACCTGGTGAGAGGAGAAAAAATGGCTTGCTTAGATCCGTTTGACTGTATCGTAATCAGATACAATGTTGACATTTGTCACTGCTCTCTTACCAGATCAAGGAGAAACAAAAATTCAAGAGCTGCATCTTGGATTTAATCAGCACAGGTATAGTGTCACTTTCAGCACGGACCTATTTTCTCAATCTGCGGTCATATTAACAATTAGCGTGTTTCTGACTGGATTAACATTAAAGCTGTTGCACTCCTTTTGCTCCTTAGTTTCTGCGTCTCGTCTGCTGGGTGTCATGTGTTTCTCCCAGGGGGGGCTGAGCTGCTGTTCCCCCCTGGGTGCCTGGTGACAACCACAAGACTGAAGTGGGTCGAGAAAAGGCCAGAAAGGAAGTGGGTGTGGCTGGAGGAGCATGACATCTTGCTGAGTCGTCCACTGGAACTTCAACCCCATGGAATTAAGTTTCTAAAGGTATTGAACTTTATTTGCCTTTGTGCCACATCTGTTACAGGGACTTAACCAATTATACACACGAAGACAGATTCCTGTATAGGCTTGCAAAGGGGCGGACAATTTCCCGTAAATCTTTGTAAACCTTCCAGACACTTTCATGGAAAGTTTAGATGAGGAATTTTGGAAATGCCCAAATTGGAAACTTGCCATGGGGATTATGAGAATGTATGGTAATTAAGTGGAAATTGGGGGTCATTTAAAGAAACTGTACCATATCCAAACATAAATATAAACATTTTGTCTTGTCATTGGCAGACATTAATCCTCTGTGATGGAGGTATGCATAGTGCATGTAGGGGTCATGGCTTTAATACCCCTGCAGTAAGTCGTATGCTGTGTGTTGTGATTGAGGAATAGCAAAGATATTCTCCAGTGTACTTGCATGTTTTAGTCAAGATAATACTAAAATATATTTTCCCCAACTACATTAAAATCCCTGTTAACGCCAACCTTAAACTTTGTAAATTCCAGGTTTATTCCAGTTTATTCCCATAAATTCCTTTTAATTCCAATGGAAAGTTCCCTGAATTGCAGCCTTAGTCCTGTATCTAAATGGTGATTTGTGGTATTCTGTCTTAATTTTCTTTCAGGCTTCAGTTCTGCATAAAAGAAAGAACAGTGCATGGTTATTATAGGCTCTGTGTATTGCTGAGGACTAAGTGAATGGTGGCTCTATAATAATAAACTTTAAGATTTGGCCATTTGGTAACTTTTGTACCGAAAGTCACAGAAACAAAATTCTCACTCCATCTTGTCACTGAGTTCTCTCCTGCACTTGCATGACGTAAACGTACTTACAACTTTGAAATCCTCACAGCCTGTGGAGGTGTGTGTGCCATATCGTCGGAAACAAAGAAGGCAGGTGGTGGTGCGGAGGTTTGACGGAGAGTCATGGAGCACTCTGCCCACTGTTCTGAGGAGAGGAAGCGAGAGCCATAGCAGCCACCCAGGTGGACGTCCGGCCAGGGTAAAGTGTAAAGCCTGCCACTGCAAAACAATTTTATTAACAGTTGTGTTTAAGCTTTTGTCTTTTGGCAGTACAAATTGTAATAATAGTGTTTGTGTTTCTGTAGCTGGCCTGCTGCACAGTGAGACAGTTCTCCTGGTTCATGGCAGTGTGCTGTCCGGTAAAGGACAGTTGCGCTGTTACACCAGCTGGAGCCTTGCTGGTGTCCAGCGCTGACCCTGGAGTTAAACTCCACTTCCCTCCAGACTCCACTGTCCAAACCCGCACTATAACCTTACAGGTAACACTGCATAATATGGAAGTCTATGTCAGTTTGTGCCACCTGTGGTTTGCAAGACTACATCCAGACTATTCCAGTATGTTTTTGTCTAAAAACACTTATCGTTCGCTACGTTTCCTCCTTGTGCCCACACTACTCCGGCATTTCTGAGCCCCTAGTTCAGAGATGTTTGGAAACGCTGCTGAGCCTTTTTTAGTTTGAAAACTCTGGCATTTTATTCTTGATGAATGAAAACGATGTGTTATCAGTTAGGTAGGCTGTTCTTCATCCTTGTTGTGTGCGTGTTCCTTTCCCTTCTCCTATTGCTTCTTCCAGCGATATATAAGTCTCCTGATACCGCTTTAATATGTCGTTATATTTGCTTTACAATGACTCCCAATCTATGTTTGCTTCCACCGTTACTAGTCTAATACTTTCAGTAACAGTTCCACCTTGTCGTTGGTCCAAGCAAATAAATCTCCGGTCTTACTTATCGCTGTTGCGGTTCACCCTTTAATATATTTTGTGATTGTGAAATTCTGGGCCGATATGAAATTATGTTTAAAATAACAATTTGTTTGATGTTTATTCTTGTTGTGTATTTTGTTTTTGTTATTTATAACCCTGTTTGTGCCAAGGAAACAAAGAAATCTTAAAGCCTTTTTAACCTTAAACACAACATTTAGCCAGCGCAAATTTGATGCAACACAACAGATCAACACCAGTCATCGGAGAATATCATCTAAAATGTCATTAGCCTGGAAATAGCGGCTGATACAGATGTGCAGCTGGTAAAAAAAACTTTACACATCCATGACTTTCAACCCCAGAGTAATATTAGACAATCTGCTTCCTGTTTACACCGGCACACATATGCCCAGTATACACAAATGGACATGTGATATGCGTTTTCAGGTGTTTTAATGGGAACTGAGATTATTATTGATTCGGAGCTAAAAAGTAGTGTGGATGTAGCCTTATGTTGTCTCTTTCTGTAGGTGCTGCAGGTGTCTGAGTCAGAGGTAAAAGCGCTGTGCGGGGATCCTCAGGCCACAGTTAGCCCTCTCCTCTGCCTCTCCCAGACTCCCAGCATACATTTCCTACAACGTATCAAAGTTCAGGTCCCTCTGCCATCTGGAGTCACAGGTACAAAATGCCTTCATTATCATACATGTTTATACCAGACTGTATTAGCAAGTATTAGCATGTTTGGTGCTTCTGCAGGCCATACAGTCGATATATCCTGTTTACATCTGCTACATGGAGACCCCACTGCCCAAACCTGGACTGACATTACAGCACAAGTGTCTCTCTACGTCACCCATTTGTATGCCATTTTTTACATCACACATTTCTCCTGGTGAGTATTTATAATCTATTCTCATAATGCATGTTTGTTTTATATATTTCCATTGTGTTAACGCGACTTTGTGTTCGCCAACACAGGTACTGGCTGTGGTACACCACTCATCGCTGTGTTAGTGGGGTGGTCAGGAAGGTCTATCAAAGGCTAAAACAGTTTAAAGTCCAGTTCCTCGTCCTTCAGAGGAAGACTGATCCGTCACAAGTTATGCTGCAGTGTTTACCTGCTAACAAGGTTTGTTATTCTCCTCTTTGTACTTTAAACGTGTAGTTTAATAGATAAACTTACACCAAGAACAGTCTGCATATCAGCTCTCTTCTCTCTGTGCAACTGAAACATTTACACGAAAATGCTAAACAGGGATTGTGATGCTCCCTGTCCAGGTGGACGACAGACTGCAGTTATTGTCAGCTCAATATGACGGACCTCAGCCTTCAGACCTGTTTGACCTGCTGGAAGGAGAGCAGTTCTTCGCCGGCTTTGAGCGAGGCTTAGACATCAGCACAGGTCTGACGTCCTCTTTGAGGCGCTGGCCTAAATAAACATTTCTTTCTCCTGCTCCCTTTCCTTCCAGGGTCTTATGATGTGCTGTAGTGGACGGACTGTCCCCAAACAGCTATCTGTAAGAAGTCTTGTGATTACATTTTCCTGTTTGTTTGTTTCTCCAGAGAGACCAGACTGTGTGGAGGGAAGACTACGTTTTGTGTTTTACTCCACCCTGAAGAATCTGAAGGAAGTGTACATTTGTCCAGATCAGGAACAGAAGGGGCCAGTGAGAGGACAAGTAAGACAGAGATACGGAAAATAGGGATTTCTGCTGTTTCTGTTTGCACGCATATCATCTCATACAATCTTACAGTTCCACATTACACGATGCAAGAACTGCACGATCTCATCCACATTATATCTTAACAAACAACAAGTAACAAGTTGTACATATCACATACATTCTCAAAGTCATATCTCAGTCAAATCTTAAAAACAAAAAGTCACACATTGACATCAATCAGAGTGACTTACACTTTCCGAGGATATCATTTTATCCACTATTAACAAATCTCTTTAGAAATGATATAAAAAGATGCTTCAGAACTTGCCTGAGAATCATTAAATTGTTAAGTTTTCTTCACCATCAAAGTATTCCAGTGACAGTTATCTCGACACCCACAGGTACAGTGTAAAAAGGAACAACTAACGGCTACTTCGACAGACTTTTAATGGTGCCAATTTTGCCAAAGTTTAAACAAATATGGTCCCAAAACAAGGCTCAAAAGAGAAAATACTAATACGTGTAGCTGACATGGAGTCTTGCTCTCCTAATGGCTTTTATTCTTTCTACCGTTATAGTGCTACTTCATCCAATCCAGTTTATGTATGTGTCAGCATCACAAACAGGGTTCTGACTCACCCCATTTTCACACAATAGTCAAAGCAGTCAGAGCCGATTTAAAGATAAAAATAGAAACAAAAGGACAGCAGCTTTTCTCATGTTAAAAAATAAAAACAAACCATCAGAAATCCACTTTAAAATACAAGTAGGTTACGCCATACAGGTTATAAATATACTGTTATTGCAGCTGTAATTGTTGCGGTGATGTTAAAACTCCCTTGACACCCCTAGAGAAATAAATCTAGTCTTAATGGGACTTTAAGTGACCAGACAGTAGAAACTGTACACTGTTAAATGATCCAGAGCAGAGTCAGATTCAACTTTGTGGTAAATTTTGTGGTCGTTGTTAAGGCTTTACCGTATTTTGTATTGGTTTGCATTATATAATGAGGTGTTTCTCATATTCATGTTCATCATATACTGTGTAAAAGAGTTAAAAACACCTTTCAGCATAATACAGCAAATGTAATCAAGAATCTAGTCAAAACACAAACAGCTATGGTATTGGTGTCTAATAAAACTAATAGTTCAATGAAAGGTAATAACTATTTGGTAGTATTTATTGTAATTATTGTATAACATTGTATGGGTGTTTCTTCCGTTGTCACTCAGTGTAAATTGTACCAGGTCGGTGCCGTGCATTAAAAATATGTTCTGTACCTCTCTACAGGTGTCTTTTTATAGAGGGGATATTCCCAGCAATCTACCAGAGGAAGTGGCAAGAAAGAGGAAAGGACCTGACAGCCAGTGGCTCACAACGTTACCACTAAGACTTCCTGTCAGTTGAAGTGACATTTTTTCTCCGTATTTCATATGATAACAAAGATATTTTTAGCATTTCCGGATATTAGGATAGTAGTTAGTAGGAACCTCATGTGCATTTTGTCTTAAAATGTTGGATGGTGTACTTATTAGCATATGCATATAGAGAAAAAATCTGTACATTCAATATACATTAATATTTAGCATCTAAACCTCAGACCCAAGAAAAGCACCGCAAGTATGATCTCTCTGTGTTTGTTCAAAGGCTCTGAACTCAGAAAATGGTTTCATCATGGAAGAGCTCCAGTATCCTCCTCTGAACCTGGGTGACCCTGAGAGCGGCTTCCTGACGGAGGCCAACCTGCTGTCCATCTCTCTGCAGATAGGTCAGGACTGGCGTGTTATTGGCATCAATCTTGGCTTAAGCTACCAGGAGTTGGACCGCATCCAGTACAAGTACAGGTAGGAATGACCAACTGCGTCATGTTCAGCCAAAATTCCTCAACTGAACTCAATATTTACTGGACTGGTCATTGCATTTACAAGCTATCGTGTACTTACAGGATCAGAATCAGAAACACTTTAATAATCCCAGGGGGAAATTATTTTTTGCCACGGAACCCCAGATATACAAACAACAAATATATATACATCTGTGGTTCTGAGATCTACTTAAACTTTATTATTTTTATTTTAAGGCCATGAGTTAGAAACCAAACTATCACCATGTAACCAAATGCTGTGGGAACTTTATCTTGACTAGAAATTAAAATGCTTTGTGCAATTATTGTCCATGCAACATAAACCTTTACCGTTTAAGGAACATTGAAGCAGAGCTCATTTATAAAGGGATAAATACAAATATTATTATTATTATAGACTCCAACGCTATGTCAATCTGACCCATTTGATTGAGATTTCAGTCAAATATAGAGTAAAATGTGAGAAATTTAGATACAAATGTACGTTTTCTGTTTTAAAGCATCTCTATTTGAGTGAATGACGTAAGCAGCGCGTACACACACGTGTGTTAGAGCAGCCAGAGCCTCGAAGGGAACACGATGGAATTGGAGAGACGTAATATGAGTGAAAGAAACCGCAGTGGGATGAGGAATGGTAGAGAATTTTGATTGTTTTAATCTGCACTGTCAGCCATCACTAAGCCATCTGGGACACTGCAGGAGATTACACACAGGCTGATGCTCATCTGTCCCTCCCCTCTACTCCTCATGCTCAGAAAACCTCTCGTGACGCATCCCGGAGGTGGCTGAAAAAAAAAAGGCATCATGTTTAATCTTACATACACTTTGTGTTGATGTTTTATGTGTGAGGTTTCTATATGGGAATTCATTCTCATATCATTTTATGTGTATTTGATGGAAGTTGGCAGTCGATAAACGTTGGTGCAAAGCCCAAACCTTACAGTTTATACGTGGTTATACTCAAACTGCACGTAGATCACAATACCTCACATGATTAGACAACGTTGGCACCTTTTATATAGAATATTTATGAATGTACAGTATCTGGAATATTTATATATTGTTATATTATATATTATTATATATATTATATATTCCAGTATCTGGAATATACATTGGAATTTGAAACGTACGGTACTTCATGTGGCCGTAGCTGGTATGAAATATAGAATCTAATTTTGCTTTGACGTGAGAACCACAAATATTATTGATTAAGATATATATTTACAGTGATCAGTTATTTTATATTTATTTTAAGTCTATAAGAATCATTTTTTGAAGAAGGAAAAAAAACACAAAAATGTGTTGACAGACATAAACATACATTTAGCAGGTATAGAAAGAAAAGGGAAAACGAGCTAACAAAGAATAACAAGCATCTACATGTCTACAGTATATTTAAACATTTACAGTACTTGTTTACAAAATTCATTCATTCTTCAACAGAAACAGAAAAGAAAAATAATTTTCCTTCCATTTCATTATTTGCGGTGCATCCTTTATCTGTTGTAAGGTCAGTAGTAGGTGACTGTAGCTGATGTTAAAAAATAAAAGTGTGTCTGTTCTGCTCTCGTCAACAGGGACAACCTGGGAGCCTTGGTGCTGGACATGCTGTTCCTCTGGGCCCGGGGACAGAGGGATGCAGGACCAGGAGCAGCGTCCAGGCTGGTGGCCGCTATGATCGAGAGCGGCAGGAGAGACCTGGCAGATGAGATCGAGGACGTCGTCAGTATAGGGAGGAGAAAGTACTCGGAGTCGCTGAGGAGAGTGGGCCTGGAAGCAGAGAGCTCCTCCCTGAGTGAACCACAGCAGTAGATGAACCCACGCTGGGCGCAGATGGCGGACTTACACTTGAGTAACCTGTTTGTTTACAGTGGCCCCCGTCACCTCATCCTGCTGTCGAAACAACTGTCCCGCAGTACAGAAAAATCTATCTTAGCACAATCATGATAGTTAACAGCTGGTGGCGCCTTTCAGGGGAGATGGATGAACGGCATGAAGATGATGTCCTGAGGCTTTTTTCCATTTAAAAAAAAACTGTCTCAGTGTGCAAGACGACACATTGGAGGCTCATTTCAACGTCACAAGTTATATATGATGAAAGAATACCTGTGGTAAGTTACAATGATAAGGCACAAGTCAGTAATTTATGCTGGTTATGTCATAATTTGGGTTTACTTACTCATTATTGTGAAAAAGTGACTCATCACCATTTTTGACTGAGTATCTCACAAATATTTGGCTTATTAAGTTAAAAATTTTAACTCAGTGAGTCGTTTATTTGTAATTTTACCTACCCTTTTCTCATCTGAACTCTGGACAATATCAGGAGAATCAGTTTCTCTTTCACACATGCAGAAACAACAGGAGACTCTCCGTGTCAGACGTGCTCTCACTTATTGTAAATACTCTAGGCGATTGGTGGTGAAGCATGCAGGAGGGCGGACATGACGCGGATTACACCGCACTCTTGTCGTGAGATTCCTAATTTGCTCCTAAACAACTGAGTCTTTTGTCATTTCGGCCTCAGTCCTTACCGACAAAACTTCCTGAATCTCGTCGTCTCTCCAGTTTGGACATTTTTGTTGTCGTCTCTGTGTAAATTCCTGTTTTTTTCTTCTTTTCTTCACCCTTTCGAGGTTTGTTTTCTTCTGGTTTTGCAGCAGCTGCATAATAGGAACGTCATTAACACGCCGCTCGCTCGCTGTGAGTCCTCTGCACATTGAGCGGCTCTGTTCCCACATGGGCTCACTAAAGGGTCAAGTCTGATGTTCGATCCAACTGATTCGGACATTTGCGTTCTTGTATACAGCTCCGCCGGGTAATGTCTAGATAATGTCAAGTTTGCAGTGCATGTGTGAAAGAGGTTGTTGGTGTCTTATGCGTTTAACAACAGTAAATCAGATTTGTGCCTAACTCATTCATTTTTGACTTACCATGAGTATTTTTTAATCAGTTTAATTTATTTATTTTAATTTCTTGGTCACTTTTACCAGTTCAGGACTGTGTTAACACTTGGAGCTGTTGGACTATTGAGGCCTGGACGACTGAAAGTGCAAGGGGAGGCCATTTTTTATGGCTGATTAAATGTCTTCCAGCTTAGCTACAGCACATAACAGTGAAACATCAGGATATTAGATTGTGTATGAATTTCCACCTTTGTCATAAACTGTTATGTAAAGAAATGCCAACTGTTTTTTGCCTTCATGCTGTGAGTACTGCAGCAGTGAGTCACTGGTTGTTTGCAGACTTATAGCCTCACTATTTCAGCTTCTGTAGACATTTTTCTATTTTAGTGTTCAAGGTCAGGGGGTTGAGATGAGACGTCACGATGACGCGGATCCCCATCCCCCACCCTCTATACACCTTTGCTGCAAATAAAAAAAATTCATGTTTGTAATTCTACTACATACCACTAGAGGACCCCTTTTAAAATCCCTTTTCTATTTTTTTTTTTTTCTAAATGATCCGAGAACTACTCCATCGCCTGCCCGGCTCTCTCCCCCTCCTCCCCTGCTCTCACTCCCACCTCCTCTGGACTCAAATGCTAGTAACACCGGTAGGTCTAGCTGTTGTCGGTCTGTCAGCCAAAGATAAATAGAGTAAAGGCTTTGATTTCCACTGCACAGCCACACCGAGGGACATAACGGAAACAAACGGCTCTATATGTGGTATGTAGATAATAACGGGATGCAGTGAGAGTGTTACTGTGAATCGTGGCCGGGTGTCTTGTTCAAAAATGCCTTAAATTGACTTGAAGCCGTTCAAATATTACCTGGGAATGACGTCAAGGCGACATTGTAAGCTAACGTTAGATGTCTTATTTTAAAAATGATGTGAAAATAGATGGTATTTTTGATTCGCTTCGCTGTGAGTCATTTTCCGTTAGGTGGTATAAGCCTAGCGTGTTTCCTACCGGTACATAATGTGGGCTTTAAATGTGTATTTAGGCCTACTGTGGATTTAAAATGTAAGATGCACCGGTTATGAATGTGCCCGTTATGAATCACGAACGTATAACGGTTACACTCGGCTCATTAATATGCCGGTTGTTATGCCAACGAGCGGTTGGTGACAGGTAAGGTTCTAACGGTTATTGATTAACATTGTCAGTTTGTATGGGATTTTTTTTTTTTTTTAGCTTTTTTGACGTGTTACCACAGTAACAAGAGCAGTTACCGAATTTGTGCCGGACCCGCGAGCCTCCTGCCGGCTTCCGCTCAGTCAGGAGTGAGGGTTGTAATTACCATGAGGAGCGCTGGGGTTGTTGGTAGTGGAGGGTAAAACCCACTTTAAACTGTACCCACCTCCTTTTTTCATTGGTAGAGAAAAGTGAAGCTACTCACCTCTGACAGGCAGACTCTCTAGCTAAACACTAACACACTGTGACTTCTTATAGGACTGGGTGAAAGAAAGGTAAGATAGAGCATTTTTAATGAGACCATTTCTTATTAATGCTGCTGGAGGCTATTTCTATTCCACCCACCAAGAAGGGAGCATTTAACTGCTGACCAAGATGTCTATTAATAAAGTAACTTTTTTGTCCCCAGAGTATTGGTTAGGTTATGACAAGGTGAAGCAGTGTAATAAAGCACTCTTGCAGCCTTGAAATAATTGATGAGGTGGGCCATTCTTGGGTGTAGGGTGACATCCTGTGTTTTCCAATGGAAGTGTCATACCTGTTTTGGTTGTAGTGCTGAGAACACTCCTGTTTAAAAACACACAATTGGGTTAAATATTAATTTAATCTGCATGCAGGAAAATGCCCATTCCCTAAACGTATGCTCAAATTCCAGAGGCAAGGACTGCAAAATGTCACTGGTCCTGTGCGCTGAATGGAAATGATGTTTAGCTGTGCTCTTTCGGAAGATGCTGTGCTCCCTTGTGAAAGTTACAGTCCCTCAGGTCATTCAATGCCTCACTGTAATCTGCAAACTGTAATCAGATGCTTCAATGCCGCATTGAGCTTCCTTTCTCAGGAAAGTCCGCTCACAGTGGTATCATTATTTTTCCATCGAGGCTGTAGGAAAGCTGAGAGGGTGGCAAAACAGAAGAGATGCCCCAAGTGACTTTAGAAACTAGGCCATCAGACACCTGTGGCATCGGAGGACGGTCTATGCTACACCACCTCTGCACTGAAGGGCCATTTGTGCTGCATGAAAGTTAAACCCAGCTGGTTATTTCTGTTCTACAGCAGGTGATTACAATAATGCATAACGGTGCAGGTTTAATGGCTCCAATATGTGTAGGAGAAATGCATCGCTGTACCCAGATCATAACTCGCACTCCACTGGTTGTCAATGGAGATTGCGAGAGAGCTTTCAAAATAGGAATTAGGTTTATAATCCCGATACTGGTGGGAAGAGGGGAAAGTAATCAGATTTATCCGTGACACCACAAATTTCATCCCTCGTTTCCGCTCTGTAGATTCCAAAAATAGACTGCATCTCATAAACCAATATTATTCTTTTTTTATTTCATACTGACAGCATGTCAGCAGCTTTCAGGTTTGTTGTGAGGAACAGCAGACAATCCAATCCTTTTAAAAAGAATATATAATATACACAATAAATATACATACAAACAATATAGAGCTGGGTCTTAGTCATGTTATACCAGCTCATAGGAGCTTTACAACGTTAGTACATTGTGTATTAGATTTGGCCTTTGTGCACTTACAGCTCAGAGAACTTGACATTTAATAGAGGATTGCAGGAGCACACTTGTGTCTGAGACAGATCCTCAGCGCAGCTCACAGTGTGTTAATCAAAGCGGTGCATGTGAGACAGATGGACTGGTAACAACAGCCTGCTCTGAGATAATGAGGAAGGGGCCGCGTGATTTTCCTTTCTTTTTTCCTGTCTTTTTCAACCGGCCACAGTCACGTGAGCAAAGTGCTGACGACCACAGTGATTTGTCGCTGTAGCCACTCACTTCCTCCTATTATTCAACAAAATGATTGCTATTTAGTTTGAAAGACCTTTGCTCTGTTTGGCACTCGAGCACAGAGAGGTAGCTAAGGACCTATGATGGATAAGGTAATTCTTTTCTCTGGTTGATTTGGATGAGAGGAATATAATGTGCATCTTGTTTTGCATTGGAAATTAACTGGTGTGGATATGTCTCCAGATTTTTGATATCTACAGGGTAACATTGATCTTTTTGCATGGCACCTAATTTCTTATTTGTAGGCTTCTAGCATTGATCCATATTCTCAGCTTTTTAATGCACATCAAATACTGTTTTGTACATTTAGAAAGAAAAGCTTATCTTCTTTTAATGATGGATACACACCTCTGTCACTTCTTTTATTAAAGTTTGCTTATTATGTTTGAAAAGTCAATTAACTAATTAACAGAAGTGGAAAAGGGTTTCATGAAGTGTTACTTTTGCTATCTATCATCCAACACTTAAATCTAAGGCTAATTGTTGAAAACAAAAGCAAAATAAGTGTTCGATCCTGTTTAGATGTGTTGAAACTACATCCAGAAAGATTTAAGCGCATGTGCTCCGATTTTATTCATAATATTCTTCTACATATTACCTCAACTACATAATACCTCAATTACATAAACAACTGTCTTTTCAGGTGAGACTTTAAAATCAAGTATCCTTTTTATGATCATTGTCCCTGTGTTTGATATGTTATTGATACATTATTGCACATCACATAACGTGGTGTCATTCGTAAATTGTATATGTAACAATAAGCTTTACCCCTGCCCCTCCTTTCTGTGATTACATGAACTGGACTATATCATTCACTACCTATATGCATTTAACTTCATGTAAGCATTGGTCCGGGAAGTTTTAAATTCATATTTTAATAAGTGAAAGTAAGTTTTAGCATAAAGAAGACTGCTTTTCTACTTCACTGACAAGGTTCACCGTAAGTTATCTGTAACCGGTTCATTAAAACTCTTTATTGCCCCGTTGTTAAAGATGAACAAGGGTCAAACACTGAGCTGTTATCTGTCTCAGTCGCTGCCTGAACACTCCACTTGCTCCTTAATCAAGTATGACCAATGGCTGGCTGAGTTCAGTTCAGTTCAAGGTTCTGCATGGCAGGCAAGTTGCACAATCACCTTGTCTATTTACTCATCAGTGCTTATCTGCTCCAGAGGTGAAAACTCCAAATACGACCTCTGTTTGAATGAGTGTGTGTTTGAGAGATATTTCAAGTTATTTTTGGTTGGCTTGTTTCGTATAGATGTTTTCAGTCATTATGAATTTTTTTTTAACATTTTATCTTGAAGTAACTATCCCTTTTAATAGTGTAGTAAATTGATGGTGTTGTGCTGTGGCTATGTGGCTGGGGAGAAGAAATACCAGTTCCACTGCAGTTTCCTGGTCATTTATTTATTTCTCCTTCTGTGAGAATAAAAGGAATTCCTTGGAGATTTTGTTGAAAAATTGATGCTACCGTGCTGTGGACTGCTGTGGTGCAGTGAGGCTGGTTGTTTCCACACAGACTCCAATTGTCATGACAGGACAAAAAAGTCAGGCTGTGACTGCGGGTCAAATAAATGTCCCGGTGCAGACACAGTTGTGTGGTGGTGCTGTAGATGAAGTGAAGTGGACAAGTGAAGCCGCAAGCATGATGAAGAAGGAGGGAGATGTCGGTCTGATGGGTGACTCATATAAGACTGCAGTGCTTTTCAACAACCCGTACATTATCTCCTCAGTATTACTAACAGAACGTGTTGTGTATATATTCTTTGTTCTTAAGGGAATCAATGTGCTGAGTGTGGAGTTAAGTTCAGAAGGAAGTTAGTGAAAGGAAATAGGGAAACAAAAGTAGCATGCCTAAAGTGACCAGATGGGCTCTGCATCACAGTTGGGTGAGAAAACGGTGAGGTGGTGAGCAATGGAGGAGTGCTGTGAAGTCGGCTGTGTGGAGCTCCAGGGAGCAGAGAGGAGAACACCCGGCCAACAGAGACCAGAGAGGCGGCGGCTCGCTGACCTGCTCTGAATCCCCCTCTCCTCCTCCTTCCTCCACCTCTGGAGCAGCCAGCGGGGACCTCACGTCTCCATCCAAACTAAACACACCAGACCACAGCTGCATTCATGCCCAGATACAGTTAGAAACCTAAACATCCATGCATGCTGCGCCTCTGAAACTGAATCTGAGGAATTAGTGATATTGGTGTCAAGCAAGCACAGATGCACTTTCACAAAGAAACAAGTCAGCGGAGATCTGAGACGGAAAAGCTGTGTTTGTGAGTCGTGACTCGTGACTGAGGGAAATGACGGGGGAGGAGAGAGGAGGAGGAGGCTGGATGTGATTGGTGGATGAAGGGGGTGGAGAGACTGAAAGGGGAAATGGGAAGCATCTCTACACACTGAGGGCATTCTGTACCAAAAATATGGAGCATCTTGGCCACATCGGACATATTTCATCAGTTTGCTCAATGGTTGTTTTAGCATGCAGAGGACAGAGCTTCTCCTATACAGGACAGCTCCAGTCTAACAATGAGAGAGCTCATGCATAAAACACGAGTTTTCAAGGACACACGATGCACAGATGTTCCTGTGATGATAGATTTGTATTAACAGAAAGCAATCCTTCCACAATGATTACTTAATCTCTGATTATAAGGAGCTGTCAATAATGTTGCTTAATTATGCCGATCAGTGGGTAACTATGGAAATGTGTTGATCTGGTTTATTGTTAGTTGCTAGCTTAGTTTCCACTGCCCAGTTAGAGCAGCTAGAGCAGTACTGGGAGCATTTTTGTCGCTGTGTTGTTAGTTAGTCATGCCAGGCTAAGACTTAATATTGAGGTCCTGCCACTCCACCTGGAACTGACGGCTGTATTGGGTTTGTTGCACCGCTGAGAGTAGACCAAACAGCCCACGACCTTCACAGAGGAGGCTTACGTTAATGATTTACAGAATCTCTAAGTCAGCTTTGATGTGTGGATGGATTGCTGAAATGAAGAGGAATAGATGCATTTATAAATCTACAGTCAATAGCTAAAATATGCACATACTCTCACTTTCTGTCAGCGCTAAGGTCTTGCTGACTTTTCATTTGGGGGTGACTGTTAATCTTTCGGTGTAGTTTGAGAACCCATTTTGGTTCTGGGTGTACATCAACACAGCATGCTAGCGCTTCCATCTCATATCTCACTTATTAAAACAAACTAACAAACACTTCAGATGGAGCTCTCTAAAATGCCTTACGCTGTTTATTTGGGAGGGTTCAACTTCAAGTTTTTGATGAGCTTTAGCTCTTATCACTTTGTATACAAGTGTCTGACAGATAAACTCAGTGTAACAAGACAAGTAATCTAATCATACTACCTTGGGCTTTAGTAGATTGTGATGCACATTTTTTTCAGTTTTAAGGACCAAACAATTATTGGATAATGAAAACAATCATTAGTTGCAGCTCTAACCAACGTGACTTTAATGTGACTTTTTCTATTTCTTTACAGATATCCCCTAACTTGAACTAACAACAACTGCAAGCAAGACGAGTGGACAAAGCACAATCGGACGACATAATCCCACTTGGACAGCAACGCACTACTGTAGCAGACAAACTGATCACCTGGTGACTAGCTTACAGACAGATTGACACTTTGACCAGACAGGGCTTCAGATAAATGGCTGACAAGCAGATCAGGTAAAGTCGAATGCGGAATGACTACAAATTCAACAGCACTGTGGCTTTGTGTTAATCTATTGACCTTTTTTAAAATATTTATGTCTCTTGTCCAGTTTGCCTGCCAAATTGATCAATGGGGGGATCGCTGGCCTAATTGGAGTAACCTGTGTGTTTCCCATTGACCTGGCCAAGACTCGCTTGCAAAACCAGCAAAATGGAGCGCGCCTTTACACCAGCATGTATGACATTCCTGCACTTGACTTTTGCATATGAACGTATACACATATTTGTGGTCTATAGTCAAGACTAATTGGCAAGGATCGGCCAGCTTATCATCAGATTCTGACTAACATATTACAATTGTTGTGATTGTGTTTCAGGTCAGATTGCCTTATTAAAACCATCCGGTCAGAGGGGTATTTTGGGATGTACAGAGGTACGTTTTATTTTTAGATTCTTGTGGATAATGAGTAAGCTCACTGAAGTGTAAAAGATGAGAGGCTACAGACATCAAATACAGCGATCTGTGTTTTACTGCTACAGGCAATTATCTCTAATTCTCTCCCTTCCTTTTTTCTTTTTCCTTTCTCTGTCTTGCTTTCTGTCCTTTTTATCCTCCCAGGAGCGGCGGTGAACTTAACACTAGTCACGCCAGAGAAAGCCATCAAATTGGCTGCCAACGACTTCTTCAGGCATCACCTCTCTAAGGATGGGTAAGTTATGAACGCGCCAACAGGCTGACTGACACACACCCACTCCCCTCATTCACACTGTGATTAACTGGCGTGTTTACTAACATGTAACCTGACACATTAGTTGTCTGTATTCTCACTAAGGCTCAAATTAATCCTCTTCCATTCTGTCATCTCCTCTCAGACACAGAGCATTTCACGGTGGCTTGTTAACTGTCTGGTTTAAAAACACACAGGTAACAGCTAAAATTAACACATAATGGGCAAACATTAGCAACCATCCTATGGTGTTGCTAAGATCAATCACCCACCCGTAGTCCCGCATGATGGTTTCTGGAGCATCTATCTCCATCTCTATGGTGACAAACATGCGAGCTGATGAATGATTGACTCCGGCCCAGCCACTTACCTTGTGAATTATTAATATGCCCTTGGGCCTGGCATGTTGAAGACAAAGATTATCATCACCGGTGCAGGCAATGACAATTCCTTTTTTCGAGGACTGCAGAAATAAAGTTGTCTGGCTCTCACACTGTCAGTGAAGCACTTTAATCTGATCTTTTTTTCTTTTCTTCCAGAAAACTCACTCTGTTAAAAGAGATGCTGGCTGGGTGCGGGGCAGGAACATGCCAGGTGAGTGAGTGAGGTGCTCCTTTAATTGCATCCTTCTGTTCTCTATCTGGAAGTGTTGCCTTTAGTACTTCCAGTGACAACTCACATACACCGTTACCTCATTTATCACTGCCTGCAGCCAGAATTAGCCACTAGCATGTTTAAATGAGAGGAGGTAGTTGCAGAAACATGCCCACAGTTTGTCTCTGTAGATTGTCCCTTGTTATCTGTGATCTGAACGTGACCTGTAAAGTTCCATTTTCATGAATGATTTCTAATCACTGAAATGTTGTCCTGTTAGCAGGCGATACACTGGCAGCTAGATTTGAGTGATCAGATAAGACGTGAGAGTGCTTGGCCATGTGCACTCAGTGAATGAGTCAGAGGGAAATGCCTCTTGTCAATGAGGGCAAAGGCTTCAAGCCCGAAGACCGTGATTAGATTAAGTGTAGCAGACCTTGGATTAAGATTGTGGCTGAGAACGTGGTCATCGCACCCTTAATCCAGTTAACTAGTAACTACTGTGTGGATTAGAGAGGAAAACAAGAGTTGACATGTAGCTAATGCATTCCAGTAAATTTCCACTGAGCACATGTTTTGCCTGACACAGTCAGAGCTAATCAGTCCTTGTTCACAGTGTGCATATGTTGACACTGTACCTGACACCTTTCTATTGTTCTGTTGCAGGTTATTGTCACAACTCCTATGGAGATGCTGAAAATCCAGCTCCAAGATGCTGGACGAATTGGTAAGAGGAAATTAAATCCAGATGGCAGTTAGGGGATAAACCGGAGAGACAGTGGCCTCTTGTGGTCATGTCAGGGATTACAACGGTTTAATTCTGGTTCCTTCTTACTGTTATGGTTTCAAAATGTCTGTCCACATGCCTATTCTTAGCATTGTGTTTTTCTACTAGCTTTGTATGAAGCTCATGCTTTTATTAATGATGTGTTTCTTATGCTCCATAGCGGCTCAGAGGAAGTTGATGCCAGAGACGGTGGCAGCAGGTACTGTGGAGACAAAGTCCCCAACAGCCATGCAGCTCACCAGAGAATTATTTAGGGAAAAGGGCATTGCTGGGCTGTATAAGGGCCTTGGTGCCACATTGCTCAGGTAAAACAGATTACAGTTAGCTTTACCAACCAACTGTAATGAACTTCACATGACTTATTGTGATCGTCTGTCTTATTTCTCTCTTTTTGTAGGGATGTTCCTTTCTCCATCATCTATTTCCCCCTTTTTGCCAACCTGAACACCCTGGGCAAAAGAGGCATAGATGGGCCTGCTCCTTTCTACGTGTCGTTTATATCAGGCTGCCTTGCGGGCAGCACAGCGGCTGTTGCTGTCAACCCTGTCGATGGTGAGCAGCAGGACTGCGAACATTACGTGACAGCGATGTGGTCACCGTTAGCCGATGTCATATATTCACCTGAGCTCTGTGTGTTGCAGTGATAAAGACTAGACTGCAGTCGCTGAATCGAGGAAGCACAGAAGACACGTACAGCGGAGTGACTGACTGTATCAGGTGACCTCATTATGTCTTTACTGCTGCAGCATGTGTGTTGCTGTGTGTGTAGTCCTGTCAAATCAAAAGGGATGTAAGGTGCATTGTCACAGTGTCCCTACGCATGTTACAAAAATAATGAAAACAAAAGCAGAACCAAAAAACAACAGCTGATAGATTACTAAGAAACACAAATGTAAAACACCAGCACCAACTCTGTACCTACTGGCACATAACTAACACTGGCTGTATGTTTCACTCTTAATAATGAGCTTTTATTTGCTCTCTAGGAAAATCATGCGTAATGAGGGTCCATCAGCCTTTCTGAAGGGAGCCTACTGTCGAGCCTTGGTCATTGCACCTCTGTTTGGCATCGCCCAGGTGGTCTACTTCCTGGGTGTGGGTGAATACATCCTCAGCTTCCTGCCTAAAAAAGACAACTAAGAAGCACATCCGTCCTGCCTTTCCCTCCCACAACGCATCACACCAACTGCGTGAGGATTCATCTCATTCTGAAAAAAAAGAAAAAATTCTGATGGGTCAAAACCTGACCGATCAGTACATTTTGTTTTAAATTTGTTGTGTTGAATGTTGAAATAGAGAGAGCCTTTGTTTGCCAAGCTGCCTATGGAGGCACACAACAATCCAGTAGGCATGCTGAGCTAACTCTCTGGAAATGAAGCCACAAATATCAGTTTTAAAGGAATATTACTTTATGATTATAGCATTTTATTGCAATTCTGAACATGATTGTCAGATTTTTAAAGTTGATCTACTGCCCTTTGTTGCTGCACTTCTGCCAGCCCTACAATACTTAATTTTAGTGATCTACTGAAAATGAAACACCATAACTAGCTAAATTAAATGCACATACTTAGAAATATATTTGAGAGCATTAATATAATAGAATATTTAATTCCCCCGACCTTGTGTCTTAATAAAGAGTATATTTAGAATTAGTATAATCAGTATGCCTCTGTTTCAGACAAAGACCCAGGGAATGTGTTGATGTGATACCAGCAGACTCCCTGTGATCTTTGCTGAGAACCCACATCCCTTCCTGTAAGTGGTTGTAATGAACTCAGCCATTCAGCTCCGAGCACACTTTGATTGCCTTGGCTTTTTAAGTAGATCAGGTTCCATCAGTGCTACAACAATGGTTCAACTGTTTTGCCTCAGTGGAAAAGATACCCCCTGTTTCTTAGTCACACCCTAGACTGAAGAGACAGTGTGCAACATTTGGGCATTACGCACTACCAAGCTACACGTACACACTGTTTAAAAATGCCCCCTGTGCTTCTTTCTATGGGTCAGAACTGTCAAGCGTGTCGTAGTCGTGGCCACACCCCAATCAGTGATGTCACAGCAGGGATTTTGCCTCGCGGGGGTGATGGAAAACACCTGCTGCGTCATCACTGATGGGATTGCAGCCTAATTTCAGTCCACAGAGAGCAGACCAGCAACGGTTTTCCTGTTCTGTGTGAAAGCGTTAGCTGTGAACCCTAAATGAGTTGAAAGTAATGTTAATCGAATGCCAGATTATCAGTAGATATTTATAATTATGCTGACAAACGGTCAGACATCACATGCTGCGGCCCCACGAGGACAGTCATCCATCGTGGAGCCAGTAAGGCCTTAGCTATAGTTCAAACTCCTTAGACCCAGACATAATTAATTATCATTGTTTACAGATGAGTTCACTCAATTTCAATTCTTTGTCCAAACTTGAATTCAGTGGCAGGACCCAAAGAGCTAATGATAAACTTTTCTTTATCAGAAAATGAAACCAATGTGTTTTCAGTGTTCTATGATTTTGACCAAACATCTCGGCTTGTTTGCTTTAGAGGTTTTGTTTGCTTTAAGCTGCGAGGGAAAGCAGCCCTGTCATATCTTGTTTATGCATCACAACACTGAAACCCTGCCATTGGTTTAACTCGCCGGAGATCAAGGTGACTTTGATGTGTATTATCCAATCACATTCCTTCCTCACTCCCACTGTTCAAGCAGCTCGACAATTGTAATGTTGCACTGTAGATACGAGATGCAACTTTTCAATGTATTATCATTTGTGGGAGTGAGGTCTATTTATCGATATTCCTTTCTATAGGCGGTATAGCACTATATATTTGTATGTGTTGTTTTTTCTGTGTCAAAGTGTCCACCTTAACTATATTGTACATATGCAGATGATATGAACTTTATGTTTTAGGATTTATTGTTCGTTTTGTACATGATGGCTTATTTGCACACCTACCTCTCCAGCTCCCCCCCGTCAATCCATATTGTGGTGATTTTATGTTATGATGGTGTGGACGTATCAAATGAAGAAACGTGTTTTAATTCAACAAACATTATTTGAACTTAAATGCAGCATACTGTCAACAAAGTGGAACACTAGCGTAGATCTAGGAGGTTTTTTTGGAGGTGCCACTTCTCCTGAGCTATTGGTTAAGTTGTCTGGTTTCCTACAGTTTTGTCAACTAGGACCAAACGGAGCATCATATAACGATGACAGAAATGTACTTAAGTTTTAAGTGAAGGACCTCTGGCACTACAGAAACAGTCCTGAAAGTGAAATACAGCCTGGACAAGGCCAATAGGGACCTACTGACATCGGACTGTAAATCTGTCTTCTTGAACGGTGCTTCTTTCATGAGGTAGCTGCAATATGACGTTGATGGCACTAACCACCAAGACTATGTCGACGGAATCACATGCTAGGGAATCTCAGCATTATCAATGTCTTAACTGAAAGCCATAGGTCAGAGAGGGACAACAGAACTGCTAGACACGGACTGGCACCTCCAGCCATGTTGTCATATGACGGTTGAGCCACAGGAAAACGGTGCAAAGCCCCGTCGACTCGCGTGAGCTTGTTTTATAAACTCCTGTCGTAGTTTTTCAACATTCCAATTGCCAGTTCATCTCATGTTTGTTGTTACCGTGATCATAATGCCTATTTTTTGTGATGTTGAGATTATTGTTATGATTTTTGAAACCTCCCCACCCCTCACTCATTATTTTCAGATTTTTTACAAATCTGTTTCTTTGGTTGAATCTTGAAAACGTTGTGCAAGTCATTTTTGCTTTACTCAGCTGTGAATTTTCACTGACTTTGTGCATTCGGTTACGTGCGTGTGTGTGTATGTCTGACTGTGTAGTGCTGTAGTTGATGTGTAGTTGTTAGTGTGACACTGCGGTATTTTTCTCTTTGATTGTCAGACCCATGCTCTCTCCCCTCTTTCCTTCTATCCGTCACACTCCTCTGCCATCTACTCTTCCCCCAGCATCCACAGCTGGGGCTGCAGGTAAATGCAGAGGAGCTCTTAAAACACCAAATCTATGACTTAGAGTGTATACAATCAAAGAAAGCACAAAGGATTATTAGGCACAAGAGACCGCATGGCCCATTTTGAATATACTCAGACAAAGTCCTTGGAAAACAATGTGCTGCTTTTGCAGATATATATTACAGTCTGATGTCAATTGAGATTAACTTTTTAGTCTTGTAAGAACGTTTATGTATGTCTGTAAAACTTGATCCATAGGGCTGAGACGACGGGTCATTATAAGAGATGGTGTCCACTATGTCACCTTTGAGCAGTTATCCACAAAATGTATATCGCCTACATATTCTAAATGAATCAGATATAAGAATGTATCTTAGATATTATGAGATGTATTATAATTATAGTGAAGAGTTTATTACATTTTAATCTAAAGATTTGTGCTTTACACATTCACTGAAAAACAAAACATGAACCAGCTCACTGATATGCAATAAGTAGAAACCACACACACACAGACGCACACTATAGAAAAAAATAATAAACACGGGAAAAAACAACAATGTATGATGCAAGCGGGGACCTTGGAGGCTTTCTGGAGTCTCTTCACGGCCTCTGTTGTCTTCCTCCAAGAGGAATTGTGCATTATAGCACTTTAAAAAAAAAAAAACCCTCACCCTACCTGTCCATCTACAAAGTCTCTCTGTAGCAAAGAGGGAGATAATGAATATGAATATGTGTGGTGAATGACACAGTTGTCCTAGACATTGTCGTCAATGCAACTGAGAAAAAAACATTCAAAATATTGTGTTCCCTGTCACAATTTGCTGTTAAATAAACTGACTGTCCTGAAATTGCCTGATGTAGTCTATTCTGTGGGTTACGCTTATCCCTCATCATCACAGTGTCTGCTTTCAAGGTCCAGTAGCCATCTGACAGAATAGAAAAGAACAGCAGCGCAATGTATCGGAGAGTGTGAGGATTACGTGTGTGGCTCCTCGAGGCACAAGAGCAGCTGAGACGTGTGATCATTTTCTGCCTTGTGGAGCCACCAGGTGTCAGTGTGGGGTCGCAGGAGAGCCGTAGTAGTCCTGCTGTAGCGGGAGTGGGGCTGTACTACAGGTGTACGCTGAAAGCTTGGGTGGCAGTAAATCATGTGCAGCGATCTTACTATCTGTCATCTTATCCTATGCTAGTTTATATCTTGCCGCTGTGATACTGCTTTCACACAGATATGGTTTCTCCTGATAAACAAGGTGTTTCTGTATGTTTAAGTTGCATAAGAATACGAAAATGTATTTTTCTTGTGGATTTCACAAGATGTATGAGTTTTATAAGTCCCATATCTTTCCTGCATGTTTCAGTAGAACTGATGTTATGACAGAGTTATTAATTATTAATCCCCTGCCGTTTGCTATGTATTCCAGTTTCCAGAATGCTATTTGCAGCATAATTAAATCTTAACGCCTTCATATAACCCTGCACACAAACACAGACTGCTTTCTACATGTCTGCGTCTCAGCATCTAGGTCTTATTTCAGCCAGAGTCAGATTTCATATTGAATAGTGTGCCTCTTTGAGAGACTCCAATGTTTACACACCCGAGAGATTAGTCAAGGGCTCCGTTTACCACAATAGCAAGACTTTGAAATCTAGAAATGAGCACCAGCCACTGCTCTTATGCTCATACGAATCCCTTTCATGTGTCATGACTTGAGCTTGCACAGTGAACTATTATTAGTCTTCCATGCTTTCTAGCAAGAGGAGGAGAGAGGGCGGAGGAAAAGGTAGTTTAGGCTGAGCTTAAAGGGAGAGAATGATGGAGAGAAGGGGGAAATCACGAGGTGGAGACAGGAAAGGGTCGTTGAGAAGGAGCAGAGAGCCGGAGGAAGGGTGGGGATGGGGTTGATGTGTATATAGGTCACTAAATCAATGGGAATCAGGTTTTTGAAGGGGAGAGAAGTGGGGTATTTATAGATACCAGAGGAGGAAGATGCATCAGTGACAGGCACAATGATGCCGGGAGCACAGGAGGAGAAAATCTGGGAATAGACTGTGGTCAAATGAGTCTGCAGAGAATTCTTCTAACAAATGGCAAAAGATTCTCAATAGAGAACAAATAACACAGAGCGCAGCACAAAACAAAATATAATCAAATGGAAATCACTGCAGGATGCTTTGAGCAAATGACCTTCCCGGCTTTATTGACAAAACGCAGGCAAACTGTTAGTCTCGGTATTGCTCACAGCATTTGCATCTACAGTACGGCTCTTCTCATATCCTTTTGAATTGTAATCTGTGATATCAGAGAGCAAAATTAATAAATCAAATCTTAGCTTTCTATTTTGCAGGCTTGTGAGGAAAACCTGCATATTTATCACTCAGGCGCGCTGAGGAACACTAAAAGGCTGTGTACGTTAACATTACAGACTGCACTGTAAAGATTTCAGGTCAGAGGTCATTGGTTGATGAGTATGCAATGAAATTATTCCCATTTTAATATCATGGATTAATTAAACGTCATGTTTCAAACATTTCTACCAAATGGCGAAGTGGCGATGCAGGCCTGACG
Source organism: Echiichthys vipera (assembly GCF_963691815.1). Lineage (NCBI taxonomy): Eukaryota > Metazoa > Chordata > Actinopteri > Perciformes > Trachinidae > Echiichthys > Echiichthys vipera. The sequence goes on along the minus strand of NC_139832.1, from coordinate 14,038,852 downwards.
CTGTAGTTTTAATGACTGTCATGGCTTATCCCATTTATTTTATAATGTCCCATGTCTCCGTCTGCCTGCTTTGGTAACAATAAGTTCCATCACAAATTTGAAATTTGCTCTGAGAACAAGAGGAAAAAGTAATTGAAGAAATTGTTTTAAATTGCCTCCAGACTGGATTTGTCTAGGAATAAGTCAAGGTCACGGACAAATTCTTCCTTCACCACTTAACCGCCTGTGTATGTGTGATGAAAGGCAGCCTGAACAGTGAGTAATCTGCATCTCATTTGGAGAGTATTTGCATAGCAGCCACATCACCTTGCATCAAAAGAGATAGCTCTTAATCTCTGGCCTGTGTTTAATAATGTGGTCAATAAATTCACACAGGACAGTGTCGTGAGTGCAGGACCATCTGACCACAGTTTGTGTAGGATATATACCCGGGTTTCCCCTCCTTATGTCACTGTTTACACAGGATGTTGTTGCTTTAATGACTTTGTAATGGTGGTTTAAAGCAACTCAGTACATTCACTCAAGTACTGGACATATTGGACGATATTACATGTTGAACTCTGCTACATGGATTTGACAGCTACAGTTGCTTTATACTTTCAGGGCTACAACTTACGAAGAATTATTAACCATTAATCTGTGAATTCTTTTTTCATATAATTAGTTTACACATCAGTAACAAACCAATAACTTCCCAGAGCCCAGGGTGACATCAATTCAATTGACTTCAAATGTATTGTTTTATCTGACATGTTGATTATAATTAAATAAATCAGAGAAAAACAACACATCCTCTCATTGCAGTAGCTGGAACTAGTCATCTTTTGGCATTTTTGCTTGATAAATGACTAATCAATTATCAAATGCTGGCAAATACTTACAATTACAGTATACAAGGCGGCTAGAATTGGCTCTACATTGACCATACGGGACTCAGGGATAATAAACCACTACTATATTGCAGTTTTGTGGTAGTTTGTAATATTCTGTTGTAATTGTATACCTTTTGTGACTTGTGAAAAATACATGATATATAATAATATGGCAGTCTACATGATGAGCACTTTGACTTTTAGTAGATTTACGTTTTATTTATGTAGATATATCCTTTTTGGATGTAGGGCTTTTGCTAATGTAATTGAGTACTTAGGTATTTTTACTTCATTGAAAGATCTGAACACTTCTCCCCCTCTAATGAGATTCCCAATTAAGCCATGCAACTCGGGTGCAAGGCTTGTCTAAGTAAATCCCACGGGTGGGCTCCTCATTATACACTTCTTATAAAAATGACACAAGGATGCACAAACGGAATCAAGAATCGCACGTGGCAGCAGAGCAAACAGACTTGTTAACAACAGCTGCACTGTTAAAACTGTAGAAAAAAAAAGTCACTTTTTTTTCCCATTTTGTCCTCTGAGAAAGAGGGAGAGAGAGAGAGAGATGGAGGGAGGGAGAGAAGGAGGGAGAGAGGGAGGGAGATAGTGTGAGAGAGAGAGAGAGAGAGAGAGAGAGAGAGAGAGAGAGAGAGAGAGAGAGAGAGAGGAGGGAGAGAGGGAGGGAGATAGTGAGAGTCTCAAACTGGTTAGCCCACCTATCCACTAGGAGGAGAGGAGAGGCTTGTTGAGGAGCAACAAAACAATAAACAGCTACTACTACAAACCACATCAGCGGAGTTCAGCATACAGAGGAGTACCAACACATCACTGAGACAACGCCATCGCATTTTGCCTCGGAGTGAAGTAACAGCCATGTATCTGAACAGGGAAGAGGACAATAGCAAAGGTAAGAGAGCCTCTCCGAGATTTGCCACTCTTTTGCGAAGAGCATCCTGACAGTTTCAAGGTGTTTCATTTCTGACCCGCTGCTTCTTCTTTGAGGTGACATGAAAAGGTGTGGGGGTGTATAGGCTGCTGTCACACCACCTATATGTTTTTTTTTAATTATTTTTTAACATTCTTCTTCTTTGACATGGGCTGGTGATGTTTGTGGAAAAGTGTGGGCTGTCATTATGTAATATCAGTGCAGTTAATTGTCTCCTATGAGGATGCTTATCATTAGCACCAAATCCTGCATTTATTCCAATGCACCGCATGCGATTAACTGTGGACCTGTTGTAGACAGACCCAATTTATCATATGCATCATTTTGCCGGCGTGCATTGCATTGTGTTGTCAATGTTTTGGACATTTACAATAGCTACTTAAGGGGCTACACAACACAAGGTCAAAGCCTCTAGCTACAATGAAACCCAAGTGCAGCCTATAAGGTTATTTATGGTGCTCCACAGCTTTCCGACATTCTGGAAAAAATAACCAAAAAACTATATGAAATGCATCTTATTGCTGGTGATGACCGTGCAGCAGCGAGAGGGGTAAAGAGAGCACAAAAGGAGGCATCTTTGAGTACGTTAATCTCTCCCACGTGTTTTTGAGGCGTGATTTCTTCTCTCATCGTGTGCCCACAAAACACACTCGACTCGTGTCCCCCGTGCTGTCACCATGAAGCATGAATGCATAACTCTCTGGGGGCTAAGAGGCAATGCTCATTATCACCTCAATCTTCAGGTTATACGAGAATAACACCTGCTGCTACCGAGGATGAAGGGGAGGAGGAGGAGGAGGAGGAGAAGGGGGTGTAAAAGAAGCAAAAGGCAGAGTGGGAGGAGCCATTTTTTGTCCATTTCCCTGTAATGTGAGATAATGTGATCTCACCACACACACGGACAACAACATGATACTGTACGTGGATGTGTGGGAGCAGCATCCGTGCGTAGGGAGAGGACGGTGTCAGTCCGTGAGCGCAGCCCCGTTACTGTATATATATATGACAGAGATACAAATGTAACGAGCTGCAGTCATTAGGCTGCTTCAAAGGGATACACTTGCGTCCAGAAAAGTTATTTCAATGGAAATGTGTCCTATAAAGTAAGCTCACTAAACTGACCTCCGCAGAAGTCCCATAAAAAAACGAAGGGAAATACTTAAAGTGTGGATTAAAAAGTCCTCCTATTGCTACCAATGACATGACCTTGTTGGTTGCCTTGGTAACCGCTATCACGGTTGCATGTTGTCAGTGTAGCTAGCATAGCCTAATTTATTAGCTACTACTCACATTTCAATCAGGATATTATACCAACTGAAGTTGTTTTTTTTGGTTGTCCAGCTTTTAAAAATCACACTGATGCTAATTTAAACAAAATTGAGCCTCATAATCTTCAGTGTGAGTAATTAATTAGCATTAGCTAGCTCAGAATGTATGTAGCCTAACAGTAGGCTACAGACCAAAATGAGTTCTGGACTCAATTGGATAGATCTACAATCAAACCATTAACAGCAACGAAATGTCATACACCCAATCTTAACAAAGTTGGGGCAGGAAAACAATAGCGGTCAGGCCACATGTTTTCTCAAATTACAGCTAAACGGTACATTAAAATGTGTTTCTTTTAGTGAGAAAAAGGCAGTACAGTAACAGAATATTGAGTCATATTTAATCAACGCTGCCTAGTTTGATAGTTTGATCTGAGTTTTGTGAGTTTGGTTACATTAGTAAGTTATTAGTATGAGATAAACGGTTGTGACTGTCCCCAGGATCTGGCTGGCTGCAAATCTGTCTGAATTAGAGACGGGCCAGACGTACCTGCCAGAGAAAATTGAAACATAAGCATGGAGGATTTATCTGCTTTCCAGGCTAATTGCTGTAGGAATTTTACACAATACTTTTCAGAATTTCACACCAATCAAAAGGACCTAGCAGAGTATATATTGCGTAATTCAAATTCTACAGGAGGCTTTCTGGAGTCAGCAGAGTCGTTGGTAGTTTAGTGCGCCAGCAGGCATTTATTAGCAGAAGGACATCGGATGATACAGACGTCTGGAGAAATGTTCTATTCTCTATCTAGAGTAACTGTGAGCACACAGTACCCGTGATCAGAGTCAAGAAGTTCTGATATCTATTCTAAAAACTCCAGCATATAAACTTGTTACAAAGGCGTGGTTATGTGTGCGCTTGTGCGTGCATGTGTGTATTTTTGAAATAGCAGTTGCTCCAGCCTCCATCTTCCTCCCTGTGCGTAGGAGTAGCCTCTGTAGAGCAGGAGTCTTCTTCTTTATCTGTGAAGAAAGCACAACACGTACAGCAACTTCCCTAATCTCAACTAACTTTGCCAGGTGCATATTTGCAACATGGCTAGTTCATTGTCTTTGTGACCTTGACCGACTTACTGTTCCTGTGCTTTTGGAGAAAGCAGAAAAAGATTGAGTCAAAAGTTTGTGTGCTTTTGGAAACGGAAAAGTTTGAGCTTGGACTAATAATCACTATCACACTTTAAATGATCATACCTAATAATCACACTTATCACATTCTTATTAATCATTACTAATAAACCTCGTTAACATATGATTATTAATTCTTCAATCATTGATTATCACACTCTTATTAATCATTACTAGTACACATGCTGACACATGATTATTAATTGAATTATTACTAATACACACACTAACACATTGATTTTTAATTCTTCAATTCCCCCTGTTGATCACTCACCAGAGTGATCATTCCTCCGAGACCACAAAATCCTGGATGTCTAAAGGGATGCCACGGACGTGGCCTGCCAAGTTCCATAACTCTAACAATTATCAAACCATGCACATATGAGATAGATTGCCACTAAAATAATGAATATTACAAAAAACACACTAAGTGTCCACACACACACTGTTTGTTCTCTACTCCTACTTAACCCCTTTACCCTATTTATCAACTCTATATACTGTGGTGTTCTTTACTATTGGTGTATGTGGGTCAATCATAGATTATATGTATTTACAGAAGTCCCTTAACCCTGTTCGGTTAGATCTGTTCTGACTTGATCTAAGGACCTTTTGGGCTCCTCCCCCTGTCTACACCTTGAAAGGTGAATCCACTTGTCACTGTCCTGCACTTTTACTGCTGTGGAGGTTCGCTCCACTACCCTATGGGGTCCTGTCCACCTGGGGTGTGTCCACTTTCTTTTCAATGTCTTTACATACACCCAAGGTTCTCCTAGCAAAGTCAGTGGGGCTGGTACTGGTCCTGACCCCCCTTGGCTTCCTACCAATGTTTTTACCCAGCCTTGGAGTTGAGTCACGTAGGACCATGCCAGTCCTGGTGTGGCCCCTGGCTGTAGCGGTTCCTGGTGTCTTGGTCCAGGGATGGTGCGACCTGTAAATAACTCATAAGGGGTAAATTTCTTTTCTCTGTTCACACTAGCCCTCTTAAGTATAATGCCATAGGCAAACAGTCTAATCATGATAAACCTGTAGTTGCCATCATTTTAGCTATTTTCTCTGTCCTCATTTCCTCCTCATGCTTAATAGGCAGACCTGAAGCTGTCACAAAACCTGCTCTCTCTCACTCTTTCAACTGACAATGCACTGCTGCACTGGCCTATGCAGAGTCTGCATATGCCTGCCATCAGACTGTACAACGCTGCACAGCCACACTGAGCGACGCTCAGGGAATAAACTCACACTACTCAAAGTGACCTATCACTGAAATGCACCTTTATCTCTCTTGCACATTAAAATCCTTATAGCATATTGTAATATAGTGTTTATCTGCGATACTGTACTTTTATTTTATTTTATTATTGTTCATATTTTGTATTTTATATTTTATCTTATTTTTAATACTTCTGATTGTTTTGTACCGCTGCTACGATGACCTCATTTCCCCTCGGGGAAAAATAAAGTTATCCATCTATCTATCTATCTATCTATCTATCTATCTATCTATCTATCTATCTATCTATCTATCTATGTTCACTCTCTTTCCCTCACCATGCTTACAAGCTGCTGTCACTGCCATCACTTCCTCTCGCTGAGCTGACGGTTTTTCTGTCACTTCTCCTGTACTTAGTGTCTCAAACTTTCCCTGATCTTTGATAACCACTGCCCATGCTGCGTTTAGTCCTCCATTATCTTTTCTGAAACAGCAGCCGTATACATACAAGTCAATGTCTGGTCGATCCTGTGATTTTGCATGCAAGTCGGGTCTCACTATAATGGCTTGCGTTGTCAGTGGAATGCAGTCATGTGGGTTTTCGTCATCTGGAACTGCTAAACAGCTCGCTGCATTAACTCCTTTATGTGTGTACATTATATTTGCATCTAAGCCGTCCTCTACTTTTCTCAGTCGAGAGCCTGATAGAGTAAAAACGGATGATGAGATTAACGTTATTACACTATGCCTGGTCAAAATTTTGAGTGGATGCCTGGATTACCTTTTTCTCTAATTCTGATTGTGAGGTGATGTGATGAGTGATCTTGTACACCTGTCCTTCTTTAGAGTATGTGACTGCCGGGATTGTGGTTTGTTCCCAGTCCTGTAACTGAGATGTTGTTTTTACCATGGGCCCTAAATCTTTAGCTTGACTTCCTGCTCCTAATGCTAAGCTAATATGGGGTGTTGCAGTGTCACCCATGTTGTACCACTCTGCCTGCTCTACAGTGAGCAGGACTTGTGCTACTACTCCTTTCTTTGATACATATGTACTATGAACTTTGGTCACTTCTGTTTTTGCACTATTTGGTCTTATTTACTTCTATTTATTCACTCCATATTATATTATTACAAAACAAACAAAACAAGAACAACTGCACCATGTCATGTGAATATGTATATATGTCTATTTCTATTTCTTACCTTTTTAAAATTTAACTTTATTGCTTATTTTTGCTATTTTTTATCTTATTTTGTAATATTCTGTTGCTGCTGTGACAAAAGAATTTCCTCCTCTGCGGGACATTAAAGGTTTTCTGATTCTGATTCTGATATATATATATATATACAGTCCAAAGTCAGTGTCCAAGGGGAACCCTCTACTTCCCTAACTATTTCCTCATACACTTCTTCAGTTTGGGTGCGGTCATAGAGAAGAGTACAGTGGGGAACGTCAGGGACCGGTTCATATGGGTGCACTGAGTGAATCCACGGTGTCCATTGTTGATACAGTTTCAAAACATTGGTAATTGGCGGGTCTGGGTCCTCTTTCAATTGAGTCCAGTAAACGTTGGCCGAATGTTGCTGCTGATCAGGATCTTCCCCTAGGATCCTTTGTCCAATGTTACATCTTGAAGTAATTGTCTCTGAACAGTCTATTTTTACCCTATTAGGGAAATGAACTTGCACCCCCTGTGGGCCACATAGGATATGTGTGTATATACATAGCTTTGATGAAACTGGTAACCAGCTATTTTAGTGGTGAGGGGTTCTGTGAAAGGGAGTGGCATTGGCTGTCCTCCAAATCCCACAAGGTCTATGGAATATTTGGAGAGCTGTTGACCGAACTGAGGTTGTATCAGAGTTGAATGTGTTGCTCCTGTATCGACTAAAAAGTTCACTTTTCGTTCGTTCACTTCTCCCGTAGCAAGGAGTCAGCCTCTCCCCTTGCCCTTGACCCTGGGCACCCCTAGTATTGGTCTGGATACCCGGTGCCTTGGGGCGACTGGTTACCTGGGGCCAGTTGTGGTTGTGATGGCACCTGCTGTTGTTGCCGCTGTGGCAGGGGTCCCCCTCTTGGTAGACCTCTCTGGTTTTGTGGACAGTCTCGTGCCCAATGTCCATGACCTCCACACACGAAACACCCATTGTCCCTAGCCCCCGGTGATCCGCCCCTGCCCCTTCCATAACCTCCTCGAGGATTAAAGCCTCGTCCTCTTCCTCCTCTATAATTTGATTGTGGTGGGCCCCATGGTCCTGGCGGGTTCCATGGTCCCTGGGGAGGGGGTCCTGTATAAAATTGGCCTGCAACTGGGGCAACTGGAACTGGGGATTCCCATTGGCGCTGGCTCCTCCTGTTGTTGGCTCATTTGTGCTTGTGTCTCTAACTGTAATTTGGTCAGTTGTATTTTCAAATTATCTATCTCTGTTTTGCTCACAGCCTTTCTTTCATCTGCTCTACGCATGTGATGTTGAAGTGTCCTCATCCATATGTGTAATGGATCTGTGTCTGCTCTGGGGTCATCCTCCATCTTTGCCTGCACTTCCTTATCTGTTCCTTTCATAAGTGCAGCTTTAAACATTGATCCCTGCAGTGGATCTGACCCTGGGTTTGTTCCTGACCTTTTCCTGCCAGTCTTTCCTACATCTAAATCTAATTGGTCTGTTGTCCCTAATCCGTATTTCTGTCCAATTAATTCTGAGTTCTGTAGGAAATGCTGCTACATTTTTAACACTGTTTCAATTATCGCTCTTTACCACTTATTTAGTTTGTACTTATTTTATTTCATATCCTGCTAAACTGCACGCTGCGTATTGTTGTATATTGTATAAACCTGCGCTTAACCACAACGTCTGTTGCACTCTGTCACATTAGTTATTGTTTGATTTATTTGATGTTAGCTTTATTTTATTTGATTATGTTTCTATGCTTGTTGTTACTCTGATCTTTTCCCACCTTTGTATTGAAACTGTTGCAAAATAATTTCCCTCAGGATAAATGAAGCTTCTTGAATCTTGAATCTTAATCCTCTCACATCACCTATAATGGGATACCGTGACTCTACTAAGGAGCTTTTCATAAAATCTAATATTTTAAATTTACGGATATAGTCAAGCTAAAAATACTTGAAATCTTATTCAGAGCTGTAAAAAATATTTCTTCAGTTATTCAATCTTTATTTAAATTAAGAAACAATTGCTATAATTTAAGAGGACTGCTTCGATTTGAAACAAGAAAAGCAAGAACTAACATTAGACAAAGATGCGTGTGCGTGTGCGTGTCCGCGTCCGTTATTGGTGTAAAAATGTGGAATGACCTTAATGATAAACTGAAAGTAATTTCAACACGACCGATATTTAAAAGGCCTTGAAATTTGAAATAATTAATGCATATGTATAAATGTTATAATTGGAAAAGAGCAAAATAAGTAAATGAATAAGAAAAGGGAAATGTTATTAATTTTAATACATGGAAATGAGAAAAAAGTAAACCTTATTCAAGCAAATATGAATTTTGATTTTGCAGATTTTGATTTTTGCTTTGTGAGTATGTGTATGTATGTTTACATGTATAATATGTTTAAATGTATATAAAGTAAGTAAATTATTTCATTTATTTAGGTATAAATAAATATACTTTTAATCAAATATATGTTTAATCATAAGTAAATACGTTGTGTTTAAACAGTCAGAACTGTGATGTTAGTTAAGCAAGTTGCTTCAGCCCCTTTAATCCTTTTTTGGTTGAAATTGTCAAAATATTATGTCATTTTATTTAACATCTGATGTAGAACCAAAAATAAAATTCATTCATTCATTCATGGTGAGCTCTGTGCCTACGGTTAGACCAGCTCATTTCTGTAACCATATTCCAGCTCTGTCACTAAGTGGTGGTAGTTGTGCATTCATGTGTTCCTTGTCTGCTAAACTAAATGGTTTGTATATCGGTGGTCCTGTCCCTTGTCTTAGTTCCTGGTCCTTCACTTCCGCATTCTGACCATCGTATCTCCTCTTCCTCCCCCTCTGAGCCAGAACTCATCATACTGATTTTTTAGATTTACGTGTTTGTTTTTAAATCCCTGTCTCTTTCTCCCGTGTTTGTCGCTTTTCTGGCTTCTACAGTCATAGTCAGAGTGGTCTGAGTCAGTTAAGTCAGTCTCAGGTTTGGGTTTTCCTGCTTTGTGTCGCTGTCGTGTGTGTTGCTGCTCCCTCTATTTCTCCCTCTAACTCTTCTCCTAGTATTCCTGACTTCCCATGTTCCCTTTCATACTTTTTTTCTCATACTGTCTCTCCGAAAGCCCCTCCTTTCTGTTGTGCCTTCTCATGCAACCTCTCTTCCTCATATCTCGATCCTTTCTGACGCTGTCTCTCCTTCTCCTACTGTTTTTCCTCCTCCCACTGTCTCTCCTCTTCTGTCTGAAGTCTCACCCTCTCAGATTCACCTGTTATTATACTATAGTCTTTCTTCCCTCTTTTTCGTATCCTCATAATCTGCGTTTCTTCTCATTCTTACCTTCATACTTCCTTCTGCCTCAATCGTAGGTAACTGTAAAGACAAATCTGGATAAATTCTACTTGCTGAAGGGGCTGATGGTGATGGGGGTGGGTGTGGATAGGGTGGGGGTACTGTTTCTGCCTCCTTCTCTTCTGCCCTATTTCTCAGCTGTCTCTACACTCTCAGCTGCCAGTCCGGCCATATGCAAATCTGCTCTTCGCTCCTCCCTCTTCTCCTATTCCTTCTCCTCCTTCTTTCTCTTATGCCACAACCTACTCAGACCATTATTTCTGTTTCCCACTACTTCTTCACGTGCTCTGTCCTCCTCTAACTCCTCCTCTAACTGAACTATATATTACATACATATTTTACCATATTCTCTGGCTCGCTTCACCCGTCCTGCTACTCGCTGCCAGTATTCATCCCAACCTAATCCTGGGCCTGTAAATTACCTTTAATATAGCACATCATATTCCCAAAATGTGTAGTTGCATTTTCATGAGAAATCTCTTAAAATGTGTAGTTGCATTTTACCGTTACTTCCTGTTTTTAGGCTTGTGCTTTTATTTTGATAGAGTGTAACCGGAAACGGAAAAAAAAGAACAACTTTACAGAAAGTTAAGTGTATTGCAAACGGGTCTATCAAAAGTGCAAAAACTCAAGGAAATGTAAACCGACAAGTTTGTTAAGCACCTGGTGGATAAAGGCACAAGGTTTGTCATCATTTTGTTTCATGTGGTGCTTAATGCGTTATCAAAACGGGATGTCCTTGTGTTGCTTTGCATCGTTTTATACAAGTCTATTTTAAGCTTTTAATTTAATCAGTAACGCTGTTTTGGAGCGATTCAGAGCATCTTTCTCTCTGAAGGAGACAATTATTTCATTACACTGCTTGCTAGTTTTTAATAAATACAGCATTATTTTTGTGTGCATTAACAATCTTTGGAAGTTAAAGCTGCAAACTGATATAATAACTGTTATAATATCATTTTTTATAGTTAGATATGTTTGTTTATTGCACTCTATTCTGAGTTTGTAATTAAGATAAAATAGGTTTAAAGTATATTTCATGATTGTAAATGACAATTCATTTTCTGTAAAAGGTTAAAAACACACTATTTTGATATTGTTGAACATGATATTATATAGATGGTATTATTTATTTATTTATTACATATTATTTTTGTTTCATTCCATAGCTCTTACTCTTATTGTTCACGTTGTGTTCACGGTGTGTTCAGAGTCTTCAAGGTGTCAAAAGATTTAATGGAGCAACGGTATCATCTATTTTGCCCAAAAATAAACACTTGTGAACCATCAGTTAAAGAGTCCGACCATCAATCAGCCGGGACGCTACAGGGCCTGTCATAGTTATTTCAGCTGTTAAAGTACTATTCACAGGTATTTATTTATTCTTTATTCACACACACTCGTTATCCGGTCAGTGGATCTAGTCCCCAGTGATCCTCCCCTCACTCAAGCTTCTACTCTACCGTGATAGAGCGGAGTGAGACGATATAAATCACTACTTTTAATGACCAAAAGCCGAGTCTCACAGCCCCGTTATTTATGTACCCCCAGATAAGAGAAGACCAGTGGTGAGTTTAATAGTCAGGCTTTTCTGTGATGTCTGCAACAAGCTTCTACTGACAGTGTTTCACCATCAGCGGCTACAGACAGGGTGTATCCACCATCACAGAAACCTACTCACACTTTTATCTGTTTGTGTTCTCTATTATCCTCGAAACTTCCCACAAAACAATCCCACAAATAAACACAACTTTTAAGTATTTCTTACACTTTGGTTCCCAGAACCTTTAGGTCCCAGACCTACAATTTTTTTCTTTGGTTCCCAGAACCTTTAGGTCCCAGACCTATGGTGGCTTTCTAGGCTCACCTAGGGGCTATCCCCCTGTGGCGCTTTTAGTCCTTAATGCCTAATGTATATTCGAGGGTCTCTACAGCCTCCGGCCTTTCTGCGTTCCCTGAACGTCTTACTGAGCACCGTTTATGCGCCTAGGACCTGTCGGGATTTATGATCCCAACACTCCTTTACCTTTTACTTATACTGATTCCAAATCAGTTTAACAGGCCTTTTTTCAATCGTCAGTCCCCCGGCTATATTTGGATCAAATTAACCTCTAGGAAACATACTGACATTCTCCACCAATTTAGATTTTAAGGCCGAATCACAGTCTTCACTTCTTAAGAAGAATAGGTGACTGCTTACCTTTTGTCAGTGATGGGCCCTTGTGGAGAAGTTCAGTCGGCCCCAGGAGGTTCCCAGTGACTCCGCGTGGTCACCGGTCCAACCTCTGCAGCTCCTTTTACCTGAGCCTCCTTTTTAGAATCACGTCCGGGGTCACCAAGTTTCTCTGTAGGAATTTTACACAATACTTTTCAGAATTTCACACCAATCAAAAGGACCTAGCAGAGTATATATTGCGTAATTCAAATTCTACAGGAGGCTTTCTGGAGTCAGCAGAGTCGTTGGTAGTTTAGTGCGCCAGCAGGCATTTATTAGCAGAAGGACATCGGATGATACAGACGTCTGGAGAAATGTTCTATTCTCTATCTAGAGTAACTGTGAGCACACAGTACCCGTGATCAGAGTCAAGAAGTTCTGATATCTATTCTAAAAACTCCAGCATATAAACTTGTTACAAAGGCGTGGTTATGTGTGCGCTTGTGCGTGCATGTGTGTATTTTTGAAATAGCAGTTGCTCCAGCCTCCATCTTCCTCCCTGTGCGTAGGAGTAGCCTCTGTAGAGCAGGAGTCTTCTTCTTTATCTGTGAAGAAAGCACAACACGTACAGCAACTTCCCTAATCTCAACTAACTTTGCCAGGTGCATATTTGCAACATGGCTAGTTCATTGTCTTTGTGACCTTGACCGACTTACTGTTCCTGTGCTTTTGGAGAAAGCAGAAAAAGATTGAGTCAAAAGTTTGTGTGCTTTTGGAAACGGAAAAGTTTGAGCTTGGACTAATAATCACTATCACACTTTAAATGATCATACCTAATAATCACACTTATCACATTCTTATTAATCATTACTAATAAACCTCGTTAACATATGATTATTAATTCTTCAATCATTGATTATCACACTCTTATTAATCATTACTAGTACACATGCTGACACATGATTATTAATTGAATTATTACTAATACACACACTAACACATTGATTTTTAATTCTTCATTGCCTACGTATTTTTTTTTTATTATTGTGGAGATGAGAGGTTTGGACATGCTTTTTAGTTGCTGGGTTCCTTCACAGCTGAGGGAGTTGAGATAACATCTGAATTACCTGATTTTTTAACAAATGCCATGTGGCTTGGTTCTACAGATGGAGGTAAGGGTTGGGCAGTCGGACAGACACCTTGGTCCAGACTATCAGATAGACTGCCATGAAATTTGATACAGACATTCATGTTCCCGTGACAATAAATCCTAATCTCTGTTGATCACTTCACTGCCTCACTGACAATACCATCAGCCTTTAGCCACCTTCTAAGTTTACTATAAAGTAGTGTAGTAGTGGAAATTAGTGCTAGTACAAATGCTAGCATGCTAACACAGTAAACTAAGATGGTACTGTAAACATTAGCCTACTTGCCAAACATGATCATGCATTGTTATTGCGCACATGTTAGCTTGCCAACATTACATTTAGCTCAAAGCATCCTTTGAGCCTCACAGAGCTGCTAGCTGGGCTAACTCTTTTCTTGTTGAAGGTCAAAGAGGAATGCAAAGGGATTTGTTTGGAGCATCAACAGACTGTAGGGAGTTTCACGTTGGTTAGGACCAGCTGTTTGATGAGGTAGGAGAATCAGGAGGGAGCTTGTGAGGTGCTCAAGAAATTGAAGGCAAGATGTTGCAAAGTGAAGGTACCTGAAACCTGTTGTTAGACTCGGTGCTCATTCGGCCCAGGGTAAGACATAAAACTGTTTCGAGGGATTAATGGACTGCAAGTGAAGTAGTAAAGTTGTGCATAGCTGACTACTAATGTGTTGGGGCTACTCTTTTTAAGTAAGGAGCTCAATACCTGATTAGCACGCCTTTAATTGATTCATGTGAGTGGGTGTTCCTCACCGGCGGGTCTTCCCCTCGCTGCGCTGCTGTGGCCTTTAAATTCACACCGCGTCTCAAGGTGGAGTGGCAGGGAGATGGAGAAAGGTCTACCAGGGCTATATCGATTATAGCCTCAGGGGCTTAAAGGGGGGGTGAGGACAAACAGGTTGATCATTTGTGAGCCTGACAATCACACAAACTGTCGGCTACTGTCAAATAAACATCTGAAATAGGACTGGGTGTGGGCTTCAATCAATACTCAGCGTAAAAAAAAAAGTAAATTGTAGAAAGTGTTGAATACTGGACTAGTGGCTCCCTACTATCATCTCTTCAGTTTGACGGTTAAATGGTTTGTTATTTATACCCACTGCAAAACATTCAGCAACTATTTAGACTATTTATTTTGATGTTCATAATGCAGCAGTGTGGGCTCCTCCAGGCTAAAACTGCAGGCCATTAACAGACAACGTGCAGATGTTCAGACCATCCAGCCCATATAGAAGATTATAATTATAAATCAATATTTATTTAATAGAGAGGTCAGTTTTAGCCATTACAAATATCTGTACTCAGCAAATTAATTTGATTTTGCACAAAACTGTCACAAAGCTAAAACAATAACAGAAACAAGATTCCTGTTTGTTTGTGATGGGTGTGTCAGACATCGATTTACTGTTGCCTCTGGCAAAAAGAGGAGTTTACTTTTTAAAACCAAACGCTTTAGGCCATGAGGCAGTTAACAGTATGTCCGATTAGTGAAACACTAAAGGCGTAGAACCAGTGACTATTTAAACAGAGTGATTGGAAGCACATGCAACAGTTGACAGATATTTAGAGGTCTAAGGTAGAGTTTCGGTTTAGTATACATCTTTTTATTATCAATTAATCTTCCAACTATTTTCTCCATCATTTGATTCATAGTTTGTTTTTCTTAATGCTTGAAAATAGTAAACTCCTAGAGCCCCAGCTGACATCTTTAAATTTTTAAGTAGAATTCTGAAGTAACAATGTAAATGTATATCCGTGGACTGGGTTTGTGTGAGGCTTTACACATGGTAGTGTGTGTTTCTCCTTTTTAACCGTCGCCAGCAAGTGTGAAAAATCTGTCAGGCAGGCGGCATCATCACCCCATGCACAAGTAGACCGTCCCTACTTGTGAAATGTCTGTGCTACACAGAGTCACTTCAATTCCCACTTCAGCAGGAATTCCAGCGAGACTCTGGAAGGTTTCTTTCCAACTGAAACACAATGCAGTTTGCAGCTTGTCAGCAGGGGACCAGTAAATGAAGAGCTTTCCAGCTTCATCTATTGATGACTGTTTTGATGAAGTGACTGCACTAGATTTGTTGGACAGGAGCGAATGCCTTCATCGATCGATTCCACTGAGGGAGAATGGTTCAGGTACAGGTTAGGTTTGGGAACCTGTGGTTGACAGACTTCATGCATTATGCATATAATCACCCTGATCTTATAACTGACATCAAGAGGTGGATCAGTAATGCAGCGTTACGGCCTCTCATGGTAGAGCAATGTCTCCTCAGGACATGTTCCCCTGTTGTCTTATTGCAAGTTTCAGTTCGGTTCAGTTTAGTGCAGAATAGCACAGTTATAGTACAGTATATATAAAGTATTATCCTTCTGTGTGTCAACATTTTGTTATCTCCCTCCTTTTTGTGGTGCCAAGTCTGGAGAGTTTGTGCATCAGGGACAAATTGCCTTAAATTTATTTGATGTATGGTCCTGTACTCTGTCTGGCCTCCCACACTATCTACCACTTGAATATGATATATAGAAAAACGTCAGAGGCCCTGTTGATTTAAGTTGATGCTGGGCTGGCCTTGGATTGGGCTGGAGTATCTCCGGCCAAGGCTAACAAATCTAACTGACATAAGATTGGCCTGCAGAGCCTGCAGTAAGAGAGATCCTCAGGTAGACTTTATAATATTTGGCATCTTTGCATCTTTGCAGATAAACCTTAAAAGGTTTGATATGATTAAAGGGAGGACACCATGAATTTTAAAAAAGATAAACTTTTAGAAAATAGTTTATGGAGATTTTACTGACCTATTTCTGACGTAATTGCTCTTTTCTTTCTCCAAGTGATGGCAATACCAGTTGGTCCACGGCTTTGGTCCAGACTGAATGATCTTTAACTATTTGATGAATTGACATGAAATCTTGTACAGACATTCACGGTCCCCAAACTTTATTTATAATGCACTTTTCTTAACAATGTTAGAAATTTCTTAACAAAAGAAAATAAAATCAGACAAGACAGAAAACACGAGAATAGGAAAGCACAAGTAAAAGCAATAAAAATCGATAGGAACAAATAAAAAGGAATAAAATCCGTATGATTAAGAAAATATCAAACATTCTCAAAAGATTCAGTAGTTCAGTTATCTCCTAGTGTGGGGGCTCTAATAGCAAAAGCCTGATTATCTTTTGTCATAAACTGTGACCTGGGAGTAACCAGCTGGGCTCCATCCGCAGATCTTAATGGTTGAGAGGGCACATTTCAGGTCAGTAAATGAGAAATGTATTCAAAGGCAAGGCCATTTAAAGCCTTAAAAGCAAGCAATAGAGTTTGAAATTTCAGTTTGAAATAGGGAGCCAGTACAGCAAGCACAAGGGTTGATGTGATCATACCACTTTGTCCGGGTAATGAGTCGAGCAGCATTTTGTACCAACAGGAGACGGTGGAGGGAGCCCTGGGTGATACCTGAGTAAAGTGCACTGCGATAATCGAGCCGAGAATTGACAAAAGTACAACTTTTTGTAGAACAATTGATAAAAATTACTTACATTTCGAAATTTTCCTGAGCTGGAAGAGACATGACTTTGACTTGATCATTGAAACAGAGGGTAGATTCAAATATTACTCCTAGATTCCTAAATGCCGGCTTGATATTATTTGACAGACCACCAAGGTTTGCATCGACAGTGGGAGCATGGTAACATGCTGATGAAGCGTCGCTGTGCAGCCTCACAGAGCTGCTAGCATGGCTGCAGACCCTTGTTTGATTCAGGCGTGGACCTCTGACTTTCTCGCTACCTTTCAGATGACAGACAGCAGCCCTACATATGCTCTTATATACATTATATATGTGTATTTATGTAAAATGTGTCTGTATAAGTGTGGTTTTCACACTTTATATACCCTGGGTTTTGGCAGTTCTTGGTATACCAGATTGGTGGTGTGAAGATTCTTGGTATGCATAAAAGGATAATAACTGCTGAGGAAATGAAATGGGAAATAGAGAAAGTCTTTAACATGGTGTGAAGTATAAGTGTCAGCAGTAGACTGTCAGTTCCTAACCTCTTTGTTATTATTGCCCTGTAGAAATTGATGATGTCCCTCTACTTCATGGCTGTTTTACTAATGTGGGATGGGAAATTATTCCTGTGGCAGTCTTGTAATGTCCATGCCTCTTAGAGCCAAATGAATTGAAAAAGGAGCCCGATGCTGGGAAAAAAGGTATCGCTATCGGCTTAACAGCTGCATTCAACAAGTCTATATTCCTGTGATCAAACGTAAAAGGAAGATTACTAAAGGTATTCATTTATAAGGGTCTTTATTTTCTCTCCTAATATTGTTAAAAGTATAAAACCGCAGCAAGATATTATGTGGTACTGTCAGCCTGCTGTATTGATATCAAGTAGATAAAAAATGTCATATTTTACAGCAAAGCCTGAATAAAAACACAGTGGATTCAGTGTGTGAGCATCAGATTGGTGAACACAATCACTGCAGAGACCTTTAGATATGTATTTTATTCGGGAGGCAGACACTGTCCCCATATTTAAGAGTAAACTTAAAACTTTCCTCTTTGATAAAGCTTACAGCTAGGGCTTTGCTATGTTGTTATTTTTAAGCTGATTTAGTCAAGACAGATGTCCGTCCTCCATAGATCTGGGTCTGTCCAACGGTTCCTGCCTGTTATAGGTAAGGTTTTCGTTGCCACTGTACTCTATGGGGGAATTGTTGGGTCTATGTAAATCATAGATAAGATAGAGTGTGGTCTATACCTTCTCTGTAAATTGGCACAGGAATAGGGTAATTGTAGGGAGCGTTTAATCAGCCTGTTTGACATTTAATACATCACTCCGTCACTTGAGCTCAAGTTTATTTAGCTTAGAATGGATAGTCAAATGGTTAATAGCTTCAAATTATGTGTCTTGCGAGCTAAGCCATTGAAAAAATCTCAAAGATCACCGGAGTCGGAGGAACAGGCTACAGTGCTGCGATGGAGGCAATTAGATGCTTTTGTAGGAACACCTGCAACGAAAAACACGGATTTGGACCTGCTGTTTCACTGTTCCTCTGAGAGAGCTCATCATCCCGCACCGTGGAAACAGGAAGCCGTACCAGCTGATTAGTGCAAAGCCTAATCACACTTTGAATCATCATTGCTGCAAAGAAATCGAAAATGCCATTTGTTAGGAATAGAAGGAAAAGAAAGAAATTTCTTTTTATTGATTACAATGATGAACGGTTGGAACGCCGCTCTTACATAACGGGAAGTTAGTCTTACGTAATGTATGGTATTTATTTGACCTCATATCAAATGATTGACGTCCTGCAGTATAGGAAATAAGAGATGATCTATACAAGAGACTTGTTGGTAGTTATTGTTGTGGTGGACTCTCTCTCAGCTGACTGGATTGCAGAGACAGAGGAGGTATTTTACTTCTCCTCTATCTGCCATGTTCTGTCCCTTTCTCCTCTGTGTCTTTGGGAGGAGGGAGGAGAAGGGGGAGGAAGAGGAAAAGGGACAGTGCCGGTTAACATCAGCCAGTCGGGGGGAAAGAGTGATAGAAAGCAAGAGGTAGAGAAGCAGACAATAGAGTTGAGGCGAGCGTGAAAAGATGTGGAGAGCAAGAGAGACAGAGGGAGAGGGAGAAGCAAAGAACAAGCCCTGGAGTGCTAGCCAGTCAAGGTCACACAGAGGAGAGGAGGCCCTGTGTGTATATGTCTATCTGTGTATCTGTGTGTCTATGTGTGTGTGTGTGTGTGTGTGTGTGTGTGTGTGCGTGTGTTAAGGGAAAAATAGTGGGAATTGGAGGCCTACATAGTAAAGAGTGAAGGGTTTGTGACAGCGGATTGGTTTAGTCTGGGATCGGGGATTTTATGGGGGAGGGATGAAGAAAGGAAGCAGAGGAAGAAAAGAGAGATGAAAAGAGCTTCACAACACTCTTCTAAAACTTCATAGCCTCTTCAGTCCTCTATTTTTGACGGGAATGGCTTAATACGTTTGTAACTTCTTTCAACGTGTTTGACTGTGATAAATTTGTAATGTTTATCCTTACACTGCATCTATGTGTAATAAATAAACATCTATGTTCATTTACATGTATGCTGTTACGTAACCATCCAGTCTCGTAGTGTTGATCCACGCCCTCTTTGCAGTCTCCTTCTCTTCTTCTCTCTGTTGCTTTTTCCCAGCCCCTCACCACTAGATGACCGCTGTTGCAACTCCCTCTTTGTAGTAGATGCCACGGTGCTTTCTGTTAGAGTAAATGCAAGCACAGCCAACCACTTTTCTGTCCTCTGAAAGCAAAAGAGACAAGAGGAAGAAAGAGTAAATCGCATCCAGAGAACTTGCTCAAGTTTTGATTAGTGATGGAGAAAAAAGGGGAACTATTGCATAATGGATTGCCCGGTGCTTGTCATCTTAGGATCAAGTGTTTTGGAAAGTGGGATTGTGGTTTGCTGAGAACATTCTTTATCCGGTTATCCTAGCAGGATGCAAGGAGTCACTTGGAAATGTGATCACTGCTGTCTCTTCAAACATATTAGCCCTGTTTGCATCTCACACCCAGGAGAGATTACGTGTGAGCAGTTGCCATAGTGTTTTGGAGCACCAAGGTGCTGATGTGAAAGATCTGAGGGCACTCTGTGACATTATCTCTCCGGAGCAATGGTGTGTGGAGTCGTGATAACGCAGGATGACTTTGTTTGCAGAAGGTCAAGAGTTCACCCTGTGGGTGTCCCCCTGAGGTCAATCCCTACTACTACTGTCACTGGGCACTGTCACTGTCATTTTTGATTTTCCTGTAACGCCAACACTGACATTTTAGTTTATTTTATACGTTGATTTCACTGCTGCTGAAGTTCCTCTTCATGCAACCTTTTTCCGGTGGCAACTCTCCAGGCCTTGCGTGTGTTAAGTATTTGCACCTGGCCTTATATTGTGTTTAGGGGCGTTACCTGTGCTAATAAACAATTATGATCAATTGGGATTCATTATTCAGCACACCTGGGTAAGAGCAGATTTGGGTTGTAAGAACATTTGGTGCATCTGGAGTTGAATTTTCTTATTTTTTCCTCCTTATAGAAAATAAAGAGAAATTACAAAAGCAAATTTCTGCATGAAGTTTAACGTTTCACATCGTCTCTATATTAATGTCTCCATGGTCCATTGGTTATTTTATTACTTTGAAAAAAAACAAACAAAAAAACCCTGCATTCACCCCCACTAATCCTCACATTAAAACCTCCAGTCATCACGCGATCCCATTCAGTGGAAGAGTCCAAGAAAATTCTGGGCAAATTATCCTGTTGACAGACATCATTACCATTCCAACGAGTAATTAATCTTTCCACACCATGATTTAACACAGATGAAGAGTAACAGCTTCGGTAATAATGAGTTCAAAGCATTTCGACAGATATAGACTCTAATTGCACTCATCTTAAACAGACCCTGCGGAGCAGACCTGCAGTGTACACTTTGTTACAAATGACCTTAACCTTTTTTATTATGGAACAGCTGATGGAAGAGTGACAGACATGAAACTGGACTACAGATGGAAATAAGCCCCCGGGCTACAATCTGGCACATACGTGTACTATTGTATATGTTCATTAATGTGCATCGTCCCAAAATACTAAATAAATAAACTACGGTAGAGAGACAGGTGTAGGAAGTGCAATAATGGCACGGAGCTGGAATACAACCAGAGACGCTGCTGGTATATTGTATCTTCTTAACCATCATCCATCCACAAGGACGTCCCAACCCTTATCTTTGATTGAAACAAAACTGCCCTAAGTCATTCAAACAATATGCTTAAGAAGCCTGAATACTTTCTCCCCTCACACCTTTTCTACATTAGGTTAAAAGGCGCCCCTGTTTGTAATCTTAATGCTAAGCTAACTGGCTGCTAGCTGTAGCTTTATTTTTACTGTACGGACATGAGAGTGGTATCGTTGCTCTCATCTTGGGAAGAAAGCAAATAAATAAGCATTTACCCCATAATTTGAACTGTTCCTTTTGCAGAAAAGCCTAGCAGCCAGTTGGTTAGTTAATCCCAGTACAAAAATGTTTTAATTCTCAATAATATGCGATAAAGTAAGAAAGGTATACAGGAAACCTGATCTTTTCACACCTCTGTTGAGACAGGTGCGTTGGAGAAAATTCAAGATTTCAAATAAAAAGGAATAGCTACCACACACTGTTGACACTGGTGTTTAATTTATTGAAAACACTCAAATGTCAAAAAAAGTGTGCAGGGGCAGATTTTTGTGAAAAGAAAGACAGGTGAAAAACTGAAAAAGCTTCTTTTTTTTTTCAAGCTTTTTCCTTCAGTACAGCATGTACCAGGAGTTTGCGTGTGTTCTCAAGCATTAATTTCAACTTTTGTGTGTGTAGCCGCACTGTCTCTTGGTATTTAGTAAAAAGTGTGTGATTTTGTGAGCCACCCTGTATCTGGCAAGGTATTCAGACTGACAGATTGGACTGAATGAATGCCACCTCCTCAGCTTGGCTGCCTGAGCGTTTCTCCCTCATTCCTCCTTCCTCCCCCCCGTTTAATCTCCCTGTTACCCTGCTTCAGTGGTGACCAGCAGGGCGAGGGATATTTTTCCTTCATTTGCCTTATCTAGCTAGCTGTATAGGTAGGCGCTCTCCCTGGATTAAGCCCCGATCACTGTTCCATAACTGTAGCTACAATACCTGATGGATCAGCCGTCCAGGTCTGACTCTGACTCCCCTGCGCCCGAGCCAAGGAGGCAGCTTGTGGCAGTGTGAGGTTAAAAAGCCAAAGATGGCATCGAGCGCTCTATGTGCCTTTGCATTACTCTCCTCCATTAGAGCTGTTCTCACTTTGAGGCCGCATGAGGACTAGTTAGAAAATACACAGATACTGTAGATGAAGAAGAAGAGGGAGCTGTTCCGCAGGGGCTGGGTCATGAATAGGATTCAACAGAGAGATGTGTGTGTTTCTGTGTGTGCTGAGAGTTCACAGAAACTGTTCTCATACTTGTGCGTTTACTAGACCTGTATTGTTTTTTTTAAAGATAATCTCTGCCCACCTGAATCAGGAATCTTGAAAACAATGAGAAAAACTCCCTCACGCTGTTTGCTTATAACGTTTCTGTCTTTCCGTGCAGCGCTGCCTCAGTTGACCGATCATTCAATGGGAGGATGATAGAATGAAAGAGAGATCAGTATTCATTTTGCTCTTATTCGTTTTGGTAAATTGAAAAAGATAACATTTCAGTTTCTTTCACAGATATGTCACATCTGCTTTAGTTGCACAGTATCTATCAATTTGCTTAAATTTTAACATTGGCGTCTTTTGTGCTTGAGGTGCCCCGCGAGGTGGAGAATGGGACGGAGGAAGGATGGTGGTGAGGTGGAGGAGCAGGAGGAGGAGCAGGCAGAACAGAGAGTAATGAGCCCAAGCAGGAGGAACAGATGATGTG
Organism: Echiichthys vipera; assembly: GCF_963691815.1. NCBI lineage: Eukaryota > Metazoa > Chordata > Actinopteri > Perciformes > Trachinidae > Echiichthys > Echiichthys vipera. Next base: position 14,016,087 of record NC_139832.1, on the reverse strand, counting down.
GGAAAAAATCTGACACAGACAAAAGAAATACACAGTCCCACATCTCTACACTGAAATACAGATTCACATGACTGGTTAGGAAATGAAACACCTGCGAAGGGAGGAGGGCAGATTAAGGGGCTTCAGATAAACGTTTTGGTGCAGAAAAGCGATGCTCCCCCATCCATGGTGTAACTGAGTACCTGTTATGAACACAAAAAGATCAAATTACTGATAACAAACAGCTGGGAGACTCCTGGTATTGTTGTTCCTTCCTCTCCATCTCCCAAAAAAAATGATGTGGATTACAGTTTTTGTCGCTCCTCTTAATTCCCCATCAGTCATCGAACTTTTTTGCGGTCGCAGGCTTATGTTTGCCTTGGCAGCAGCGTGAATTGGTGCAGCTGAAAGAGCACAATGAATTTGGATGCAAGCAATTGTGCATGCACGGGAGTGAGCAGAGAGCTCAGCTCCGGACTCAGTAGAGCTGAGACACACCAGATTGGTCTGGCTCGTCCAAGCAGTACATTTGTGATTGGTCTGGGCTACAGAGCTGAAATGGGCCTTTTGTGCCACTGGTTCACAAATCTGACGTGCTGTAGAAATATCTCCCTCTCTTTTTTTCTATTACACGCTAATGAACAGCAGTGCTTTTCTACATCCACAGATCATTTTTCATGTACGCAACATTCATTGATTAATGCCAACCGCCCTGGGACCCTTCTTAGTGATTATAGCTCTCAGGCTTGGGAGGGCCCACTGATACCCGTAATGAGTCATAAAAGTTGAGAAATTATACACTCCAATAGTCCTGACATTGGGTGATATTTCAATATTTGGTCACACACTCTTGGAGTCTATTTGCCCACAGAATTGGCACACACTCAGATGTCAGCAGACACTCATTTGTACAAGTAAACAAAGAAATCTTGACTTTACAATCCCGTGGTGTGTTCAAATGCGTTCAAGATGTTTGGGTACAGGGAGGATCCTACTGCACAGCCAGGAAAAACAAACATGCAGGTCAAACAGAGAGCTCCCACAATGCACTGAGATGCAGCTCTGCTCACTCGCCACCACCAAAATAAGCACGTTGATTACATAATCAAAACAAGACGCCTAAAAATAAAAAAAACACAATAATATAACTGTCATGTTATCATCCAGAGTGCTGACTTTACAGTGCGTCCTGCCCCTGGTGTTTTTCCTTCCTAAGTGATAATGTTTGTGAGCTGCTATATGAGACTGCATGCGCTACAGCAAATTATGCTGTCTTAAACGTGATTGTCAACTCGATAATGACAATGCATTGTTTGCCCACCAGTGACGGCCAGCACACTCCTAAAGAGATGATGGAGGTCTTCACTCGTTAATTGAGATATCATAGAGAGGGATAGTGTATACATAACATGACACTATCTTTCCCTTGGGTATATCTGTTCCTCCCTTGTCTCAGAGTCCATTGCCCTCTAAAACACACTGCTTAATTAGCTTAAGAGGGAGGAGGTGAGGACAAAGTGGGAGAAACGAAGCAAAAAGCCAGAAATACACAAGGAGAGGCGATGTAGCTAGAGGAGGTAAAATGGACGCATGAGAGCAGCTGTGAGAAACTGATGCCGGACTGGGAGAACGTTCATAATTAGGATTGTTTTAGAAGTAGCAATCCTTGAAAATGACAGTTAATATTTGATGATGGCTGCGCTCTAAGATCGCCCACTGAACAGGCTCTGACTCTGAGGCAAACACACGATGACTGCACATCAGACATGGCTGAGGATTGACAGGCATGTGGCTCCCAGCGTCTTCCGACAGTCTTCCTCCTTCTTAAAGCGCCTGACAAACCTCATTAAGGACCGTTCACGCGGGCTCTATTGACACGAGACATACCAAGACAGGGTCATGTATAAAACATGAGTCGCCCAAGGTTATACAGCAGAGCCTATACATGGATCTATAGCACTTTGTGCTGTATAAGCTTTCTACAAAACTGTAAGCACAGTGACATATGTGATGTATATGTGGTATTTACCTTCAGTCCCTCGTGCTGCATTACATGCTGGTGTCTGGGCCCTGTTTTAATAACAGTGGTGATATTATTATTCGGTGCAGACAGATTTTGCATTCACCTCTGTTTCAGTCCGACTCCCAGAGCCACGTTCACACTTGCTCCTTTACTCCTCTGAAATATTAATATGATGTAATATGCTATTTAGTTTAAATAAAATAAAACTAAATATTTGATTCTGTGTCATATTTGAATCTCATAAACGGCTGGTCAGTATTACTTAAGATTACCTTTGAAATTCAAAAAACATGCAGAACAGGGACAGAATGAGAATGACAGAGGTTGGGAGTGGAGAGAAGTGTGTGATCGCTTTGGGAAGTTCACTGAAAATGCATCTTTGCATCCTTTTGGCTGTTCCATTTTCAACTTCTTCTTTTTCTTCTTCTTCTTCCAAACACAGCGCTCTCCTCTCCGTCTCCCTCTGTTTGTTACATGCTGTTTGCAGCAGCACTTTGTGTAATGTTCTCCAGACAGATTTGACAGACTGGATGTGGACAATAAAATACCTGCTGTTAGAGTACTATCTATCAAGAGAGAGTGTGAGGTTTAGGTAGAAGAGGGAAGAAGACCAGGATTTGGAGTGATAAATTAAGTTTTATTTTAAAAATATGGCTTTCATTTAAGATAGATTAGTAATATGCTAGTAGAGCAACAGATCAAATATTTCTCACTTTGAAGTGTAAAAAAACACAAAACCAAACATGTACAATCTTTTGACGCTCTAGGCTTTCAAAATAACCTCTTGCGAACTTTAATATATGTGGTGATATTGGAGCGTATGACCATGACCTGCGGTTATTACTGCGTCCAGTGATGAGGAAGGAAAATCTGATGCGTGCAGCCATTGTCGTGCTGTTTCATTGGTTTGAGGCGGTGCTGTTGGATGTTAAGTTGTAATATCAGGCCAATGTTACCGTATGCACTCGATCTTCCACTTGTTGGATGCTGTTTTGCAATCTGATATGAGAATGGAGACCTGCATGTCACTTGTTGAACCACCTGCATATTTTTTACTTACAGATGTTGCACTCTGTTCATACTTCTTAGCATGAAACGTAATTGAAAGAAATCTCTGTAGCTGAAAATTTTATCCAGTTATCATACTGTAATAATCACATTTCAAGGTCGTACTTAAGTATTTTCCAACAGCAGTTGCATGGTAGCGTTAATGGACTATATTTCACTACATGCAATAGTCTTCAGTGTAAAAACAGACATGCCATCAAATTAGGGCTGTTAATGATTAAAGAAATTCTTAGTCCACTAACACGCTTACATACTTTTTTAAAGACCTATCGATTAGTTGATTTAATCGGCAGATCTGTAAAACTGAGTATCTCCTCAAAAAATCATGCAAAACCATTATGTGAAATCTTGTGTGTTCAAGTTTCTTGGAAATAAGTCATTCAGCATAAAAAATGAAGAAGCAATCTTAGTCAGCTACCAGGGGGCAGCCCTAAATCACATACATGCTTAGGTCCCCAGATTCCTACATGTATTCGTCATGGTAAAAGTGAGCAGACTTTGGTCGTTGCTTGGATCTCAGGGCTATGTGCATGACTGACACTCCTTACTGAGGCTCTGCATGCATTTAGAACCAAATGCATCATATCTGTTTACCAGTGAGCGGCTCTAAACAGGTGTAATCACCCCCACACAGCTTTGAGGCTCTGCTGGGACTGAATCGCTCAAACAGCACTCCGAGGTGGTCAGTGATGCATGTGACTGCATATTCAATGTAACGTGAAAGTGAGGGCCGTGGGGTCATCTTCAACTTTGTACAACATGCATACAGTATGACAAGTCGTTGTTTGTGGCAAAGAGCATGGGCATTGTTTGGAAGTTAATTCATGAGGGGAAGTACCAAACAGCATTTCTCGTCTCTGTTGCTGAGCACAAATTTGTTTTTCGCAGCAGTGGTTGCAGTTTTTCCACAGACAAAATCAAGTGGGAGCCAGGAAGAAATGTAGTCACTTTTAGGCACGTTCTGATGCCAAGTGTGATTTGCAGCTCAATCTGGACACATTCTGGATACAGTTGGTCTGAACAGAGCATAAAACACCTGTGTTCTCTGACAGAATTATGGGCCACCAGCCACAACATTAAGGCCAAGTAGGATGTGTCAGAACCATGGCCAGCTGCAAAAAGGAAGAAAGAATATGTAATATTCAACACTATTTGTTCTTATCAAACTGTGACCCACTTGGCAATCATTGTCTGCAAACTGTCAGCAACGACATGCAAAAAGATTCACAGTTGTTTTAGGGGGGAAATTAATGACATAAGTGATGAGTAAGCCGTGCCTTTTCTGTTTTGGCTTTGCAGTGGAAAGCAGGCTAATGAAAAGCTTTCAGCATCTGTAAGCCTGCGTGCCCATGCTCACTCACTGTCTTCCCCCAGCCAGGCTATACAGCCAGCCATACGCGTGACCCCCCTCCTCCCAGCCTCCAGCCTGCCAGCCCCAGACTAGCACAGCCTTGAGGTAGGGCATGCTGGCAGTCCTGTGCTCTGGACTAATCCTATTTTGGGTGCTTTTGGAGCAAAGGTTTTCACAATCTCTCCAGGCCAGATGCAGGAAGGAGTGACACTTCAGATCCCTCCCCCTACATATTGTTACATCATCCATTTATGACCACTCAACCAAACATCACGCCGAAACGCTTTGGAAATGGCACTTGTCATTCCACCAGTCACTGGAGACAAGGGGCCAAGGGTCCAAAAGGGAAGCGCACGTCTTTGTACTGTTCATGCTATTCTCGCTCGTCTCAGGTCCCACTCTCCCCGACTCTCAGCCCACACAGGAATCCTCCAGAAAAGCTTGATGAATCACACACATCCACAGGCTAAGCGCGGCACATATTCTAACAATTACACAAATAGGCATGGACACATGCCCACATAAACATACTCCCCCCTGAACCTTACATTTCATTTCTGCATCAATTAGTGTGTTGAAAGGGTATAGTGCTAACCACTTTACACATAGGCATTAGATAACTGTCAGTTATTTGTGCGAAACCATTCCATTTACTTGTGAATAGCCACTGATTTTAGTAACAGAAGTGGTGTGTTCAGTCTCGTAATGTCCACAAAGCACTTAAGTGCTTGATCCAATATTTATTTTATTTAACTAACTTTAGTGCGTAGTTTTTTTATGTAATACTGCCCATGTAACATATTTTTTATCTACCTGTAGGAGTCTACAGCCAGGCTAGCAGTTCTGTGAGGATGTTCTCAGGCACAGCAGGGGAGAGGCTAGCACGTAGCAAACAAGTCTAACCCTAACCCTAACCCTAACAAAACTGGCATACTGTGCAAGCGTCAACACTTAAGTTAGCAGACAGGGTTTTGGTTAGAGTTACGTCCTGTTACTTATGAGTCTATGAACAGCTAATAAAAAGTTGATTATTGATGTGTTTGATCTCATATTTATTCACTATGACGTTGCATTGTAGCAGTGTTCAAAATATTTCTTTTTTGATGGCAGCATACTAACATCTACCACACAGCGGTGCGTTGAGATAAATGCTAATGCTAATTATGCTGATTTGAAGAAAGGCAAGTTTATTTTTCCGCTATCTTTTAGCAACAAGGTAATTCAAAGTGATTCACTCAAAACATTAAAGAGCCATTACAGACAGCACTAGTTGGTAGGCTATGTTTACCATGTCCATCTATTGTTTAGGGTGTTAGCATGGGGGTCATCCCTATGTTCCATAAGCCTCTATCTTTGCTGATTTAATTTGGCATTTTGTTAGGGTTTGGGGTTACAGTTAGGGTCAGGGTCATGGTCAGGGTTAGGGGGTAGTGTTAGGGTCTATATAGGCCTATTTGCCGGGGAAGTCAGCAGGAACATCGGACCTTAAAAAGGTCAACAAACCTTACCTTAAAAAGGTCAGAAACAAAGCGGGGAACATAGGTACGCTCCCTTAGCACGCTTACATTTTCTAATTAGCACTAAGTACAGCTGAGGCTTAGAAAATTATAAATTGTTTTTGTAATGTAAGTATTGAACAAAGTAACATTTTCATGATGCAAGATGAAAATGGTTCTCCATGATAGGGGAACAGGACTTTTTACCAGATTTCATGGTAATCCATTCAATAGTTGTTGAGATATATCATTCTGAACCAAAGTGAGGGGCAAACTCCATGATGCTAGCAGGGTAGCTAAATATGTCCTCCAAACGTTCTTTACCAATCCGAACTAAACTGAAAGATGATCAGTTCAATCCCACAAAATGTTCTCTACTGATCTAACAGGAGTCGCTGTTTGTTCCTAGATAGCTTTGTGTTCTCAAGAGGCCCTCAATCGGCTTAAAGGTCAAGTTGCATACAAATCAAACAATCGCCCTGTTTGTCCTTTTAGTAATTTAACAGACCTCACAGAGATGCAGGGCTGAGAGGCTGCCTCAACAGCATCCGTTATTGTTCGCCAACTCAATCTGGCCCATTACACATGACCAGAGTTATAGCTCTGTGGAAGAGAGTTAATAAATCAGCCATGGATCAGGTTAGTTCTACGTCTTTGTTTTCCGTTCCAATCACAATAAATAATGCTCGTTATGCCAGTGAGATTGTTTGTGACGTTTGCGTGTGCTCAGGTCAGGGTGGCCCGATGAACACAGCGCCCTGAACTCTCAAAAGGGCACCAAGTAAACAGTGAAAGTGATGAAAAACAACACTTGAACATGCTTTCCACAATTAATCATATATCTGCAGTGGAAATACTGTGTGTGTCATTATTACCCTGTCAAAGAGACACTTAGGGTGATTTCCAGTAATAACTTGAATCTCTTCTCTTTTTTGCTCTCAAGCCGAAACACTCCCTCTATTATTGCCCCCCTCAGCTACGCCTGCAGTAGTTGGCCAAATGACACCCTTGTCATGATGTAAGGGTGATAATGTCAAGTAGGTGTGAGAGCTGTGTACGTGTGTGTGTGTGTGTGTGTGTGTGTGTGTGTGTGTGTGTGTGTGTGTGTGTGTGTCACTTGCTTTAATGGCAGTAGCCAAGTCTGGCATTTATTCACTGCTGCCCTGCCAGACAGATGGAAAACATCAGACGTGACAAACAGTGACATCCTGCACGGTGCTGCAGGTATTATGGCCACTCCTGAACTCCGAGGTGATATCGACTGCAGCTACAGCCGCAGCAACAAGCTCATATCTCCACAACAGCTATGATTAATATGCTTGTGAGGAAGAATTAAGACAAGCTATTACAGCATGGAGCTAGGCTAAAACGTCCTCAGGTGCTGTGTAATTGAGTTAACTTGGAAGGAAAATTACAGGCTGTTCCCAGCAGAAGTGGAGGCCAGGAGGACCAGTAGTTGTGGAAAACTATATTTCCCATGAGCCCTTAACCGTATCCTGCTGCAAGCAAGCAGCTGCACGGCATTGTCAATATGTCTCAGTCTGCTGGGTACTACCCACCTGTAAATTGTTGTTATACAAGCAAACACACCAATGAGAGGCAAAGCAACAGGCAGCAGTGCTGAATGCTCTTCTAGGATGACCCTCTGCTTACGAAGAGCAAATTCTGTTTATACAGAGCTGGAAGCTGCAAAACGTACAAATTTCATTCCGGGGAACAAGAAGCATATTACATTTTATTATTAATTATTAAATGTGTTTTTTGGAAGGAACCCACTTATGAGTCAGAGCAGGCTGATACGTTAAAAGCAACAGTAGATGTTATAGGATATTTTTCATTACTTTAATTTGTCCTCTCATTGACATTGGCTGATGCTAATGAGAGTTATTTTCCGTGGTGTCTGTCCAGCTGGAGTCTAAAAGCAGAGGGGTATTTAAATCTCGTGACACCGAGCCAATGTAGTGTCTTCCCCGGGGCCTCTGCTCAGTCCACATCACTGAAGAGGACAGGATCACTTTGAACATCGTGGAGCTTTACCGTTAATGCACGACGGCTGGTGAGAAAGGTCACCTGGGAGGAAAGGTGGACACTGGAGAGATGGGGTTCTCTTTTCCATCTGATGAAATCAGCAGCCACTGAGCAAATATAATGCAGCCTGTATAGCTCTTTACCTGTTCTACCTCTGCACTCCTGTGACAGTGTAAATTACAGTTTACAGTTACCTGTTGCACATACAGAGACAAGGCCACACCCATTTCTTCTTCCAGAGGAACCTTTTCGGCGTCCCTTCGCTGTCGAGCTAACATCCCCCTCATCAGCACTCCTGACACCAGTTGTGAGAAGGTTGTGGTCACAGGCGAGGCAGAGTGATCAGTCATCACACCAGCCGAGGGTACAAGCTAGACAGTGTGAGGTTAGTGCCACTTGCAGAAATACAAAGAAAGAAAGGCGGAAGTACAGATGCAGAGACGGGTACACGCAGCGATGGCAGCTGGTCACGTGAAGTCTGGCTTTTTTTATGGACTCTTAAGGGATAGGACTTTGGCTGGGTTTGTGGCTGAGTCAATACTCTAACCTCTGGCTAGAGGCGAGGGTTTGCCAGGTCCTATGTCATTACTGCCTGGTCTGTCAGGGCAAGTAATAAAACGCTTTTTACAAGCAGTCTTTAATTGAATGAAAAAAGCAAAGGTAGTGTCCTCCAGGTAGTCATGAATCTGGATTTACTCATTTATGACAAATGGAGTCTGTCTGGCTTTCTCACATGAACTTTGCTTGACAGATGTGTGTCTGTTTTGGTCTTGAATAATCACGTAAACGTCTTAAGCTAAGCCCATTGTGTAGTTGCGTGGTGTTTGATGAGATTTTATAAAACCATAACGGAGATGCTGGTACTAGACTGTCATTTAGCTGTCATTCAATTAAAGTTGCACTTGTCCTGCCAATACTTTAATTACACCCTTAATAATTGTTTTCCCATTTTTGATGGAGCGAGAATATTTAGGCTGATATTATTATGTGAAGAGGAGCACAGGAAATTGGACATGGATACAAAAGCACATCCACAAACACACATACTGTGAATGCATGTGACTTTCCTGTATCCTTAGGCAAATACAATTGACTTGGACTTGGATTAGATTTTATAATGCCACCCACATAATACATCTGGAGCATCCGAGACCTCTTTGTCTTGGTTGATGTCACCAGCAGTGAGCTGATGATGTGGGTAGATGGGGACTGTAGGCCTGTATGCATATGCACAAGCTTCACAAATTGCTCCTCAATAGCATTACATTTGAGTCCCTCTTCCCTCACTCCCACTCTGCTTTTCCTTGCACTTCTCTCTCTCTTTCTTGGTTCCTTTACATCCCTAAAGCGCATGTGTTCCCACTCATGTCACTGTGCTTAAGCAGTGTCAAGTGGAAGAGAATCTATTAGTGTTTAAGTACATGCAGTTGTACCCTTTTTTAGTTTTTAGAAAGGCATTAGCTAAAACACAACTTTCCGTGCAGATGGTAAAGGTGATACAGCAATAACCATTAGAGCGCAGAGGAGAAGAAGGTGCTAGAAAGTGAACATTGAGGGGGTGTAGGAAGTCAGAAAAGCCAGGCAAAAATGTTTGGCAAAACTCACAGGGCTATTATCGTTTTCAGCCTTGATGAAGATATCCATCCACTGGCTATAGCTGCTTGAGGATTGCGGGAGGGGACAGGACGCCAGTCAGTCACAGGGCAGATACAGACTAATTGGCCACTAGCCAAATGCTTAAATGCAAAAACAAAAAGTGTAAAGAATGGATTAAACGGTGTGTTTATCTGCTCTAATGTAAGCTGCAAACGTTGGCATGTCTACCAAACTAGCTAAATGCCAACAGCGGTAACCGGGTGTAACTTTCAAGCAAAGGAGCATAACATTAACTGACTGCAGTAGGTTCTATTAGTTTGTGAGGTTACAGGTTACGTGAAAAAACCTGCTCTTTATTGGACTCTGTTGGGAAGTTAACTCCAAAATCTCCAGCCAGTTTTACCTTTGCTAAACTCATCCTCATCCCAAATGCCTTTTGTAACGTTAAAGGTAAAAACGTGCAGGATGTGCATGTAGATGGGCTAACTTATTCTATTGCTGTGTCCCAAATCACGCACTTCCACCCTCAAACTGGCTTTTTTGAGGGTGGATGTGCGTTCACGCTGGAAGTCGATAAAATGCAGTGTCGCGCACTCAAAAATGGCCAATTGTCGCAATTTTATCTAGGTAGGGCTTAATTCAAACTGGAAAATGGCGGAACAACAGCGCAACAGAGCCGCAACAACTAGATTCACTTGATAAATGTAAAACGAGAATCACAAGGATTTTCGGCCGTGTGCTGAGTCAGGCGGGTTGTTGGAAAAGGATTTGGAAAAATAAACGGAAGAAATACGATCGTCATTTCCGGTAAGTGCGAGGTGTGTGATTTGAGACAACACTCACTGGGGGAATTGAGTGTACTGATCATGTCAGTACATAGGGCACACAGTGCACGGATGTCAGTACAGTCACTGCAGTGCGCGATTTGGGACACAGCATATTTTTATGGTCAATACACAAAGCTGAGCGCCATTTTTATTTTGAACTCGTCAAATGATCACGGCAAATAGATGTTTATATTGATATTTATGTAGCATCTTTCTGAAAGGCTTCGCTACCCAGGGTGCTATGGCTAAATCAAAATGTTACTCATATGTGTGGACGGACGACAAGGTGGTGCTTAGCGTTACCTTACAATACCGGTAGCCATTGTTGCTGTTGTTTCAGGCGCATGCTCACCACACAAAGCAACAATGGGCTCTGAGGAGACGATGTTGTTGTTTCCACAAAGATAAATAATCAGACTTTTGAAAAATCTGCACTTTAGAACGTGTTTTCAAAAATCTCTGGGGACGAGAGGCCAAAATGTAAAGGGGAAATATCAGTTTTTAAAAAATATATATGTGTAGACGGGGCTTTAGTGACTGATCAATTGGAGAAATAAGGAATATAGTGAAAATGTGAGAAAGGAGGAGACAGAAGGGAAGAAGTGCACTAAAACAAGTCAATGAGGAGCTGTTTTATCGTGAACTCTAACATCGCTCACAACAAGTGAAATAGGCTACATACAGGCAATTTAATGCCCATTAACCTAGAATAATGTTAGTTAAGGTTGACTTGTTTGAAGCTGGCAAGCTCATTACTGAAATGAACACCATCCAGAGTACAACAGCCTCCATGTGGACTTAAGTCAATAAAGTCAAGGGCATCAGTGGGACTGGTGAGTAATAGGGTTTTGTTTTTTGTTTTTTTAAATGTGCGAGGAAGCAGTAACATCTCAAAGCTCTGGGGCCAGTAAACAGGAGAAGCTCATTCAGGTGCATCAGGTTCCTGGAACTGTCATTTGTCCGAGTGGGAAGAGTTCTTGGAAAAGAGGAGAAGATCTGTCTCTAGACTCTAAGTTAGGAATAATCACCGTTCAAATTTCTAAATATTTTCTTAAATGCTGACTGATCTGGTGTAATCAACGTTCCCTTAATATGTGCTTGGATGTTAAACTGTACCCACAAATGTGCACCACTACAATAATATCCAATCAGGCAGATGAGTTAGACTTTTTAAAGTAATAATTTAGATTAATCCGGGGATACATGACTGTAATCCATTATTAATGTGTGTTTGAAAAGAGGCAGGGGCACTTACAAATTGGAAAACAATTGGGCCTGTGTGGAGGCAGGCGGAGAGTGTCCTTGGTAAATGTGTTGAGTCCTTACATATGAAAGTCATCCATTTCAATCTGACCAGTTAATTCTGAGGCAGAGGCTGGGGGCGACACTGACAGATTATGTGATATATCAAGACTATGCATACTGTATAAAGTCCTGATCAGGAGAATTGGATGTAACCAGATTATTATCTTTATCACTCATCAATAATTTAATTAAACTTCCTCCAAGAAAGTTCAAAATCATTGTGTTAATTTCAATTTCTGGGAACGAGGACTTTCCTTTTTTATCGAAAATATACGACATAGTAACATCACGCAGCAATTATTAATATGAAGGGGTGAGGTTTTAGGAAAAGGATCATCTGATAGGTGCCCAAACTGGTGGTGTAAAGAAGTACAGAAGTAATCGAAGAGAACTGATTCTGTAAATGCCTCTTTAATATACTGAAAAGACAAATATTCAGTACTCACACATTCATTATTCTCAATGCAGTCTGTCATTTTGACAGTGTCATACCGCCTGCAGAAGTAAAGCCATTCAGTCATTTCATTGAGCTGGGTTGTTTTTCACAGACACTCCTGAATACTTTTCATTAGCATGCAGTAGATAAGAAAACCATTTTAATATCTATGTATTTCTAAAATGTTTTATTAATGTGGGTATTATATGGGATTATATTTGTTGTTACTTAAATAAATACATAAAATGGTCTACGCCAAAGCATATCTAAGCTATATAAAGGACTCATACATTATTAAATGTACTGTTCCCCAAGCCACATAGGAATATTAGTGTGCTGGACAAAAATGAGCATGTTATATATGTAAGTTACTTTTCATATACACTCATTTTATTAGGTACATAAGTGTTTGAAGAAGTAGAAGTAAAAATAATACAGGTTCTGCATGTTCTACTTAAGTAAAATTACAAAAGTATCAGCAGCAAAATATTCAACATATATTCTAGTAGAAAAAGTAAAAGTACTCATTATGCAAAATGACCCATTTCAGAATGTTTTGTATTATATGACAGGATTATAATTAATGATACATAATGTGTTCATCACAATTATGTTGCAGCGGGTAAAGATGGAGCCGATTTTAATAACCTTACATACCTGTTTATAACCCTGTGCTCCCACAGGGTTCAAAACTTTTTTATCTCATTCATTCATCTTCAACCGCTTATCCCGGGGTCGGGGTCGCGGGGGTGCTGGAGCCAATCCCGGCTGACATCGGGCGTGAGGCGGGGTACACCCTGGACAGGACGCCAGTCTATCGCAGGGCACATAGAGACGAACAGAGACAGATAACCATTCACACCTACGGGCAATTTTAGACTCATCAATTAACCTAACACATGCATGTCTTTGGACTGTGGGAGGAAACCGGAGTACCCGGAGGAAACCCACGCAGACACGGGGAGAACATGCAAACTCCACATAGAAAGGCCCAGGCCGGGATGCGAACCTGTAACCTTCTTGCTGTGAGGCGGCAGTTTATTGATTATATTTTATATTATAAATCTCAATCTGCAAAGTATTTAAAGTTATCAGAAACATGTGGTGGAATAAAAAGCACAGTGTTTCCCTGAAGTAGATGCATAAAGTGGCATTAAATGGAAATACTTGAGTAAAGTACCTCAAACTTGCGCACTTGAGTAAATATTCTGAGTTACTTTATACCACTATATGCCTATAATGTTGAGGTGTTAATTCAACGATCTGTTTTATTATTTAGGTCATAGTTAGGTTACCGCACTGCATTATATTCAGAGGTGTTTCTAATATTCTGCCCACCTCGTGAATGTTCATGGGACAGAAAATATAATGGAGTCTTTTAACTGTGACCTCAATAACGAGCATATAACTAAATTTACACACGTCTGACAATGTCTCCAAAAACTGAATACTCTGTAAACTTCATAAAGGTAGACTTTATGGCAGAACTGATGTATCGTGTTACAACAGACTTCACCTAATAAAATGGCCACTGAGTAATAATCGGTTGTACGACAGTCAGTAAAATAATAATTCTGTTCCCTTGGGACTATATTAAAACATTACAACAGCTTCAGCTCACTTACACCCTGAGTGTCCAGATGCTGTTGGCTTTTATGGATGATTCACCCATTCAGTGTCAGAGGTGCTAATAAGATGATGGTGCCATTATAGGTGACACCAGGCATGTGTCACATGGCTTCTCTCTGGTCCATCTCCAGCCCGGCTTGTCACTGAGCTGAGATGGATCTTATCCCTCTTCTGAGAGCAGACAGAACGTGGGTGGCAGTCCTCTTACTCTCGCTGTGAAACAGCCTCTGTGACAACACAGCAGTGCTGCAGCTGAGCCACAGGGAGCATATAGGGACAGCGGACAGGCAAAGCTCCCTGTAGCCTAAAGAGACACTCGCTCTCACCACAGGTGCTCTCCACCTGTCAAAATTTCCCTGGTTGCTCTACACATCCCTTCAGTTGTGGACTGGGACTTGTAAGTGGTAAAAGGCCCAGAACCAGAACTGTGTTTGTCACTTCACTGTGTAACATTACTACCATCAATTTCCCAAAGCATGCCGGAGCCTTTTAGACAAATTTATGTTTCCCATACCTTCCAGATCAATTTGCTTTTGACCTTTGCTGCCAACTTGCTTGAGATAGCTAATCCATCACAGAGAACATTAACTTGTCTGTTTTGTTTCACCGTTGTGTCGTAATATAACATAAAGGGGTGGTGGCAAGCCCCGACATCCAAGAATTAGTGAGAGTTGCCAAAATCAATCTCAGGAACACAAACGGTTAACAAACATGGATGTGTTTACAAGGATCATGTAAATGTGTAGCTTCTTGCATTTAAAAACAATAGTGTGTTTTGCTGTTGTTCAGTACAGTAATGGATGCCTGACGCTCCCATTAGCACTGAAAGCACCAACCTGAAAAAACTTTCTAAACAGTTTCAGCTCTTTCATTGTGAAACAATAACATAGGCTACAGTAGAAAAATGAAAGATGACTCAATCTTACCCAAAACTCTGGTGGAGTTTCATAACCCACTGAAATAGGTATAAACTTAGGTTTGCTTGGAAAATGTCTTACTCCATCTAAGGTGTGTTGTGCTTTAAAAATATACCACAGTTATGTACAGTAAGTGTACATCTGTTAATAAACCCACTCATGACTCTGCAGCTGTAGAACAGTGGAAAACATATGTGATGTTCAGAGCGGCATTGTTTTTTTGTGATTGGAAAGCAAAAAAAACCCCAACTAAATCCAGATGGTACATCCGTCCAAATGGCTGTGGGATTCACAGTGATGTCTGCATGGAAGAGAGAACTGTCAATCATCTGTCATACACTGTGTGAAAAGTCACCTCATCATTTTATTTATTTGACAATTAGATTATTTACCTGGAACCACCATTATTATTATTATTATTCATTTTATGCACATCTCCCTTCTTGAATCAATTTTACGCTCTTCCCACACTTATTATTTTGTGCGAAGTGAGAATATGTAGATTGAATGCCTTCGAATGCATGTGCCGTTTACAACCCCCCGGTCTTTTGTCTTGAGAAATAACTCTGAAACAAAAGCAATAACCCTCCGTAAAACTGCAAGGTAGAATTGAGCCAGAAGGGAGATGGAAGCAATTTGAAACACTTGCTTCCAGTTAAATGGTGATACTAAGTAGCATTTTGCTGTTGCACACAGATTGTGCCTCAGAGGGGACGGACTGTAAAGACATCTGAGGATTACTCCAACAGCAGCTCCGTGGCTATAAAGAGGCCAGAACCCAGACTCCAGTACAAGGAGAGGGGACTTTGAAGTGGCGATGAGGCTGTGAGCTTTGCACCCAGAGCTTCTGAGGCACTGCCCTCTCCACCTTAGTCAGAGCATAAAGATGCAGTATGGCAGCTTTGCTGACTGGACACTGCTCCAGTTCCGCCTGTCCAATTAGCAATTTCTTCTACCCCTGAGGACTGGTCCCTTTCTGCTTGGCTTAGCTCACTGCATGTGGGCCAGATAACATGTACAGTCCCATTCTGTGTTACCATAGTGATGCTTGTTGTACTCGGTGCTGCGGAGCACCAAGAGCACTAAAGGCGGTACCTTTCCTCAAGTTCTGCCTCTGCATTACTCTTAAATGTCCACATTTAACCTCGGCACAACTCGGTCTTTGCTTCAGTGAGAGGGTTTATTGCAAGCTCATTCACACCATCATCGTCGCCATTCACCCCAGTGCAGTCTCATTTGTTTTCTCTTTTATGTGCATATAAAAGAAAAAGAGCCACTGAAATCCAAACCAACAAACAGCTTTTAAGTTCAAGAGTGCTCTGACTTTTAAAGGCTTCTGATCATAGGGTCCGATGGCTTGTTCAGCTCACTTGTCAGTTTTACCGAGTCATGCTTTTTCAGATGTGATTCCTTGCCTTGTTGAATACAATGAAGATTACTACATGTCACATTAGCAGTTCTCATTCAGCACCAAGTGAAATTGTCTCCTTATTCCCCCTCCAGCATCCAAACGCTGTTTTATCTTTCCCCTCGCTAATGTGTCACCTGTTTAAGTATTTCAAGCTCAAGGTTTTGTTTGTTTTTCAAGGAGAAAGTTAAATTGAATTCCCTGAGTGCTGTGATAGCTGTGTGTAGTGCAGGCTTCTCTTACTCTAATGATGCCTCTTTTTCTCTACAGCTATAGTGCTGAAGATTTGCATATCTCCCTAATACCTCGACTCGACGCAATGTATTTCCTTCCTTTTATTCCTCGGCGCTGCCTGCACAGTGCTTCTCTGCAGCTGTTAAAAAGGAAGATATTTTTCATGGAGTGGGGATCCAGCTGTCCATTTACTGAGTGCCGTACCGTGGCCTCTTTGGGTGCTGCATTTTATTTGGAGGCTTTTTACTCTGTCAGCTCTCGCGACCGACACAGATCATAAAGCATGCCACCCTTCGCCCCATCCCCCCAACCTTCAGAGAGAGCACAGGACGTGGGGCCCGGCATCAGCTGCTGGCTCTTACGGATCCACCTGAGTCTCTAAGCTGTTCAGAAATCAGAGCATCCATCACTGAGCCACTTAGCACTGATGCTACCATATATGTCCTTATAGCTGAGAGAACAGTTAAGCCTCCGTTGCCGCCCATGCTGATGTCAAGGTATCTAATGGACTCAACTTTATTGACCTCTCTATGCATGTATCAGAGTATATACCCTGTCTATTTCTGAACGTGTATGAGCAGTGTTATTCATCATTCAGGAGCTGGCTGTGTTTCAATGACCCTCTCATTCTCGGGAGGGCATGGACGTGCCTTTTTTTACCATTAGCAGTCTCTTTGACTGTAAATAAATAACAAGGGGTCACTTCTAACGACTATTACACTGATCCTTTCACGATCAGAACAAGATCAGTCAAGTCGGATCGAGTGGTTTCCAATCTGGAGCAGTTGTCAGGAGATAAACTCGTATCACGTGCAGTTAATTGCTTGCATATATTCTATGCACCTCACATCAACTCTTCTCGAGATGAAAGCATTAAGGTTTGTTAAAACATTGAAGCTCAATGAAAACAAAAGGTAATTCTACAGAAAATGCCGCCCTTTTATTTCTGTATTTCCAGTGAGAAAACTTTGTGCCTGTTTAAGGTACCTCATGGAGCTTTGGACCACTGGGGGTGTCTCCATTTTATTTGCGAGCAGGTGATGCAATGCACATTACTACCACTCACTTAGCACTATTCCACAGCCATACAGGTGGTGGTTATGCAAATAAAGAAACGCTGCAGTGTAGCAAAAAAAAATGGAGACTGCTAGCAATTAAACATGAATGGAAACCTTTCAGAAAAAAATGTTGCTTTGCAGATGCTTTGAGTAAGGAAACGCATTTGTTGACCAAACACTGATTGTAAATAGAAACTCTGTTAACAAGAAAACTCCACAGGGCATCGCCAAGTGTCATAAAATCGCTGACTGGTTTTAAAGGGAGATGAATGACACATACGTACATGAGAATTGTAATCACTCTGAATCGCTGTAGTAGAGCAAGCGTTGGTGCTGTGCTTAACGGAGGCAGTGGTGACAACTGTTTGCAGTCCGAAACCACCTTAAAAGAGCAGCATTTAGGATTTATTGGTTTCTGGCGGCAAGGTTACAGATTGCACCAACTGTGTGAGTAAACTTTTCCTCACCCCTCTCTTTCCAGGCATATATTAGTACCTACATTGGCCGTCAGGTATCGTAATAACGTGAAAGACCCTCTCTTGAGCTAGTGTTAGGTTTGTCCGTCCTGGGTTACTGTAGAAACACAGCGCTCCGTGAAAGCAGACCCCTATGTAGATATTAAGGGCTCATTCCTAGCTGAAAGAAAACATAGTTATTATTATTACATTTAATATTTATTATATTAACTTCTGCAATAGATCCAGCCCTTGCAGGTAAAAAATACCAGTTGGTTACATCATGTATGTTAACAGCCATTTCCAGTGTTGCATGCCGATTATAAATAAGTGTCTTTGATTGTTATGACTGAAGCAAATCAACAGAAGAAGTGCAGAGTGGGGTAAAATTAATAAGACAGTTTATTTTGGTTTTACTGATGACTCAATGCACAGCTAAAGTTCACTCACCTCCATCCACAGTCCAAGAGTTTCCTTTATTTGCCACCTCCATACACATTTCTGTGCAACTGCCCAAACTAAGTGGTTCATTTGTTACAGTCACACTCTAGTTTGTGTTCTCATGGGATTTTAAAGGACTGTCACCAGATAACAGTAATCATCCTGATCTACCTGTCAAAGCGGCCTTTTCTCCCTGTTGAGGTTGGGAAGAAGGCACTGAATGCACCATGCCAGCACTCTGATTCATATTATTACTGTAGAAATGCACACACTGAAGCAACTGAAAGGATTACATTTCACTGGAATTGTATTTTTATATGATTTCATGTGACAAATAAGTTGATTGATAGACTTAAAATGTTTTTTTGCAGCAGAGTTAAGACCGAGGAATACAGTGCTGATCCTATTCTTATTTTCCATATGAAATGAGTTCAGTCACCACCGTGCCTCCTTTCTGAGAGTCTGTTCCCAGAGGACATAGCGAGGTAGAGAATAAAGCAAACATCCAATGGAGGAGTGAGAGGAAAAGGCCAGATGTGACAAGCCAAGGAAGGGAAGGAGACAGCAATTGGGGAGAAGACAAACCCTATTATTGAAAGGAAAGCATGGGTGTTTATCAGCGTTTGTCACTCAGCGGTGAGAAAATGCATTCTGACACCCATTTATCACTGTATATTAGGGAATCAGAATTCAGAGGGAAATCGCAAATTTGAATACATTAGCATCCTGTCCGCTGCGCAAATATCAAAGCTCAGCAAGGCTTTATATCCTAGTTCTGTAATATGAACGCTAGTTTTTAAAAGTGTGCAGCCTGAAACGCAAAGTGCTCACGGGTATAGATCCACTGACTGCAACAGCATGTAAACACATGCAGGCGCACAGGTGCAGGTGTGAATTGTCTCTCTCAGACACACACACACACACACACACACACACACACACACACACACACACACACACACACACACACACACACACACACACACTCTCTTTTTCATGACTCACTTCCAGAGCCACCTCTCTCACTGGGCATCTACTGATACCCATTAATCATGAGCTCTCTTGTATTGTCAGCCCAGCCTCTCCTTCTCTCCTCTCCCTCCCCCCTCCTCCCTACACTTTTCAACTTGTCAGTTAACAAGCTGTGACACCATGACAGTGATGTGTGTGCAACTGAGTGATGCCTGGCTGCAGCCCTTATTGGAGAGGTATTGAAATGCTCTGGCACGAAGGGGGTAGTGATGAGATTGTATTTCTCAGCTCCCTATGACAGAATGTAAAAAAAGCAGCTCTGTCTGGATATTAAATTAGAGCTTTGTTTTGGTTTGCCCCCTTTGACAACATGATTTACTGTGGCATACAATCAGCTCTTTAGCAAAAAAATCCCATGTTTTTATTTTACATGAATGCAAAAAAAGCATCACTCGTTTTTGTCTGTGTTTATGTGTACAGGCTCAGTGTCCCTCAGTGTGTTCCTGGTCTCCCTCGCAGTGACAGTGTGTGCTGTTTGGCTTGTGGCTCTTTGTGGCGTCTGTGGTTGGTGTCAACGCAAGCTGGTGAGTTTACACACATGCACACACATACACAAGCTTCTTTAACAGATATACTGTTGATCCCAGTCACATTTGTTGCCATCTTAACATGCTTTTATAATCATGGAGCCCTAATAATACATAATACATTTTCTACTGTGTTTCTACTTGAAAAAGACACTTTGGTGCATTGGATATATAACAATGTGTGCATACAGTATATTGTGAAAATCTGAAAATCCTACTCAAGTAAAAGTACATCAGTATAATCAGCAAAATGAAGTTAAAGTAGTAAGGAAAAGCACTTGTTCTGCAGGGGACAGAAGAAGCGATGTTGAGGCTCCGCTTTGATTCAATAAACGCAGCAAAAGTTGCTCAAATACATGAGCGGCAATAATAACTAAAAGTCTGCCAACTATGATGCCGTATCAGGGCCACTGTTAGCAAAAAATAATAATTATCTGAGATTTTGCGAATTACGACATTATAAAATAAGTTGCTTTGCATCATATATACACATATTATATTTTATATTTATTTATAAATGTATATATAAATTATTACCTGGTGTTTTCCTTTACATAAATAAAACATCTCCACTGTCAGTTAGTGCATAAAAATACAAATAAAGTAAATAAATTAATGTTCTGGTGGTTTTAGGTCAGTGGCTGGATAAAATAGTTTTAAGATGGAAAGCAACAACGCGCATGCTTAGAGCAGATGGCACACATTTGATGCCAACTGTGGCTGATTGGACGTTGGCCTGTTGCAAGTTACCTGTTGTCGTCATTTGCCAGTTGTAAGAAGCAGTAAAGAAACTACTTTATTTACAGTTAGTCCAAGGCCCCATTCAAAGGGTCAGATGATACAGTAACTGTGGATAATGATAATGAGGGAGGAAAGTGGAAAAACTAAGTTTGGCTACACATTTTTATAAATTCTTTAGACTTTGAACTAAACCTTTACTTTTTTGTGAAATAATGGATGATTTGACCTCTTTGGTGGAACTGCTAATAATTTATAGACGCCTGAAACAACATGACAAGGAGCCTCAATGACGCTGCTTTTTTAATAAGGGGTTGCAAAGAGGTTGGAACCACTGATGCAATCAATAATAATGTTTGTACAATTTATCATGTGTTTTTGTGTTAAATCTTAATCTTAAATATAACTAGTGCCTGTATCTGGTAACTACAGAGTGGAGTAAAAAACATAACAAAATGCAAACACATGTGCAGTGGACGAATGTAGAACAATTTTATGGTACTTTACTTGAGAATTTTCATCTTTTAGGCTTTATGCTTCTACTTCACAGCATTTATTTGGAAACATTAGTTACTTATTACTTTGCGGATTCAGATTATTAGTTCAAAATAGAGCTTTCCTCCGTAAAATAAATTATTCGGCAAAGAATTTGTCGACTAATCGATTAGTTGATTACTTAAATGTTTTCTTAGCTACTGGCATATCGTCACCAGACTACTTTTCAAATGCATGTGTCTGGTATGTCTAATTTTCTCTTTTCAAGGGGCGTTATCAACAGTGCAGAACAAAATGCATCTTGATGCCATTTGATAGATAGCAATAGATAGCAATGGAACGACGTAGCTTGGTCCATATTGAAGCAATTCAATTCAATTCAATTCAATTTTCAATTCAATTTTATTTATAGTGCCAAATCATGAAAAAAGTTATCTCAGGACAGTTTAGAGAGTAGGTATAGTCTATGACTTATTTATGATTTACATAGACCCAACAATTCCCCCATAGTGTACGATGGCAACAAAAACCTTCCCTATAACAGACAGGAACGTCGGACAGACCCAGCTCTATGGAGGACGGACATCTGTCTTAACAGGTTGGGGAGGAAGAAAAGGAAGGAGAAAGAGAGAAGAGACAGACAGATGGATAGAGAGACAAAGACAGACAGACAGACACACTTCCAGAGATGCAAGCAACCACAAAAGTAACAGTAACTATAATAATATCTTTAGTAATGTGAATATGGCTTATATGTTATGACAGTTAATACAGCAGAATAGTAGAAACAAGCACAGCTAAGGTGATAGAATATGAAAATGATAATAATTATGGTGGCAAACATGATCAATGATGAGCAGCAGCAACAGCAGCTACGACACAGCGAGACATACCACTGATGGTGTTTTTATGGCTACAAATTCCATAGTTCATAAGACTAATGATAGTATATATGACTAATAACCACAGCAGCAGGCACCACCACGATCAGCTGAGACCTGAGAGACGACGAAGCACAAACAACTTCGGGGAAGAAGTTGAATTAGTAACATGCATTGATGAGACATGAATGATACAGGAGAGAAGCTCAGAGTATCTGGAAAAGTATTATCCCCCGGCAGACTAGGCCTATAGCAGCATCATTAAGCACAACAAAATCAGCTTAAAAATAACAACATTGCTAAGGGTTCGTAAGTCCTAGCTGTAAGCTTTATCAAAAAGGAAAGTTTTAAGTTTACTCTTAAATATGGGGACAGTGTCTGCCTCCCGAATAACACTTGGGAGTCGGTTCCAGAGGAGAGGAGCTTGGTAGCTGAAGGCTCTGCCTCCCCTTCTACTTTTGGAGACTCTAGGAACGACAAGTAGCCCTGCATTCTCAGGGCGCAGTGATCTTGTCGGGTAATACGGTACTATGAGCTCTTTAAGAGACGACGAAGCCTGACCAATAAGCAGGAAAAAAACCTGGTTGGATCACAAAGAGCTAAAAAGTACACTGAATTTTAGACAGTACATTGAATTTTAGGCGAGAAATAGGCAATGCAGTAACAGAATCTTAATTCATATTTGATTAGTGCTGCCCAGTTTGACAGTAGGATGCCAAGTACTTGTGGTAACTATGGAGCTCCTCTGTCAGTCATTGTCTTAATCCCCACTCACATGAGATAAACGCAAATTAAATTAATTAATAAATGGTAAAGGGGAGGGTGTCCAGGCTTTCAGCTCATCAGATTCGTCTGGTTCCCAGGCTACTTAACCACAGTTCCCTTTTACTTTCCATGACAGCATTTTACTGTAGAGATAGCCACAGTTGCATCAGTGTCCATATGGCCACAACAGTGCAGACTCAAACTAATTAGAAACTAATCTCTCAGACGGACACAGCTCCAACAATGGTAAACTGTGCTGATTCAGCATCAGTACCAGTCCATCCATTGAGGAGTAACAGGACACAGATCAAGCAGGCTGACCTCTAACAGAGGGCATGTCATTGTGATAATGTGGTATGAAATGTGATTGATTAAAGGGATGCAACCACTTATTAGGCAGACAGAGCTTTACGGCTGTGTGCGACTTCACTTGACTTTCTTTTAGATTTGCATGCCTTTAGAGTTAATAGATTTCTGATTCATCCGGTGCTTGTACAACCCCAGAACACAGGTCACATATTTCAAGTTTAATGTTGGCTCGAACTTGTTTCAGCTCACCGTGGCACTGCTGTGAAACTTATTGGTCCACAGATGGCAGGATTTAGCATTGCAGCCAGCCCTGCACACCACATGCCCCTCTAATTTATGTCATTTGCATTGCTTGAATCCCCAGAAGGTGACTGTAGATTACTCGTCGCTGCAGTTAGAACGTATATGAACCACAGGGAGGAAATGATCTGTGCTGAAATGGGACAGAGGTACAGCACAGTCTTTGTATTGTCTGCTTCGCTGGAACATCGAGTTATATTTGATATTCCACTTTAAAATAAATGAAGCGGTGAATGACTCTTAGGTTCCAGCTGTGGATGGAGGTGATTCTGCTGCCAGCAGCACCGTGGAAAGTGCCATAGGTCCTCTCCAGAGCACTGCTGTAAATGGATCTCATTTCCATCCTGTGACAGAGCAAGGGCGGCCTGGGATAGGTTGGCGATCTGTTGGCCACATGACCCTGTAAAGGCCACCATCCAGCACATCCTTGCACACAAGATGCTTCTGTCTCAGTGGAGTTGCTGTTTGTGCATGTCTTATTTTTCTTTCGTATCAGTGCATCCTACCTGTTTGTGTGTGTGGTGGTGGGGGCTAGCAGGGTGGCATTAAGATGTTAATTAAGTCCTTTGTAGTCGTACCACTTACTTTGGGGAAAATGTCATCCGCCCACTGGTGTGAAACCGCATTAAATTCAGCTACTTGATTTACAAAATAATGAAGTGCGACAAATAAACGGCAGTCAAACGCGCTGACACTTTGACAAAGCACAAATAGTAATCTTGTTTTTTTTAAAAAAGCATTTTCTTACATTAATATCATCATCCTTAAGATGTGAGATGTTTTCTATATGTGACTAACAACCATGAAGGCACGGCAGCTATGCAATCTGTTTGCGTTACAGAAACTGTCTCCCTGCCTCATCTCCCTTGATCTCTTTATCTGTTATTTTCCATGGTAGGGCTATATTCCCTGAACACATGATTAGAATGTATATACAGTATAATTTGCATACACACGGTTACTTTCAACTGAGAACCCCTTTATTATAGATGCATACTGTATTTAGTTTTCCTTTAAATTCATGCAGGATGATTTTCTATGCACAAAATGATCTCATTAGGTAAACTGGTGCTCAGTAGTTAATGCTCATTTGACATAAAGCTACCACAAGCAAGGCCACGTCTAACATTTGAATATATGATGTGTCCGAGTGTACTCTTTGAGAGTGTCAGCTTTCATAAGAACAAATGTTTGCCTAAAGCTTCACGTGTCAGTTGCGAGTGGGCCCATGCCAGTTTTGGTTATGATTCATAGGTTAATAGACAAGACATTTTGGGTGAGTGTTGCTTTCGGTGTTTTAGCTTTGGCAACCAGTGCGATGGGTTTTATTTTAAAAGTCCTCATGTGCAGTCATCCTGAAGCCTCCCTCCTGCTTGGCTTTCTGTTATCTAAGCCCCCTGGAAAAACTGTGCATTGAATGCTATCGTCCCCTTCTGCTGCCTTCTGAGTCGCGTTTGCTTATTATAGATGCATCATTATGACATTTTTAGAATATGTGCTGAGCCAATATCACTTTCAATAAGTAACATTTTTTACAGCAAGTATCCTTCCGTATTGATTGTTTTTGTTCGTTTTCGTGTCTGTATTTATTCTGTTCTTTTTTGCAATTGGAGACAAAGGTGGTAACAGCAACGACCAAACAAAAGATCACATCACGGTTAGTAAGCACATGTGTTCTGGGCCTGATGATTGTCAGCAGGGGCTCATGTTGTAGGTGTTGGGTGGGATTTTCAGATATCAGAGGTGGTGCGTCTAACATCTGTTTGAGCAGCAGTGGCTGTTTGGCATTCAGACACCCTCTGCTTGTTCCTGTGAGCCCTGTGCCGTTTGATCCATGACATAGTTGTGAGTGTAGTCTAGATTGGACCAGATCAGATTCATAGCCTCCCTGTTGGGCTTCTATCAACAACCTTCAGTATTTGGGTTGCATTAACTGGGAATTTGGAGTTCACATTTATATGGCATAATTACTATGATCCTCAAATCAAAGGAGGGAGAAGATGTGGAAATCAGTAATTGCAGTATTTTGATGAAGAATTGTCATATCCATTGGGAAGATATTTAGAAAAAACTGCCTTCACCTGTCGCGTTTAAATGACAGATAGTGTTGGCAGTGTTCCTGGTGATATGTCAAGTTTATGTCTCTGTAGCCCTTTGTACACAGAGTTTCTGCAACAGCCCTACAATGAAGTAAACATCGCAACAGCAGCTTGTTGTTAAGCAAAAGAGGCGTCGGCATCTGATGTGTGAGCCGATCCAGACCGTTAATCAGCCACTCGGAGCCGACCCGACCTGCAAATTGCCAGCTTTATGCATTTTATTAAGCATGATTGTTAAAGAGAAAGACAGACGAACAAAACCTCTATGTTCGTGCCTTTTGGGCAATTATTCGTCTAAATATCAGACTAATAATATGGCTTTTTGTGCATTTAATTGTTCTAAAGGACCATTCAAGAAGTATGTACTCCAGTTTTAAGTTAGTATTATTTTTTTTACATCATTGTTTCTCAACAGTCATATTCAAGATAATAATCCCAGCAGCGCTGTCGATAACAACACTACACTGAGTAACTTCTTCTCCACGCCCTTGGCTTCCCTTCCCGTTGAAGTGGCCTAACTAGCCTCTTAGCCCAGCTAAGACCGCCATGGTTTTACGCCCCACCACAGACGGCACAGCGAAAAGGCCGTGTGAAAGGGTCTTGTGATTACATGCATCTCGATGTCAGTTACTTCTGCACAAATACACAGGTATAATGAAGATTGTTTTGACAGATTCTGAAAACGAACGATCGCCTGATGATTTAGCAGCGGACGACCATTTTAATAGTGCACTCCTCTCTAATTATGGTGTGATGTGGGTAATATTGAGCGAGCATGTAGACTCTTGCTGCCTGCTAATTCACAGCAAACAAACACAGCTGGGTGTTGGAAGGCAGTGCACTGCCAACTGAGACAGAGAGAGAGCGGTGGTTTCACTCTGTCTCCTCTGATGTCTGGATTCTTCAAGAAAACCCTCAGCATCACCCTGGGCAGTCCAGTGCTAACTCTTTCTCTCACTCATCTGCAGTCCCGTAGCAATAAAATCTGGCCCCCCTGTGTATGGAGCCTCAGCGGCCCTTTCTCCCCTTTTGATACATTCAAATAACAAAATAACTGAAGCATCAAGTAAACACACAAATCTGCAGTTGTTATTAGCGTAACCATTGATTAAGTATTTATAACTCATTAAGGGGATACTTTAATCCACGTCTGTGTCATGGCAGTGTGACCAGATGTGTTTTGCTGTCTCTGTGGCAGAAAGGGGCATCAGAGATTTGCCAAAAGCCGTCATCCAGAAGAACAACACAATAGAAAAACTGACCAAGAGAGACCTCTTATAGAGGCGCTACATGCGGCCAACAGTAATGTTTTCAAATTGCTGTTAAAACAATCTTTATTCCAAGCTTTTTGAGCACCCTGCCTATGTTGACACTCTGCTCATCTACTAGACTTCAGTAATGTCATTTACAACACACTCTATTGGGGTTTGATTGTAAAAAAGTGTTGTTTTTTTTAATCCAAGTTGAGACTTGCTGTGATTTGTCTCATAATTGGTTCATCATATCAGTTGGAGCTATTTTGAACTCATGGCTCAGTGCCAGACATTTCTGAATACTGTAATCATGTGAAACCCTATTGTCACTTAACAGAAAGACGGCTGGTTTAAATTGGACTTAAGTATTTTCAAGAGTATTTGAGCAAAGGATGAGGGGGGAAATTGCTCGTTGCTCTCCCAGTGGTATGCTTTACCTCATTTGGGGCATTGAGCTCATTTTCTGAGTTTCTTGTCTGTGTCGCTGGTGAGCTTTGTTATGTTCATCACTATGGATCCCAGCAGCTTTCACATCTCCCTTGCAGATGGAAGCCGAGTGTTTGTTATGAATGGGGGGAAAGGTGGAGGAGATGGTGCTGAAGCTGCATAATTCTGTGTGTGTTTGTAGAAATGAGGATTGTGGAACTCGTCGCCTATCCGTTTCTTGTTTTCACATCTAATACTCTCAGGACGTCTTGTCAGTTATCGTTTCTCTCACTTCACTTTTTCGCACCTGTCACTCCTTCCCATCTATTTGTCTTGTTTTTCTCTGAATCTTGTTTTTTTTGTTTTAAATTTGATTTCTATTTTCAGCTCTCACCTCTCTTTCTGTACTGGACTCTCACTCTCTGTGTCTTCCCACCTTCTTGAAAATGTTACGATAGCATTGAATGATGCACGAGTTTCCTCTGATAGCTTGTCTTTGCCTGACAGAGATCCAGACAGTTTTGCCTTCCCAGAAATCGCTGTACAACAATATGGTATTTAATGCGGTGTGCGTATGTAAATTTTTTACTTAGAAGAGTCAATGTCTCCTGGGCATACAGATGCTGTGAAGCTTTGATGGTGGATTGTATTCATCTTTGTTTTTTCAAAATGGTGTACAGGATTATGCGGTACTATAATGTTTTCAGCCAGCATGTCACACCAGTGATAACAACTATCATAACACCTGAAGCTATAAAAGATCATGAATGGTCTCTAAAGTGTTGGCTGAGAACATGTGATGTATTCAGTTATAGACTTCCGTGTCTGTTTATAAAGAGATTGTTAGTCTCAAAGTCAATGTTTAAATGACAAACATCCCTCTTCTATGCAGCTGTTTAACTCGTCGTTCCTGTCAGATCAATGTTTATTCATTTGTTGACCTTTCTGTTTCAGGTTGGCGCTGATTATACAGTAGATGAGTGGTTTTGTTTCCTTGTGTGTGATGGATATTATCTTTGCTCAGTGGTGCCATCGTGGGCTTTATCATTTTTGCTCAGCAGTGCTATTGTCAACTCTGGCTTTGTAACAGGTCCAACAATATCCAAAGCCACAATATCCAAGGTGTGGACTGTAGTTTGAAATGATATGTGTTATCTGGACAATATAGAGTCATCATCAGTCTGTCTGTTCAGTCCTGAAGCTCAGTATAAACTGTGGCAGGATTTGCATTTCCATATGCTTCTGCTATTTATGAGCATTGCATGCATCATACATAGATTTGAGTCAAGGCAGCCTCTGTCAGAAACACATGCATAACCTCTGGCTGATTGCATCTGTTTTCCCCATGTTTAGTGCCTGGCTCGATGGGTTTGTGTTTATGAAGACATTTTGAATGTTTTAGAAAAATTGTCTATCGAGAACCTCGGCCTTAAAGATGCATGTAAGACTCAAACTGACTGAACCTTAATGATACTGCTTATTTGTCTCTTATCAATAAATAACTAACAACTGGCAAATGACAATACAATATATCCCATGTCAACGAGCCCATCAGCACAAAACGCATGCAGCTTAAATTGGTCAATAAGCTCTTACCCTTAGTCTTTAGTTTAAATTTTTATTGGTAACAACATCACACAAGTTGCATATAACACCATAACCTCTCATAATATTAAATGATCTGCCTAATCTTTACTCCAGCTGTAGTATGGTCTGGCTGCACAAGTTAACATTCTGCTATGGGGGAAAAAAGCTATAGATAATCGTCCTGGGCGACACGAAGCCCTGGATGCAGCAACGATGCACTTGCAAAACAGTTATAGCAGAGATAGTGGGAGGGGTCTGACATCCACATGAGTCATGCTGCACACAAGTCTATCTAGTGAGTCAACACATTTCTTTAAATAATGTCAGACGACATTCACTACTACTTAGAAAAAAATAACTGCCTTTCCACTACCAATACATTACATTACATTTAGCGGACGCTTTTGTCCAAAGCGACTTCCAGTAAGTGCATTCAACAACTAGGGTACCAACCAGAAGAGCAAGTTATTGAGTAAGTGCGGTAGCTTCAAATAAGCCGATCTATAGAGTGCTATACTGTATATAAGTGCTTTTAAAAAAAAAAAATTCATCTCCTTAGCCCAAGTGCAGTCGAAACAGATGCGTTTTTAGCCTGCGGCGGAAAATGTGTAGATTTTGCTGCTTTTCGAATGTCGATGGGGAGCTCGTTCCACCATTTGGGGTCCAGAACAGCAAACACTCGTGACTTAGTCGAGTGACTCGGTGTTCCTCTCTGTGAGGGAGCGGCAAGCAGATTTGCAGATGCAGAGCGGAGTGGGCAGGCTGCAGTGTTTAATCATGTACTGGATGTAAGATGGGCCTGATCGGTTAGTAGCATGATGCGCAAGTGCTAGTGTCTTGAAACGGATGCGAGCAGCTACACGAAGCCAGTGAGCGATGGATGACTAATGAAGATGCACTTGATGCTGAAACATTAGTCAGACAAGTTTTCTGCCTGCCATGCGTGTGCTCCATTATCCTTTTGATTTTATCTTCTAAGTCTCTCCTCAAACCAGTTTGCTCCGTTTTGACGTTCTTCTGAAGTGGTTGAAGTGCATCTTACTCTTTCTTCAATAGCCCCGCGCTATTTCCCTAAATCACGCCCATAGTGCAAACATCGTACATTCATGCCACACATCAGCTAACAAAAGACAAGAGTCTCCAGTAACTTAAAATAGTGGAATTACAATTAGCACTATTCAGCAATCCATAACACACGTTGGCTAATGTTGAGATGTGTTCAGGTGAATCACTTTTCGCTAGCAGCAAACAACTCACAGACTGAATCTGCCTCCAGCGACCCGTCCATAGCGTCCCGGGCGGTCTCTTCAACGGCCCATTAATCCGAGATAGCGAGAAGAGCCCGAAGGTTTTCCGGGTTTTTCAGCGATAATGAGAAATGAGCTGCTACACACGTCTCCCGCCCAGAGAAACTTTCGACTCCGCCTCAGGCCATGGTAGCCCTGGTTGGCCCATGGTTAAAAATTGGCCCACATTCACCTGAAAACTGGCTCAGACATCGCCGAACTGCAGCACGATTGACAGGAAGTGACAATGGAAACGCAGCTGTGTTTGGCATGGTAGTGAAGAGGCGGGTACTGAAACAAAATAACACCACAGGAAAGAGGTGAACATGAATACTTTGAACCTAAATTAAAAAAAAGTTAACAAAATGGCAAATAAGTCCGATTATCAGGCTGTCGTTTTCTTGAATTTAATGATACATTTTATTTGGAAATGACGCTTCTCATGACAAAACACATTGCGGTTGGGGTTAGGGGTTAGCAGAACTCTAGTGAGGTCTAGTAAGGCTTATTACGAAGTCTAATTAGGAGCGTAAAGTCAGTCTCAATCTTCATGCTCAATCCCCACCTAGCAAGCAAACAACAGAAAATTGCACTTCAACCTAAGATCCAAATGTCCAAGCCAAGCCACGGTGGCAGGTCGGTACGTTTTTCTCCCACTCATTTTCTGGGCTGAAGAATCCTCATCTATCCTTGATGTGTATCAGAGCATCACTTTCAGAGAGGCATTCGTGCTATTTGGCGGGCCGGGGCAGATTTAGAGTGATCCCCTTCCTGTCCCACTCGTACCAAAGTGTCAATAGAGATTACCTGCATTGTGACATGTGTGAAACACCTTTAACGGTAATGAGCTTTTCCAGTAGAATGCGCCCAGCAGACTTCACTTTTTCGAAGCCTTTAAATTGCCATTATTTCCATGGTTACGGCAGGTCATGCTCTAGCTATTTAAAATCAGGCTGGTGCATGAGTTTCTAGAGGCTTCTCTACGGTACACAGCGGATTACTTCAAAGAGGCAATTGCCATGTAAATTTCGGGGTGGTGCGACTGGTAATCATAGTCAGAAATGGCTCTCCACAGCAGATTTGATTTGACTTTGATGAGTGTAATCAGGAGACCATCAGGTAGAGGACTGATGGCACAGTGTTCCTGAGATAATGGGAGAGGCATTTACACTTGAAATTAGTATAGCAAAAAAACACAGCTTCAGAGAACAAATCTAAGCTAACCTTTTGTTTCTCTGCTTGCTCTGTCATCTCCTCCCTCCGCTTGGCTCAAGGGGAAGAGGAATAAGCCAGGAGTGGAAACAGCAGACACTCCAGACTCGGCACGTGGGCGAGGGGAGAAGAAAGCCATCAAGTAAGTGCCTGGAAACTGGTTGGGGTAGAATAATGTGGTGATAATGAACTCCATTTGGTTCAGCTTTGAGTCCCATGATGTACAGCACACAAACCAGGCAGAAAAATGAGGCCTGTTGTTTTATCTTGAAGAGCACAGTCTCGGCAGGAGCATGTTCGGGTAAACATTAAATGAAAGGTTAGTGATTTAATCAGTATAGATTTAATCTGCATTATCTTACCTGTGAAGCTTTTGGCTGGACGAGCCTGCTCCTGCACTTATCTCACAGGTTGTAAGATATGTCTCCCTTAAGTGCAGGGCTTTAGCAACGCCTCTGCACTGCCTAAAATGGTTTAGTAAACAGAGGGGGGCTTGAACACTCTTCGTGCAACGTTGGTGTTGTATGTTGGGTAGGATTTTGATTTTTAACATTTCTTACAGGGCTCAAACTAAGATTAAGCTATTTTCTGTTCCCGATGAAACAAGGCTATAGGTCAGTACCAGAAAATGTCAGCTCTGTAATGCTAAGTAGAATACTTTATTCCACAAAATGCCTCTATTAACCTGCTCACCACTACTTCTCTTCTATAGACTGCTGCTGTCTCAGCTATTTTTTTGGATGTCTTGTGTTTACTCTTTATATTCTGTGTGGACGTTTTAAGCACTAAAGATGCGCCATGTGAATGTATCCTGACTTGAGTCCCTTCGGTCTCTTAATGTTTTGCATTTTCTTTCTCACTGGCTCCAGCAGCATTGGTGTGCTCAGTCGGTCATTTCAGCTTCAAACTCCTTCTCTTTGTGCATCGCCTTTCTCTCCTGCTCTGTCCCTGTGCTACAGCTCTGAGCGCTGCTGTGTGACTTGTACGACATCAGTGATTCTGCTCACCTTTTCCTCCTCTACTTTGACTGTTTACGATTTATCTCTCTGCCTTGTGTCTCATGCGTTCATGCGTTCTCACCGCTCGCACCGAGGATGGGAGCCCGACTTCTTAATGTTTTCTCAAATGTGTATCATCAGTGGTGCCGTGCTAGATGAACAGAATGTAACCACATGCTGTATGTATTCATCAGATTATGACTTCCTCTTTGCTTCTCCTTCTCTATCTCTCTGTGTCTTCGCTACAGCACATTGCTATGAAAAGCTTTTGTGAATGCTTTTTCCCCCCAGGCTGCCCCTTTTTTTTAATTTTTTTTTAAATCAAACCACTATTGGTGCTTTGTCAACTTCAGGTGGAAAAAACTGACATTAATCTGGGCCTGTTTTTGTTTCAAACTCCCATTCAGTGCAGCTGTAAAACCAACCCTCCTCCTCAAACCAAGCCATTGCATCAAAGCAGGGAGTGCCTGCTGCAGATGGTTGGTTGGTGCCAAGGCTGTCCATAGTTGTGTTGGTCTGACCTGTCTCTCTCTTTGGCCACAGTGATCTAGACAGAGACTTTTGGAATAACAATGACAGCAGCACAGTGCAGCAGAGGTGGAGCTCCTATCCGCCCAAGGAGTTCGTACTAAACATTTCTCCCTATGCCCCATATGGAGATCCTCGCCTCACACTCAAGTGAGTCTTGGTCCAAGGTTGGTAAGAGACTTCCCCTGAGCAGGGCTGTAACGAGGCAGGGGCGGTGCTGCTCTCCCCCTTCTTTCCCCTCTTTCCTTTACCTTCCTTTCCCTTTCTTTAGTCTGTTCCCTTCCTTGCATCCCTCTCTTCTCCCCTCCTCACACCAGCCCCTTTTTCTAGTTGTGCAGTCACCACCACAAGCCTCAAATTTAATTGTTGACGTCACAATGCCTGACAGCTTATTAGATCCACCTAGTTTCATAATCTCGATTTTTTATTTTTATTTTCCTGAGGACAAAAACTTCTCATGAGTAACCGGTGATATGTTTAGCCCAAGGCGTTTTGAAAAGGTCCATTCTATAAATGTCACAGTGTTGCAATATACACAAACTGCACATTTCTGCACTTATTATTGTTATATAGTTCGATTTCCATCAACAATAATAATAACAACAACACCCAATGTTAGAACACCGGAGGGCACAAATGGTTACTAATGATTAGTCATAATCTGCTTGGGAGATGCGAGCGTATAAAATGTCATGCACGCACATTACAGCATCACCACGACATACTCTAGTATTACTGTAGCGTCAAAGTGGCACGGCCCTGTAACCTCCTCAGGCTAATTTCTGCCGCTACTCCTCACATCCAGCCACCTTCTAATGAACACAGATCAGTTCAGACGCCCCCCCACTCCCTACAGCCCTGCCAGACCCACTAACTCCTGCCCTCTAACCTCACCTCTTTCCCATGGGGCTGTAACCATGGAGACGGACAACCCTCGTAGCTTTCCTCTCCAAATGACATGTGTATACTTTAACTCGTCTTCTCCGTAATCTGTGCATCTCCCTGTCCTTTTGCTTGTGTGAACTGAACTTGTTGTTGTTGTTGTTGTTTTTGCTGTGGAGGGTTGACCGTTAAACCAGGTTGCGGTGTGGTGCCAGTGTTCACCTGTGGTTTACATCCGTCTGTGGCTTCTCCCTGATCCCCATCAACCTGCTATCTAGTGTTTACCACACTAACATTGTAGCACTTGGACTGTGTCTACTGTATCATATTGGGAGATAAGGCAACAGTGTTTTTACTTGATGCAATAAAAGCCATGTTTTCATTTACTAGGCACTTGAATCCAATAAAGCAGTATCAAGGTCATACCTTCCCCCCTTCTTCACCGAGAAGGTTCTAAGCTTAGACATCCTGCTACCAAGCATCTGTCTGATAAACTGTCTGATAACTGGTCATCTTTAATAGACCTAGCTTTTGAGGACTGTGTGTTTAATTGCCTGGAGAAAGGAGGCAGCAGTGTGCTCATGAACATGGTGGATATATGGATTGCTGTCTGAAAACTCTGCCTGAAGATGATGGCTGCTGATTTCAGGAAACCAGCTTTCGACCATAGTGTTTGTGTTTTGAAAAGTTCATTTAAAAAAAAAAATAACCCTCAAGGTTGTCATTCATTGTCCGTGAGGCTGTTTTTCAGCAGGTCCTGTCTTTCCAGCGGTAAAAAAAAAGAACTTTTCACTGCAGTAATGGATAAATGAGCTGTTTTATGAGTAATGTCTGTGTGAGTCAGTGTAAATACAATTGAAATAAGAATTTTCTTAACTTGGAGAGACAGGGGACGACCTCCTGACTCCAACCAATAATATGTAGCTAAAGCCAACAGACAGCTGGGAATTATTTCCTGTTTGAGATTCTCTTGAGATCAGCAGCTTTCGATCTCTGTAATGATAATGGGCCTCATTTATCACACAGGTTACCTTCCCTGCACGATCAATCTCAGTGTTTAAGGATTTATTGAACTGGAGGTTCAATACTTTAATTTTTCAATATTGAACTTGTTATATATCTGATGCCAGCAACAGTCATGACGCAAGCTTAAAAAAGTTGTGGCGCATACACACAAACCATTTTTCAAACGTATGCATCAAGTATATACTTAACTTGATCCATCCGACAGCTTTAAGATGAAAAACTGTCAAATATTATGTGGCTGTATTTCTTTAACAATTCACTTACTGTCAGCGAAGTTCAGTCAGAAGACAGGATTGATATCTGAAAGCTATATATTCCTGTAAATACTCCTAGTGATTCATGGCCCTCATTCATTAATGTATTCTGTGTTAAGACATTCACCTTGTGCTCGATAATTGAGGCCCACGTCTCTTGTGTTGACCGTCAGCAGTGTCATCATGCTGTTGTTGTGATTGATGACTTATCCACATGCACTGTTAGGTCAATTGGTCAGAATGAAATGTGAAAGGTGACCTTCAAAAGGACATGATGCAAGTGTAGCAACCCCCGATGCCTGCACACCAGACAACAGTGTCTTCTGTGGCTCATATTTTGTGTCTCCTAGAGCAGGAGCACCATGCATATTAATGAAATGTATTCATGTCACCAGAGGGCACTACCGTGCTTTATTTTTGATCATCACTGCTTTCAGAGTAGATATGACATTTTAAACCTAAAACCAGTTTTGAAGGGGAATGTGAGTTGGAAAGTGCTCTTAAGTATGAACACTCATTAATTTCTGTACTTCACCTAAATAATATCTCTATGATTAGATTGCCCTTGTGATCTTTTCTACTGTGTTGGTGCAGGTATTTCACCACTTCCTGTTTACTGTTATGGCTGCTAAGTGGTGACCTGATGACAAGCAGATCTTTATAAGATGAAATATTACACATTAAGATAAAAATAGAGTGTAATTGATGTTTCATGGGAGCAAATGCACTTGTATTTAACCCACTGTCACTTTGCCTGACTTCCCAAATGAGTTGATTATTTGCTCATGAGGCACTTCATCACAAGCCGTCCTCCAGTTGCTCTAACTTGCTACTATTGAATTGCCTTGTATAGTAGCACATCTCAAGCTAAATGAACGAGAGAATGAGACCAGCGTCCACACACTGTTGCCACTAGTGAATGCTGGCAGCTGTAGTATTGGTCCTCCAGGCCCAAAGGAGTGACTTCTTGCTGGTTTTCCATCCTCCACAGGCTCCCTTTAAATTCTCCTCCTCCTCTTCCTCCCTGCTTTCCTCTCCCCCATCCCTCTCTTTCTCCCCACCGGACTCCACGTAGTCTTTTTCATCCTCCTGCCTCTCACTTGGCATGGAAAACTAGACCTGCCCCCTCACACACTCTACTGCTCTGTCTCACCTCCTTAGCCGTGTGGTTACTCAATCTATTTTCCTGTGTTTATGTGAGCGTATGTGTTTTTGCCTGTCTTTCTCATGCCCTTTGGTCTTTTTCTCCTCTGCCTGTTGTTATTCTCCCTCTTCTATACCTTCTGTCTGCTGTGGGACCCCCGCCACCTGTATCTCTCTCTTAGTGGGGCACTGTCAGGGGGTCAGAAGGGGGCAGCAACTGGGCATGGGGATGATGGGGGGGGTCCTTATCGCAGTGACAGCATGAAGAGCATGGTGACAGAGGGAGTGAAGGCCGGGAGGTGGCAGACCGTCCAGGGCCACATGCAGTCCGGAGGATTGAGACCCAGCGAGTGAGTTCAGAACCAGTAGAAAAAAAGCAAACATTAAAGTCACTGTGCAGCAAAAAAACAACACATTATTACAATATTAAATACATTATTTCAGCAGCAGCCAGTGTTGGGTAACATTACAAGATTACTGACATTTAAAAGTAACTAGCCTAGTTATGTTACAGCGTTACCTACTGAGTAACTTGTTAGGTGTCAGTCATATTGTCCAGAGGATGCGCTTACCTACCGTTAAATGTATTGACTCTACTGCGAACGGTGTAGTTGATGAAGTGGGTGTTCTACTAGGTCGATGGGTAGTTTACTAAGGAGAAAGTGAGCACACTCTTCTGTATATTCCAATGGCTTTTTGACTGATAGGTGGGTATTTTGTACTTCCGGAAAAAGAGGTTACTATACCCCGTTTACCTGCATAAACTCTCTATTACACCACGGCCTAACATCATTGCAAAGCCAGTCTCAGGGCTGCTGTTTGTTTTGCCCTGAATTATTTAAAGGTTAGAGGGCCCGGGACAACTGCCTGGTGAACAACCCCTGATGGCGGCCCTGGCCAGCCTGCAGCTCAATATCTGTATCTCTGCAGGCAACAATAACATGAAAGACAGGTGCAACATATTTTTAATCCAGCTCTGTTATCACAGTTAGATGAACAGTGTGTGGCTCCCAGCACGTCGGAGCAGTGGAGCTCTGCAGAGAGTGTGCCGCGGCTCTCATGTACTTCCATGTACATGAAAACAGGCTAAATAGAAATCCTTGAGGGTACCTGACAGGTCTGTGCAACCTTTTGGCTGCAAGCAATCTGACAGCAGAGGCAGAGTGATACGTGATATCTGTGTCCACTGAGACATCTGTCCTCTGTTTCAGATGCAAAAAATGTCACCTTCTCTCATCCGGTGACAGGTGCAGGTGGCGGTAGTTCAGGGATTCTTGCTGGGAAATGCTAGTTTAAAAGTAATGGATTATTGGAAAATATAACTAAATAACTGATTACTTGAATTGCAAAACTAATGTTACTTGATACCCAACACTGGCTGCAGCTATGATTAGATTAGTCTGGCTCAACGGATGTACAGTGCTGAGTTTTGCAAGGGCACGGTCTGCTTAACTCGGCCAACGAAGATCGTGACAGGTTTAAAGACAACAACACAAACAAGCCGCAGCGTTTTTTTCCTCTATCCCAGTATAAGCAGGTGTAGCCGGACCATACTCCAGCGATGTGGAGAAGGTCTGGATATGTGAGACTATTAGATGAATGAATCAGTTCTGAGCAGAAACAAGGAGAGTCGGGTCAAGTTCAGCAGGGAGGAAAGTGCAGCTCAGGAGTCAAGGTGAGCGTGTTGGCATAGATCAAGGTGTGAGCACTGGGGAAATGTGAACTCTCGTCATCATGAGAAGACAACAATAGTTGTTTGAGCCGTGTCACACTGACTCAAACCTTCAGCTGACACAGTCGGCCCAGCTGCACAATAAAGCCCTGTGTGAGACTCTACAGGAGAATATGATTTATTTATATGAGGAAGTGCACTGCCTGCAAGTGTACTTGTAAAAAAATGCAAAACAGAAATAGTCTCATTTCACTGAAATAATACCTCACACTGCGCCGCCCCGCCTTTTTAATTATGATTCAGGCTGGAAATGTGAAGCGCATGTTGGTCACTGGCTGCCTGTATCCCACAGCCATGACGTAGGAGATAAGTTAGGGTCTATATTCAGCATGTTGGAATGGAGGCAGTTAATTTTCAGTTCCTCGTGATTTTTTACACCTTCCTTTGGCAACTCGTGCCTGTGATTTCTTCCTCCACAACACATTTACGCTCATCACTACCTCACTCCTCATTCCCTCCTTCCCTTCTCTCCTCTTCTCATCTTTCTTTTTGCCCCCTGTCTATAATTGGATTCTATTTTCAGGCTGCTATAAGTGTCTGTGTCTCTTGTGTTTGTGTCTCGCACCCCATTTTCTGTCTCTCCTCCATCGTCACCCTCTGCTCTTATCGTTCCCATCACTCTCTCCATCTTTCTGTCACTGTGTAAAGTCACTCCTCTTATTTTCCTTTTCCTCTGTTTTACCCACTAACTGTTTTATTTCTGCAGAACCTCCCATTACTGTTTTTATCCTGTTATTTGGGTTAGTTAACTATGATGGACACTAAAAGCCTTGTGCACAATTATGTTAGGTGAAGTAATGCAGAGCGGAGTAAACTGCACCTAACTGATGTGTATAGCTTTCTCGTGACCTAATTCTGGTAGTCTGGTTTACACAGCGATCAGAGTGAGAGGATATGTTTTGTGAAGAGAAAAAAATATGAAAAAGATTTGACAGGATACTGTTGAGCCGAGAGAACAGATAAGGAATGATGTATGTGTAAGTAAGGGATGACTTCAAAATAATGTCACTGCGACGAATGAAACATTTGTGAGAAAGGCAGTGAGCCAATTGAAAAGCATTCATAAAGGGGAGGAGTGGAAAATGAGAGGCTGACAGAGGGAGGGAGTCATAATGTAGGACTTGGTTGGCTGCTGGAATGTCTCTAGAGGTGCAGCATGTATTTAAAAAGACGAAAAAGACTTAGAGACAGGAAGAGAGGCTATCAGAGATGGAAAAAGTTGACTGACGAGTAGAGGACATGGGGATCTCTCATCAGACCAAAAAACCCTCATCAAGAAGGCTGGGAACATGCAAAACCATCACCCACACGCCTCGACGCAGTCACGTGGCACAGAATCGCGTCAAGCCCTTGCGGACAGTGCACATCCGACCACTGCCTGCGCGAAACACACCCTCACGCAAACTGCACGCTCAGACTACGCACACACGCAAGGCGCACACGTGTCTGACGCAGACACACAGAGCGAGCTCGTCTGCACGCTGCTGCCCGACGCAGCCCTATGAGCAGTACACGGCACACAGCGATCGCTCATGCTGCACCTTCTACTGCTATTTCTGCTACTGCTGTTACTGCTGCTGCCTCACGTTGCTCTCTTTCTTTCTCCTCCTCCTATCTCCACCTCCCAACCCACCTCCCTCTTCCTCCTTCTCCACTTTGTCATCAAATATCACTCTTCCTCCTTTGTCTTCCTCCTCCCCTTCACAATCATCCACTTCCTGTTTGGGCGAACTTTCCCGTGTCTGTCCTGATGTCAACCTGACTT
Source organism: Echiichthys vipera (assembly GCF_963691815.1). Lineage (NCBI taxonomy): Eukaryota > Metazoa > Chordata > Actinopteri > Perciformes > Trachinidae > Echiichthys > Echiichthys vipera. The sequence goes on along the minus strand of NC_139832.1, from coordinate 13,976,598 downwards.
CCGCGTCTCCCTACTGCCCTGTGCCACCTTGTCTCATCTCTGACGATTCTTTCCCTCTCTTTTACGTCGCATCTCCTGACCTCACCACTTCTGACCAACTCACATCCTGTTGCCACGGCTCCTCTCCTTCATCTTCTTCTCCCTCTTCCGTGCTCTCTGACTCCTTCCCCCCTCCTCATCATCCTATCCTCTGCCGGCCATGGCCTTCTTCGCGCTCTCTTTCCTCCCTGCTCCTCTGCCCTCCCAGCTTTGGGGATCCAGTGTTATCGTATGCGTCCACTCTGGAGCACATCCCCTCCCGGCCTCGGACGCTGCTGCGCCAGCAGAGTCTTCAGCAGCCTCTCATCCACCCACCAGGCCCACTTCTCGGCCACCCCCCAACCACATCCCAGAGTTTGGGACAATTACACACTGCACCTGGACAGCCTGGGGGCGGCGGGGTTTCTGGGAAAGGAGAGGGAGATGGCAGCAGTGGTGAGGGTGGGGGTGCAGGTACACGAGGCGGTCCCAGGGGTGCACGGGGCAGTCCATCAGGAGCAGGGGCCTCTCGCAATAGGGGAGGTGGAGCAGGAGGGCGCTTACGTGGCGATCCTGGCAGTTGGGATTACATGATGGACCAGGTGCGGAATCGTGGCCTGGACGCCAAGTCCTTCCTGTGAGTCTCTATAACTCTTTCTTCATATGTTTATGGAGTCTTTTGTAGTGTCACCTGCTTAATCTCTATCTGTGTGTTACAGTACATACTGTACATGCTACTCTATGCTATGTAGAATTATTTTATGCACTTGTTTAAGGTAATTCTTTGCTTTAATGTGCAATGCTGAATGTCTTAGAATCAAATAGTTCCTAATGTATTTGTTTAAGTACTAACTAACCTGTTTTTATCTTTGTGCTCTACGCCTCTTCTTTCGGGTGTTTTCCTAAAGTTTGCATCTGATATCCAGGGAAGGATATTACGTCTGTCTGTCAAAATACGCAACATGTGCTTGTGTGTACATATGTGTATTGTGTAGATGTGTGGTTTTGTGATTCACGACTATACTAGATGTGCAGGATTTTCTTGCACAAAGTTTAGTTGTTTTCACTGACACACTGGCAGGGAAAAATTCTATATACAATTACAAAGGCAATTTAGTCCGTGCTATAGCTAATCATGTTGATGCAGGATGATAAAATTGAGCGCAGATGAGGAGGCCAGAGGTTGGCTTCTTTGAAACATTTATTATAAATGTTAATAAGGATAGAGTTATTATAAATGTAAATAAGCTGTTGTCTTTTAGCTCTAAGCCGCTGCATAAGAGATGGATCAACATCTCATTTTAACAAGATGCCATAGATCACACACTGATATTAACAATTGTACGTTATGTTTATTAGATTTTCTAACATATGGTTACTTGGTATGTTTCATAATCCTTTAAAATCTCAACTGTAACATGAGTATGAAATGAATCGATACGTCGTGAGCAATGATAGTTTTTAATATATTCATATGAAAGCACAGTGCTTTATCAGTGATTAGTTAAGTTGATTACAAAGCTCCTTATTGAGCAATCTGTTACCACTTTTGTCTTAATTTTAGAATAATAATATATTATCATTTGCATAATTTGCTTGAATGGCAACATATTATGGACTATTTCTGTCCCATTGTGTGAAAAATTGTCCAATGTTTACAGTGTATGTTCTGGTAAACATCTGTTTGGATGGCATTCATACAGTCTACTGCAGTTGTCTTTACAGGACAGAGCTGGTGTTGCTGCTACTTCAAAATATTCATGGGATGGTGTCATAAAGAGTCACATTTTATATTCACACCGTCCCACGCAATTACAGGATGTTATTTCTGAACCATCCTTTGGGATCACTTTTAAATATCCTGCTTAGGAGACACAACAGTAGGCCTAATCCATATTTCATAACTATTTGCAACTAAAACGGCATCACTTTTTCTTGTACCGCTGCAACGTTTATGCTAATAGTCGATCTGTGCCTGCTCGTTGTGCCGTTAGCCTACTGACATGTGAGTCAGCATGTGTACCGCACACAGTCCACGTGTCACTGTGCATCAGTAAAAGAACAAGGGTTAAGCAGCTGTGTGTAGATTTGTGTTAACCCTGAAGCATTGATCTTATGTCACCAGCACCATTACTTCCACAACATATTGTTACTTCAGGCCAGATGAGGAGGGAGGGCAGATGAGAGAGAGGGAGGGGGTGATGAAGGGATGAGGAAGGACACTGCCAAGGTACATGTGTTTAATGTCCCTTTGCTCTGAATCCATTTAACAGTATCTTTTCACCCTTCGTTCTTCTTTTTTATTTGTGTTAAATCTCACTGTCACTGGCCAACTGAGCATCGGCAACGTAGCACCTGCCACCACCAAGGTCATTGAGAATATCGGCCATAATACTCAACTAAACTAGTCAACTCATCATTGTAAATGTTAGATTGAGGTCACAGTTTATGATGTGTTTCTCTGCAACAGCAACAACTCATATGATTGATGACAGAGCGGTCCAGTAATGGACATGACCCATTGTTCAAACCAGTTAATTTCAATCTTGACCAGATTCCTATCTGGGTGAATCATTGCTCAATGAATGTGTTGATGTGATTGACACAGATACTGTATCTCGCCTTTGGAGCCATTTGACCAAATGGATCTCTTGGGTGACTGGTCTTCATGCTTTTTGGCTAAATATCAATAACTTTCCTAGTGTCATTAATGTCTGTTCCCTCTCTCGCCTCTCCTTCCTTAATGGTCGGGGCGTTAACGGAAGTGTTTTACCAATATTCTTGAGTGCCAATGCTCATACTTAAAAACTGATGGGAGAAGAGGGATCAAATAACCATTAACCAATAACCTATACTCATAGTATCAATACAAACGCCATAGCATTATATATATTATTACATCTCTATGTTCCCAGGGCATGTTGTCTCTTGATATATCATATATATGTATGTTTGAAATATGTTTTTCAGTGTTTATACTGAATAAATGAGCCTAGCAGCTAGTGGACTTCCTCTGCTCAAAACACTGTGGTGAATTTCAGCCTGCATGCAGGTTTTTTTTTTAAGTCTAACATCGTTGAAATAGCAGCTAATAGTAGTAGTCAGAGACACAAGTTAGCGGACTGGTGAGTCACTCCTGTTGTGTACCAAGCCCCAGTGAGAGGGGAGAAATGCAACAATAAATGACAGCAAAACACAGTTAAGACTGTCTGGATTCTGTTATTCTACAGTTCTGAAAATACAATATATATATATATATAACATCCAAATCCCCAAATTAAAAACTGAATACCTACCCAACGAACGAATATTCAAATTATATATAATTATCTAACAGTAATGGATAAAAGGTTGAAATAGATAATATAGATAAAGTCACTTTAATTGGACACCTATACGACTGGTTGTTATCGGTGAAGGGGTACTTAAGTAAATCTGAAAGCGGACATAAAACCAGAGGCATAGACGTATAACAGGGAGATTATTAAACTGCAAGAAAAGCTATTGACGGCATATAAGAAAGATGAAATTGTGAAGTTTTGTGCGATATCTTTCCACAGCTTGGCAGCACTGTATGGTCTTAGTGGAGGTATTGTAACACAGTCAGAGGCTTAAACTATAGAACCGCGTGTGTGTGACAGGAAGTAGAGAAGGAGGCAGGGAATTAAGAATAGAGGATGGTGATGGGGGGAGGTTTGGAGAGCAAGTGCAGAATAACAGGGAAGATGAAATGAGAAGAGTGCAACACGGAGAGTGAGAGAGCAGTGACCCAGAAAACGGTGACATACACCGAGCACCTCAAGATACCGTGTCACTCAAATAGAAACAATTAGTCCAGATCTTCTTAATGAGGCTTAATTAAATCTTAACTCTGGAGAAAGACGACAGGCATGTTCGATGGGAAAGGTGAGTCTGGAGGGAGAGCAGAAGGCAGATAAATTACAGTGTGAGAGTGTGTGTGTGTGTGTGTGTGTGTGTGTGTGTGCGCACGTACAGGCCTGTACATACCTTTTTACATGTGTGCAAGCTGCTGAATATCACATCCATTAACAATCATTAACTAATCACCAACAGTTCCCTTAATTATTTGTTGTCTGTACCGAGTGAACACAGCCGGCACCTGTTGTCAGCACCACTTCATTAAAATCCGTAGGTTGTTATTAAATTGACCTTTCAGATTAAGGTTTCTTCTTAATATCCTTCCCTGGACAAGGTGCTTACTGCCAGGGTGTCTTGTGGCGTTGCAGATTTCCCTTTATGAACATTTTCTCTGTTACTGCTTCCTCTGTTTACTCTCATGTGGTCCCTTATTGTCCCGATGCTTCTCTTCTTTCTGTCCATGCTGTCACCTGAAATGACCTCTCTGTTCTTCTCTCCCCCCTGCACCACACCTTCTTTATGTCCGATTTCCCTATCCTTTGCATCTCGCCTCTCGTTCTATCTCTGTTTCTATCTCTTTATTGTATTTTTTATGGGGAGCCAGTGAAGGAAAGCTGGTGGTCCTGGCTTTGGCCATTGGCGTGGCCGAGCAAGATGACTTTGCCAATATCCCTGACCTGCAGGAAACAGCGCAGGCAGCACAACAAGCCAATCAGGAGCCCCCTCCTGAGAAGAGGTACCAGATAACGTATGAGAGCGCTTGTTTTGTGTGTGTATGTGTGAGAGATAAAGATGGGGTGCAAATGAAAGGACGCAAGGGATATGGTATCGGAGAAAAACAGGAGATGGTTTCAGAGTCTAGGTAGTGGAGAGTAGTTTTGTTTTGTAGTGTTTTGGGTGAGTCACTGCACTTAAGTGCATTGAGCCACAGACCTGCACCTGAAATAGCACCAGAGCTGTTACTGAAATAAAAATGAGCCGACTATGAAACCAAATGTAGAAAAAAATGCCTGTAATACTGAGATGAGTAAAGAGATAAAGCAATTTGGATGTAAGCTGTAAAGCAGTAATGAGCTCATAAATCACAGCAGTGAGATGCTCGCTGGTACTCCAGCCCTTTTTTCTGCTTTTAGGGGTAAAACTACAGCGAATCAAATAAAAACGTTGTTTCCTCATGCCAGTGGTCTTTTTTTTCTGACCATGATAATTATCTATCCATCACAATGGCATTCTCCTCCATCTTTTCATCTGTATTTGTTTGTCTTTTCACTCCTGCCATACAGAGACTTCCCATTTGGTAATTGTCGTATTTCCTTTGTACTCTCATGCTTTCCTTTCTATTCCTGTGTTCATTTTTTTCCCTCCTGCTCATTAGCTTCCTTCAATCACCCTCTGCTGCTTTGAGAGGCCCGTCTCTGTAGCTCCACCGAGGGCCCAGAGAGCCTCCTCATTATTCCACAACATGTTAGTCACTTACATAAACACGCTGCTAAAAATAAACCTTTTCCTTGCCAGCCACCTTACACACTAAAAGACAAAAATATTTCCACTCATCTCTTAGGATGCACTACTCTCCCTCGCATCTCCCTATCTACCAAAATAATTAGCTGTGCATTCTGTTTAGGAATTGGACCAATTTTTTTTTTTCTGTGAAACTGTTTAGGACTAAAAAATGAGTAAGCCTACAGGAGCTGTGTCATGTGAAACAAACAACTCACACCACACTGGGCTTTCATTTTTCAGCTATGGATGGTGGATTTGATTATTTGCGCCAGCGTGTAACACCACAGAGCCAGAGTGTAACACCACAGAGCCAGAGTGAAATCCTTCGTTTGGTCCAGCCCTAGGCAGATGTGACACACTCCATTTCCTCTGCAGTCCAATTAGGTCGTTTTAACCTCACTTTGATTCTGTGACAAATTGGAGACAATTTGGAGATACATAATATGACACACACACCTTTAAACAAAATGGCAGGGGAGGGTGAACAAATTCTGATTTACTCGTCACACTAATTATTTCTCATTCACAAGTGTTTCATCAATTTGACATGTGATTTAAGACTAGGGCTCTATTAGGATACAGAGGATAACTGTTTTCTTATGTAGACTGCACAGCTGCAGTATGTGGGCCGTGCAACTTGTCTCTTATGTGTTTAGCATGGCACCATTTGTCTTCCCTGAACTAATAAGCACATTTATCATTAAATCATGTATCCTTTAGGCCTGTGGACATTTATCCTTTTTCATAAAAATTTGCCTTAAGAGCAACGCTACGTCAACAACTATAGTGAGAGATATTTGTTTCTTGGTTTGTCTCATTTTAGTCTCTTGCCCCGAAGCATCCTCTGGCCTTTTCCTCAGTACACACAGCGCTCCCATGGAGTTACAAGCAAGCATGAAAATATTCTTTCAGTAACACTGTCACTTTTGCGAACATCAAAATTCCATTGTTAAGGTTTAGAGTGAAACCCGTAGAGCCACGGAGGAGTACAATTTTATGTGTAATTTGCACATTATATATATATATATATATATCTGGCTTTCCCAGCTTTTGTGTTCACCTGAAACCTCCTGAATGGTTTGTTAAATCCACAAATAGACTAAACATCAGGTAGGAACCACAGGCTCCTCGGTCCAGCTCATGGCCAGCAGAACTCACCCCGATTTAACGGTGATTGAGTGCATTGAGGTATTTGCTAGATTAACCTCAGGTTCATTTAATTTCTTTCAGTCAAACAGAATGACTAGCAGCTTGTAGAATGTGAATAAAAAAAGAAAGATTTGAATATAATGAAAGCTTCAGAGGTCTCACTTTATCAGGCTCCTGTGTATCCCTCTCCTGAGCTTTGAGGTAATTCCACTTGAGACACTCCATGTTTTGTTTGTTTCACGGTAGATTACAAATTCAAATGTAGGATGACTGATTTAGCTACGCTTTAATTGGATGCTAAATGTAGAGGCTTAAATAAACGGTACAAGTCCAAAGTATATTAGAAATGCAAGGTGTAAGCTTACTGGGAGTATATCATTGCCTGTGGTGTTAGTGCTGACTTCACAGATGTCTGACCATGATTTAATCAATCATGCTCTTGGCATATTGCTCATTCTAAACAGGGATTTCGAGCTGCGCTTTCATTCTTCTCCCACTCTCCAAACCCCTTGTATAGACATATCATCGGAGTCTGTGCATTTACATCAAACATGCCCTTCATGTGCCCATCACTCATCTCCATACCTGCGTCAGTCATGTTCTACCCCATGGGTTTATTCAACAACAGCATGGGACGGGCAAAGTATTTCAGTCAAACATAAAGCCTCTGAAGTTAATGTGAATAGTCGATGTGACTCTCAAACACTGGCATCATCGGTGCTAACATGAAAGGGAAATCTCTCCACTGTTGAATATGAATATACATGAATAACAAAAAGCTGCTCGGCACATCTGATATGTGGTGCATTACATTACTGAAACAACCAGTGATGGAAAGTAGCGATCTAAGAGACGTTCCCCTCTAAATACTTCACATGGTTTCATTTAAATAACAGTTTAAGGCCCAAAAACAAATTAAAAAATTTATATTTTATTAATTATAACAAAGAAATCAATACAATTTCCTTAGTGGTTCTTTTTGGGTTTGTATTTTTATCGTCTCATGACCCCTCAGATTTATTTTGTGACCCCATGGAGGGGGCCCAACCCCTATTTTGGAAACCACTGAACTAAACTACCTAACACTAAATAAACTACTTCAACAATCCCGAACTCGACCAGCTATAAAGGTAAGCAACAGTAAAATGCTGCTGTACACTGATGCATCAGTATTCACAGTTTAATAATGTCAAATAATATAATAGATTATACATATTTGATACATTTAAGTAAATTTTACTGATAATACTTTTGTACATAAGATTGAACGCAGGACTTTTACTTCTAATGGAGTATTTCTACATTGTTGTATTGTTACTTTAATTTAAACAAGATATCCGAGTGCTTCTTCCACCACTGGAAAGTGTAATATTCTTATTGTTGCACTAAAAGTAACCAAATAATGTTAACTATTAACATGTATGTGAAATACTTGAGTAAAAAAAACAATACAGCAGAAGGGCCTTTTTTTTACTCTTTACGCTTCATTGTTACTTACTGCCATAGTTGAAGGCAAGCCAAACAAACACACTGTTATCCCCACTGGCCATGAGAACGTGTTATAGTGCGTGATATTCATTACGCTCCTTCACTGACCTTGCGTGTGCAATCGCTGCATGAAAGCGTCCTGTGTGGCCCTTTGTTTATGAAGTGAGGCAGGAGCTGAGTGACAGTTTGAACTGCTCCAGAGTTGGTGGTAGTGATTGAGACTTTCAAACCAAGGTTACACATTGTTAGGGGGGAGAGAGAGAGAGAGAGAGAGAGAGAGAGAGAGAGAGAGAGAGAAAGAGAGAGAGAGAGAGAGAGAGAGAGAGAGAGAGATGGGATAAATCAGAAGAGGAACCATGGATTACAAAGATTGTGTCTCGCTTTAGATTCAGGGGCCACACATGCTGAGCTGTTTATATATCCCTGGCATCCATAGGTCGTGGATCATAAAGAGTTTAATTAGGATGTTCAAGTGGCTCGTAATGGCTCATTGATCTTCACTCATACAATTCTGTTGCGACTCAGTGAACCTATACTGTAGGTTTTCCTCCAGTGTTGCTATAAAGAGAAGCCACAGTCCCCGAGAGCTTTGAATCTAGATCTCTCTCTGAGCAGTCAGCCAACGGCCCAATGAGAATGGAGGTTCAGGACGGGGGAGGCGGGATACATCCTTGTGCTACATTAACATTCAATCCACTTGCCTGTGGTCTTTCAATTATTCATCCATGCATGTTACATAATTTTGTGTAAGCCAGTGGAGTTATGTTTTAAAATTCATCTCGCAGATATTGATAAATATAGATGTATACTCTCTGCCTGAAAGACGCGATGCACTCGAGGAGGTCCTCTGTCTGTTAATTGCCAAGTGGGCCATATAATATTGCTTCATAATTTATGAGCTTATTACATTGCTTAAGTTGCACTGAAAGGAAAAGACACATAGCGTATGGCGGTTGTGACCTTTAACCTAAATCAATATAAATGTGTGTTTATTTAACGTCATGACTGCGTGTTTGTGCTCTAACCGCATTAGTGTGAGTGGGAGGAGTTTAATCGTTATGTGGTGGAGGATGTGTGTTCAGGCTAATGTAAATGTTAATGTTGGGTCATTCTGAGGTTGCACACATCCAGCGCTACACGTAATGTTTTAAGGTGGTAATTTCAGGCCTTGGTTTCTTAGATAGTAGAAAAATAACTGCTGTTATAAATGCTTCCAGATGATATAATCTGTTTGTACATAAACATGTAAATTGATTATGCTATGCTCTGCTAGTCTGCTCCTCCTGTGACAGGGGCTTTGCAGGCCCGGCTAATCAGCGGGTCTTCAGGGGCTCTGCTTAAGTCTGTCCCTGAGGCTTTGGCTCCCTGCGGCCACCATGCTCATCCAGACATCACAGGGGGAATGTTCAGATGCATTCAGCTACGTGCTAAGGGAGGGGGAAGGTAGATAGCATTAAGGCGGAAAAAAAGGAGTCACAAAGAGAGGAGGTGGAGGTTAGTGCATGCTTACATCCATCCATCCATCCCTCCATATGTCAGGGGAGGATGAGGGAGCAAATCCATCTTCCATCCATGAGAGTAGGAGGGAGTACTTATTGTACTCTGCACATCCATGCGTTATATGGGGCTGAAGGCAGCACTCTAGCCAGCAAGTACATGCTGGCACACATGCTCATCTCATACATACAGATAGAGGGAGATGAGCTACTTGGACTATTAACCTGGGGGCCGTGCGTACTGAACAGGTGGCACATATGGGGGGAACTTTGAATCTAATCGGGATTCAAAACATTTCTCATGTTTGGAGTTTTAATGGACTTTTAAAAATGTTTTCACGATTTAATTTAGCTGAAATTACCCCTGGAACAATAGGTTAGTTTTTTTTTTGTCAATTGAGCTCAGAGACATCATGAGTGCTAAATGGCAGAGAGTACTGGGAGTCCATAAAGGGAGGTGGGGCTCAACTCTTTTAGATAAAGTAGACACTAAGCTCATCAAAAGTAATCATGTTTGCAATGCTTAACTGTATTGTAGTCAAAAGGGCAATTGCTCTCCACCAAAGTTAAAAGTAGTACATCTGAAATGCAGCTTCTAAAAAAATGAAAAAAGACATAAAACAGTGCTTATAAAGATCGTTTTGGCACCCACTGAATTGTCATGTGGTTTTCTATTTCCATTTGAAGAAGGGGATACACAGAAGGCAGCAGTTAGCACGTCCCTTGTTGCTTCGACCTGAAATGGGATTTCAGTAAACGATGCTATTTTAAACCCATTTCCAGTTCCGACATGCAAGGAAGTAATTAGTTAACAACGAAAGCATCCATATTTATGTCGCAGCATCATTTTGGTCATAGCCTGAGAAGTGAAGCAGCAGGAACGACTGGCTAACTCTAGTGTGAATGTACATGTGTTTCATGTGGATGGTGAGTTATGTAAGTGGCGCCATGCTTCACTGCCGGGGCTCTGACTGTGTATGATCCTAGGAAGTATGCTGTGGCCCCTGAAAAATGATAGATCTAGTGGGCGGCTATGAAATTGAGCATAGACATTGAAATAACATCACTTCGTGGTCTCAGGCGAGCGTGTTTGTTTGAGTGTGACATGTTTGCAGAGGTGTGGGGAGAAAAAAGAAGGGCTGGGTTGGGCTTTCTTTCTCGCGTCTCTCTCCAGCCTAGAAGTGGAGTGTCTTTCCCCCCCTTCCCCTCTCCTCGAGCTGCTGGCCCTCGGTCAGGTAACTAAACAGGATAGTATCACAGGACGGTGAAACCCTAAGTGGCCCCGCCTGCCTCCATATGTCTGTCCATGTGTGTGTCTGCGAGGTTCTCACCCGTACCTGTCATATATCCTATACCTATCTTCTTTGTTCTCAGTGTGATTGCCTGTTTGCTGCACCCCTCTAAACACACCCTTCCCCTGCGCCCACCACCCAACAACCTCTTGTCTCACACACACCCCAAACCCCCAAATGTATGGTCTGTGTTTCTAGAGCCGTTGCTATGCCAACAGCCCACTTTCTGTGCCTTTTAGCTTTGGGAGAATCTGATCTGAAGAGTCCACTCTGCCTCCCACTGGATACTGTAGACAACTGCAGGCTTTAAAGCGTCAATTTCCATATCAGCCCCCAAGGGGTCGGACAGAAAAAGCATTGGCACCAAAATGTAGCAGTTGTCGTAATACCATCTGCCACAATTAATATACCTTTTTTAGAAATTCATTAAAGTGAATCCAAATCTTCATTATAAATTCACAATATACTGTATGATCTGGAGTAAGTGACGTATTTTCTGCAACACATCTGCAGCTCCTGCCGCTTTACTTAAACAATCTGGAGGAGCGGAGGACCACCTCAGGTGCTGTAGAGCAGGGCTGGTAGAAAGGCCATTCCCCTGGCTGCACTAGCTCTTACCTGAGAATGCACTGAACCCTTGAATGAAGCATGAAGGAGAATGAATAATTGAAGACGTTCACTTCCCTATCGATAGTTGGGAGGTGGAGGAGGAGGGAGGTGCCTTGCTTTACTTCAAACCCGAAGTCTCTCTCTGTGCTTTTTAGAGCTCTTTTGAGCTGATGCTCAGATCTTGGTTTAGTGTTTTACCCATCTTCTCCCTCGCCTCTCAAACTCCTTGCCTGCAGTTTTAAGTCTGCAAAAGATAAACAGGCCCCCAGACAAAGCAATTACCTCCCTTGGCAACTAATACAACTAACACCAATTGATGAATATTCCCTTCCCTTCTCGAAATGGTTAACATCCCTCCTCCCCCCCGTCTCGCTCTGTTTCCTTTGCTGGTTGAAGTGATTGTCTGTTTGCTCGTCTTGTTTGCTTGCTTTTTCTGTCTGTCTATTTGTCAGTATATTTTCCCCGGTTCTGTCCTTGTCTTCAGCAAAAATGTACACATTATTGCATTCAACATCAATTCTCATACAAATTTGCAGTTTAGAGCTCCCTACCAAAAAAGTGAAAAGCTCGACAGAGATTGCTGGCCGGACAGACAGACTTGCTATGGGCTCCTTGTTTTCTGCCTGTACAAGGCATTGCCTTCACTCTCTGAGTGACAACTACTTGCATATATTATATATGCACATGTAGCCAATGCCAGTTTGTGCTTTGGCCCTCGTGTTCCCAGTCCACACTTTTAGAGTGTTGCTTAATGGTTGGAAAATCAGGTTAGATGCAAAGTTAACTTCTGTAATTTGCAGCTATTTATTTATACCAATGCCCTCTTTTGTGACACTCTAAATGTGCAATTTCTATGTTCTTACTATTTGTCCCGTTTTGTCTTTTCAATGATATGTTTTTGTGTGGTATATCTACTCCTTATTTCTCTTCCATACTATATCTCATCTATCGTTTATTTTGAGCTGTCCACGTAAAGAACGATGATTCTTGTTCTTCTTTGTGATCACTTGTATTTATTGTCTTTTTTTCTTTCTGTGCTCTTTTTTTTATCCCTTTAGCATGTTCGCTCCTTTGTCTCCTGTTAGAGATTTTATGTCTGGATAGAACTTTATTTTTTTGTCTCTTATTTTTTGATATTTATCAGACTGACCAAACTAAGCCTCTCTTGTGTTTCCAGGCTTTCCTTCCTTCATTCCCTATCTTTTCTTGCAGCTCTGTTTTTCTCTCTAATGTGCTGGTGTTTGTAACGATCTCACTCTCTGTTTGGTTTTGGTTTTCGTAACCTCACTGTTCATGCTATTAATACTTTCTATCTCTTCTAATACAGATAAATACTTTTCAGCTTGCTTTTCTATTTCTTACTTTTCTTGTTGAACCTTCTATCTTATCTTATCTCTTCTACAGTCTTTATGATTTCTGTCCAGTGTGTTTGTCTGCAACTTCCAGCATCTTCTTTGCGTCTACTCATTTCTTTTCTCTTTCTCTGTGTGTCTCTTCTTGTTTTTCTTCTCTATTTACTGTTTGTTTATTGCCTAACAGTGTTTCAGTGTTCAGCCTCTCCATGTGCCTTGACCAGTCATCTATGGAGTGCTGTGTGTCCAATGCGTCACATTACATTGGCCAGGACTTTTGCATTTGGCTCTTTCTTGTTATATCCTTTGTCATTATTTCTTTAATCTCATAATATTTATCCTCTTTTATTCTTTTGGACTTCTTTTGCCGATTTTAGTTTTCCTTTACACTTTGTGATTCTTCTTGTTTTCATGATGTATGAACATAGAGTTTTCTCTCCCAGAATGTTTGTCCCACTTTAACATTATGTTTCAACAATCCTCGTGTGAGGGAACTAAACTTAACATCTATTAACATTTGCACCTAAGTGCCAGCTGTGCCATGGGGGATCTCTCTTCTTTCTTTTATGTTTTTATTAATATTTTGTGTTGATGATGCATATTCTTCAACATCTGTCCTGTTAAACGTCTGGTCCTCTACCCGTTGCTATACATGTCTGTCTATTGTATCTATTGTGACGTCCTGTTGCTATACGTCATTATACATGTGTCTCGTAATTGTCTGTAGAGGGTTTGATCATGAACTCTATGGGGATTTAGATAATGAATTTGTTTCTATTATTTTTAAATTTAGTGGTTCTGTTATGTGTTCTGTCTGAAAATGTGTTTGTTTACTTGTTGGAGGTAACTTTCTTGTTAGAGATATGGATGTTTGCCACACTGGACATATGTATAGTCATCTCAGATTCAAGTTTCATCAAACACAATACACCGCATCAAATGTCCTCAGTTCTTGCGCCCGCCGTTAATAAGTGGAATCGTTGGAAGATTGTATTTGGCTTCACTCATCATAGCTAGAAAAGAAGCACAAGCTACTTTGAAGGGACATCTGTCCAAAGCAAACTTGGACTAAATTGGTTGTTTCAGATAGGCAGTTTTCAAGTGCCAAACAGGTGGAGGTTGGATTCCCTGTGTGCTCAGACATTCTCTCTTTCTGGAGATGAGTTAGCTTCTCTGCACATGTCCTCGCCGTTTTCCCTCCGGGTCAACATGTGTTTCTGCTTCCAGGGGCAACAAGCCAGCCAACAGCCCCAAGGGCCAACCCCCTGATGCTGATGGCCACTCCTCCGTAACCGACCTGGCCAACTCTCTCACTGGAGACATGGTGATGGTAAGATCCTCTATCCCACCACGCACCCACCCCACCCGTGCTGAGGATAAGGTGGGTGGTGTTCTATATTATTTTTCTTGTCGACACTTCCCATTAAAAGCCAAACACAGAACATTGTGATTGGCTGACACCAAGCCACCAACACATTCGTACTGAACATGGGAACCTCCGGGGCTGATAAAAGGAAGCCAACTTTACAGACAACTACGGTGGTTGAATTTTTATATACTGTGACTCATCCATTTAAATTATATTAAGGCTTAAATTTCTGTATAATTAAGGAAGTGGATGTTTTTAGTGACGGGTGAATGGCGTCACCGTGGCTAGCATAGACTGTAGGTTTCATTCAGCCCCAGTCTCAGCTCCATCTCTTTGCCCATTTTGGATCAGCCAGGAGGAGGCGGCAGCAGTCACTGCCAAGTAGGGGTGCAACGGATCAAAAAACTCACGGTTCGGATCGTTTCTCGGATCAGAGTCACGGATCGGATCATTTTTCGGATCAGCAAAAAAAAAAAAAAAAGACAAGACAAATAAACATAAGTTTGTCTTTTGTTTATTAACACTTGTTAAATTAAAACATATAAAATCAACTGAAAGTGCACAAGGCATAATATCTTCTTTTTAACAAAAACAAGTTAAAGTGCAACATTAGAAGGCATATCTCCTCCCTTTAAACATGGACCAATGACCATTAATGAAAAACAACTTAAAATGCAATGAGGCACATCATCATCTTCCTTGAAACTTTGAAAGTGAAATAAAGCCTATTTAGCCTTTGCACAACCGAATATGGCCTCATGTCTGCAGCTATAAACACACCGATAGCGTTTGTGATGGCTTTAGCCCGGTCGGATGGTGCAGCAAGGGGCTGCTTAAATGCCGCGGTGATAAGCGGTTGTTGAGCAGGCTTCATTTTCACTCCGGTCAGTGAAACACCGGGGTGATGTCGCTTCAAATGCGTGGCCATGCTCGATGTGTTACCACTGTCATATGGCTTTCTTGTGCCACAGTGCCTACACACCGTCAAGGTTTTATCCACCAACCTCTTTCCTTCATCATTATAATTGACAGGGAAGCCAAAATGCTGCCATACAGGGGATTTAAATGACGCAGGGTGTTCAAGCTCCTCCGTTCCTCCGCTCGCCATGACCGCGCTGCTCTTAATAAGTGTGTGGACTGAACATGCGCACAACTTTTTTTTTCATAAGTCAATCCGCGGATCACGTGTGTACCGAACCGAAGATAGTGATCCGAACGGATCACGGATCAATGATGATCCGTTGCACCACTACTGCCAAGGTGGCGACATTTTGGCTGTGGGTGATGTCACAGAGACTATGTAGATGTTTTATATATTGTGTGTAATCTTAGCAAGTATGAGTCAAATAGCAGTAAATAGCAAATTTGTCTGGGACTATTTTTGGCTGTGGATGAATATGCGCTATTTAGTAATAATGGCACCAGTATGATGCATGTGGGATTGACTGAAAACCAAATCAAGTGCCTGTGTTTATTCTATTGCAGAAAATGTCATGAAGTGATCATGCTCATTTACGTCTATTTAAAAGTTTTTAGACATTGGGACCCCATGGCTCACAGACAACCGTTAGATCTGTAAGGTAATTTCATTGTCAGTTTTTGGCTTTTCATGGGGTTTTTCATCAGTATGAGGTCACACCTGTTGCTTTTCATTTTGGTGGCCATTTTAACAAGTTAGAGCAGCCACACAGTCCGCGTGAGCGCCACGGCTCAGATGCAGCTCGGCTGTGGCTCCTCTAGAGATTCAGAGTATCACCGATGTGACGCACATGCTTTTCAGCAAAATTGGACAGAGAAAATGATGTGTTGTGTCATATTGACATCATACCAGCAACATTACTCCTTTGAACACCGTTTTAGTGGTGTATCTGTAGAATATGTCACAGGCATGAAACAAAATTGACTCCAAACTTCCCGTTAAGTACCACAGATTTTTGCACTTTCATCCAACCGCCCCCCTATTATTGCACGTCAGCGCGTCTGTATGTTTTAGATTACCTAAACACCAGAATCTACATCCTAAATGCTTGTGTATTTTCAATGACATGCCATGCAGTTTATAAAGTAGGCATAAAAGTTGTAGTCTCCAACCCTGGCCATTATCAGAAGATCAGAGTCTCAGATTTTAGAAAGCTCTGTCCATGATTTGCATTATACAGCTGTTTTCACTGACTGAGTCGTCCTCCTCATGATTTGTAAACTAACCTTGTCAGTCTGAATCAGTGTCCATTAATGCTCTTGTGGCTGGATGGAAGCAAATCCCTTCGACCAAAAATCATTTGAAGAGCCTGAAACCAGAAGAATTGGATTGAAATGCTCAGTGATATGTATGTAATCTCCATGTCCATATACTTTTGGCCATGTACAATATGAGGTGATTCTTGGTCAGCGGGTAGGACTAGTGCTGTTGAAGTCATCAGGTTGATATAAAGCTGCATGTGATAATAGAAGAGTCGTAATAGGAAAAAAAAAGACATTGGCCAGTCCTACAACAGCAATCAAGCGAGACGTGAAGGGTGACTCACACTCGCACTGTTTGATAAATTAGACTTGTGATATTTCACACTTAACCCATATTGACAAAAGCTGAGTGGATGAGTCCACATTGAAATTGAAGCATGAGACCAACAATTTCAGGTATTAGTCCCAAAAAAAAAAAAGATCCAGCCTGGAGTTTGCATGCAGACTTTCTTTTCAAAGTATCAGCAGAGACACGTGCAGTCTTATCTCCGTCATAGTCCTCCAACGCTTTGTCCTAATCAATGCTATTGTTGTGGAGAGAGAAAAAATAGAGACAGAAGGTGAAGCACGAGCCACGGCGACGGTGGCAAGTACAGAACCTTGAGCTGTGCTTTCGATCTCTGTGCCCCTCATGCACTCCCCCCCCTCTCTCTTTCTGTTTGTATCTCTCTCTCTCTCTCTCTCTCTCTCTTTCTGTTTGTATCTCGCTCTCTCTCTCTCTCTCTCTCTCTCTATCTCTCTCTCTCTCTCTCTCTCTCTCACTCTTTCTGTTTGTATCTCTCTCTCTCTCTCTCACTCACTCTTTCTGTTTGTATCTCTCTCTCTCTCTCTCTCTCTCTCTCACTCTTTCTGTTTGTATCTCTCTCTCTCTTTCTCTCTCACTCTTTCTGTTTGTATCTCTCTCTCTCTCTCTCTCTCACTCTTTCTGTTTGTATCTCGCTCTCTCTCTCTCTCTCTCTCTCTCTCTCTCTCTCTCTCTCTCACTCTTTCTGTTTGTATCTCGCTCTCTCTCTCTCTCTCTCACTCTTTCTGTTTGTATCTCGCTCTCTCTCCCTCTCGCTTTCCGCTGCCTTCTATCAGATAGTGGCCTTTTAGTGCACAGCAGTGATAAAGCAGTCAGAGTGGCTGTGAGAGAGAAAGGGTGGTCCAAAGCTCTCCTATCTTCAATCTGAGCACCTCCTGCCTCTTAAGAACATTAGAAAGGAAATTAAACTCTCTCAGTCTTCTTAATGTCAGACCAATCTCTGCCTTTGAGCAGCTGCTTGAGTACACTGTGATATAAATGCAGCTCTGAAATCTCCTCCCCAAACAGCTTCTCTCTATCACGGTCTGCGTGCACGTGTTTGTGTCAGAGAAAGTGTGTGCCCTTGGACTGAACTTTTTATTTGACTGGCTGTTTGTTGCTGCATGTATTTATATTTATTTGACTGCGTTTGTGGCACCCGCAGCTGTCTCCAGGTTCGGAGGATGACGACGGCGAAGGGCCCATCAGCGAGAAGCTGGGACGGATCCAGTTCAGCATAGGGTACAGCTTCCAGAACACGACCCTCACCGTCAAAGTTCTCAGGGGCCAGGAGCTCCCTGCAAAGGACTTCTCCGGCACCTCCGATCCCTTTGTCAAAATCTACCTGCTGCCTGACAAAAAGCACAAGCTGGAGACCAAGGTCAAGAGGAAGAACCTCAACCCCCACTGGAATGAAACCTTCCTGTTTGAGGGTCTGTGTTGTTTCCACTATTTGTGTCATCCGGTTATTTTTCAAAGAAGTGCCGCACTTGTTATTGTTACATATTTCCATCCATTTTAAATCCTATGTATATTCCTATAACATTGAATATTCATAAATAAATAAGAACCTTAAATGTTGAAATTAAAGTAAAATAAATATATTTAGTAATTGTTTATTGACAGTTTGATACAGAATACTCCCATGTGGAATAATCACACTGAGACTACAGTCCTCATTATAAGAGGCTAATTAGTAAAATAGATTTTCTTTTTTCTCAATCTGTTTTGCTGGCTTGAGGGCTTGGCACAGCTGTGTGTCCTGTTTAACACAACAGTTAGACTTTTTGGGAAATGCATGTATTTGCTTTTTTGTGAGGGTTACATATGGGAAAATAATCTAATTGTGATATTTTTAGACCACTATATCAATTAATTTTTTTAAGTTCCTTATTTTCCTCTATCTTTCTTTTTTTTATGTTTTTTTGTATGCTATTGGAAAATAAATATGAATCTTACTGATCTCAGTATTGTACCAGTATCAGTATTGTAACTAATCACATATCAATGTGCGCTATGGCTCAAACACACTAAATTATTTACAAAAGTCAAACCTCACTGTAAACCATTCCTGCACGTAGAGCCCGCAGAGCCAGGTGTTTCTGACCCTCTGGTTGGTTGGATTGTGTAGCATTTAAAAAAAATTAATAATAATTAATTAAAAAATTGCATTTCATAACATGGCAATATTGATTTGAATTTGATTAATGGCCCTAGCCAGGATCTGCTTCCTTTAGAAACAGCTAAAGCTAATTAATTACCACGCTGTATTTTGTTTTTTTCCATCTGCTCAAAAACCTAAAGTGTAAAAGTGTAGGGCCAGCCTAACTTCTTCTCTGGTAAACTGTAGATTTACATTTAACAAACAAATATGAAAGTGGTCTCCATTGTCTCCTTTAAGAATAGGCTCAAGTGATGCAGAAATGCATTCTGATTGCTCTAACACACAAAGTTTGTACCATTGTTCCATTCATGACAATGACAAATAGTTATTTCTCAATGCAGTAGGAGCATTGTGGGAGTTGTGTGGAAATTCACAAACAAGGTGTGAAATAAGATTTTTCTGCATTTATAAAATTTGCAACTAAAAAAAAACAACAGACAAGATTTGTTAAAAAAAAAAAAAAAGCACTGATGTTTAGTAGCAGAGTTGAAGCGTCTCACCTCTGTGTAATCTGAAGTTTCCGTTTGACCATTGTGCTTTGATGTAAAAAGGCTCCAAAATGAGAACAACAGCCAGTGATGTTGAAATATGAATGAGATAGTTCTTTGTGACTCGGGTGTAATGATCTGTCTCAGTTATATGAGAGAGCGCTGGCTGGTCCTGCAGTTTTTGAAACACACTTTGGCCTTTGCCAAATTCATCCCTGTGAGCACTGTGCGGATTGCATTGCCCTCTCTGTCCTGTCAAGAATATATTTCTCACTCTCTCCTCAGTGCTATCTGTTTCTGTCTCTGTTTTAGGCTTCCCTTACGAGAAGGTGAGAGAGCGCACTCTATACCTTCAAGTGTTGGACTACGACCGCTTCAGCAGGAATGACCCCATTGGAGAGGTGTCAATCCCCCTTAACAAGGTGGAACTGGGCCAGATAAAGACCTTCTGGAAAGAACTCAAGCCCTGCAGTGATGGCAGTGTAAGAGATGCTTGAATGATGACGAGTCCAGTGTTTTCATTCAGAAGTTGTAATTGGGGCTTTATTAAAAGTGTGATGTCGTTTGTTGCCTGCTCTTAGCATGTGAGTTTGATTTACATAACTTTAGGGTGAGCGACAGGCTCAGCTAAGCCAGCCTGCTCACTGGACTGTCTTTGTTTGGCACAAGGGGTTAGAGCAGTGATGAAACATTACACAGCGAGCTAGTGAGTAATCTGGACTTTGATTTTCCCTGATGAAATCTGATATAAGCTGTGGTGATTCATACGCCATTATGTCGGTGCGTGTGTGTTCCTCAGGGGAGACGAGGAGACCTGCTGGTGTCTCTCTGCTATAATCCCACTGCCAACACCATCACTGTGAACATCATCAAAGCGCGCAATCTCAAAGCCATGGATATCGGAGGCACCTCAGGTATCTTTGTTTTGTCTTTTCTCTTTCTAACCCCTTGTTCAACCAACTGAAGCCCCTCTCGTGACATTGAAAGCACCATCCCTATATTCAAAACGCTTGCTGAAGACGGTTGGCGTTTGACTTGTAGCCGGGTCGAACTGTAGATAGCTACGGCTGCAAGGTGACATTACACCAGCGTCTATCTCCCTTGCCCTCTATCTTCCCTGCTCTGTCTCTCTTTCTGTGTATCTATGAGGATCTTCAGCCTCCCAGCCAAATCTGTGTCATATCAGTCTGGTGCTAGTTCTTAAAGTACCAGCCAGGTACTCTCTCTGTGTTCACTTACTGTGTAAAATTAGTACTCCCTGCAGTTACTAGCAGGGGTGTCTGTTAGTATTACAGAATATTATAATGCTCCAGAATTGGTAGTACAAATCCCAGGCCCTATTTCCATAAATACCTCCTCATTTGTATGTTTCCTAGCTCAGGGGATAAGTTGACCTTGAGCTCAAACTAGGTATCTGCTTCCCTGCCTTTAACATTTAAGAGCGCAGTTACAAACCTGACTCTAAAATTCACCTTCAGTGGACATCTTCATCCTCGGGTGTCACACAAACTGCTGCTCTCTGCGTCCACGTTGCAGATCCCTACGTGAAGGTGTGGCTGATGCACAAGGACAAGCGCGTGGAGAAGAAGAAGACGGTGACGATGAAGCGATGTCTGAACCCCGTCTTCAATGAGTCATTCCCCTTCGAAGTGCCCGCCCATGTGCTGAGGGAGACCACCATCATCATCACCGTCATGGACAAGGACAGGCTCAGCCGCAACGACGTTATCGGCAAGGTAATGCTTCACAGTATCTGTGTTGTTGCCTCATGTTTCAACTCACAAGTCCCATCCGCTCCTTGTTCCAAAAATGTCGCAGTCTGAAATGCGACCAAATAAAGGGACTCTGGCACAGCAAGCGGTCGCCTCTGAGGTCAACTTGCAGTGGCTGCTCGCCCTGTGACCACAGCAAGAAAAGCATTAATTGATTACTTAAATTAATTACTTTTCAACAGCTATGAACAAACAAATCAATGAGGGGAATCGCTTTCAGGAGCGACATTAGTTTCAAAGTCTCAGTCATGCATCTTTTTTCTTTAGTTTAAAGTAATGTTGGAACATTTTTAGAAGTAAACATACTACAATACAATATTATTTCATTGTCAAATCAAGTCTAAAATTTTTTTTTGCGGCGTCTCCATTTACAGCATCAGAGAAAAGACAAAAGAGATGAAGAGAGACAAGCAATAAGACATCAAGAATGGACTCAAAGATACATACAATAGTAATAATCACAATCACGTTCTGCCAAAGAATTAGATGAGAAGATTGATACCACTCTCATGTCTGTCAATAAAATATCAGGTTAGCCTAGCTTAGCATAAAGACTGAAAGCTGGGGGGGGGGGGGGGGGGGGGGGGCTCTGGTCTGGCTCTAGCAGTTGCCAGGCAACCAGCGGAGACTTCAGGGAGTTACAGAAATAGGCTTCATTGATTAAGGCTTCAACAGCAAAATATGTATTAAAATCCATAAGTGATGCAGCCAGTGAGTGAACTGAGACTTACCTTACCTTTCAACTGGTCGCTGCTCCCCTCCGGTGCCACAGCTCCCTCTTACATACCAGAGGCCTCACAAACATCGCGGCTCTTTACGAAGTGGCGCTGTCATGTCTGAAAAAAGGCGAACATTAATTGACACGTGTGAATGCCAAAAAAGCCATTACTACGGCATTAACAGAGAGAGAATGAGTGAATGTTGCGTATTCATCATATGAAAATGGTTATAGATTATTTTCAACATTATCTTCCCTTCTCTACTTCTAGATCTACCTGTCGTGGAAGAGTGGACCAGCGGAGGTGAAGCACTGGAAAGACATGCTCGCTCGGCCGCGTACCAACGTCGCCCAGTGGCACGCTCTCAAGGCCTGATCGCACTGCCCAGCGTCCTCCATGGCCCCTTCCCGTCTCCTGCTGCGCCTCCTCCCACTCCCGTCCTTATGCACAAGACTGACTTGCTGCCAGGCTGCGAAACACGGGTACAATTAGCCATCTGCTCTCTTAAACCTTTAAACTCTTTACTTTCAAAATCTCTATATTCCTCTCAGACTCTTCTCACTTCTTCTGTTCCCTCTTTCTTCATACAGCCGTGTCTTAGTTTTCTTTGTCTCACCACTTTGCCAATGGTCCCCCTGTTTCTGACTGTCTGTATGTCTGTCTGTCCTTATGCACTTTGCCTGCGGAGGGCCGAAATTCAGTTTCTTTGTTGACCCCTTGGTTCTGACCTGCACTGCAGCCCCTCACCCATTTTAAGGTGCCAGTCCCGCGGGATCACAGAGAAACGATCTAATCTCATATAATCCTATTGTATGACTATTCCAGGTACACAATACTATACAGTATGTACAGTATGTACATAAATATTGATATATTAGGCGGATAGATTGGCAGAACTCCCCCTGTACCCCCGACTAATGTACGGTATGTTATCCATAGGCTGTCTGCTGTTTCCCATCTCTTCATTTGTCCTCTTGTCGTCTGTCTCAAGTGTACAATATATTCTCCCTGTTTCAGTACTCCCTTCTTTTACTCAAAAGTGGTTTAATGTTCAGCGGAAGTTGTGAAAAGCAATCAATACTCGGTTTGTGATGAAACCAGCTGAACTCCAGATTGAATTGTTGATACCGCTGTCTCTTCTCTCCCTCCTCTTTTTTCCTCTCTATGCTCTTCTTCAGCTCTTTATTCTCTTCCTCTGGCACAATATTTAGTGTATCCAACCCTTTCTGGACCCCCCCCCCAACCCCACCCCTTGTCGTCTGTGTGCTGTGGGTGCTGTGCTGTAGCTCCAACAAAAATAGAGATTAAAAAGAAAAAAATGAATTGAACTTTCCGAAACTGGGAAAGCGGGGAACACAATAAACTTGTGAAATGGATCGCTCCTGATTTTCCAGACAAAAAGCCCTGACGGAGAGAGAAAAAAGAAGATGAAAAAAAACAACAACAACAAAAACCAATCCCCCATGATACGATGATGTCATTTTTCACAGCATCACCAACTGAGGAAACCAATTTATAATCTTTAAATTTTAAGAAGAAAAACAGAAGCAACAAGTGTGCGCTGTGTGTGCACACTTCTTTCTGTTAATTGTTGCTATGAATTCTCCGTGCTGCCCTGTGCTGTTGTCTCGTGCCGATGAGGGTCGATCTCCAACAGTTTCGACTGTAAGGTGTGCTGCGTTAACGTCTGTCTCTGTGTGTGTGAGTGCGTGTGTTCACGCGAGCGACACAGCTCAGACTCGGCAGAAATATTCTTCTTTTTTCTCTTTCTCATCTTGCGCTCTTCTTGCTCTTCTTACTGCCATTGTTTCCCCTGTCCTCCTTTACTGCCCTGCCTTCTGAACCGAGGGCACAGGGAAGTTCTATCTGCACTTTTTGAAAATGTAATAACAACAATAATGATGATGACAGTTTTGATGATTATAGTACTGGTGAAAATTAAGGGAGGAGTATCTGAAGGGGTGAGCAGCAGTTGGGGAGAGGAGGCGTCTGCTCTGTGATTTCAGGGTTTGGAGATGAAGTGGAGGACACGGAGGATTGATGTAGGGCTCTCGTCCTCCTCTTTCTGTTCCTCCTTTTCCTGTGTGTGTGTGTGTGTGTGTGTGTGTGTGTGTGTGTGTGTGTGTGTGTGTGTGCGTCTGTGTATGTGTGCGTGTACGTGTACGTGTACGTGTACGTGTACTTGCCAGCTTCCAGACTCCTGGTGGCAGGCTGCTAGTGTCTGAAATGTCAGGCGAGGATGGAGCTATCGGGCTCGTCTGCTCGTCACACGGAGGACGACCGACACAACAGTGCTGTTACACAATGTGTTGATCAACAGTGAGCACGTTCAGAGCTGTAACCAAGAGTCTGGATGCTCCTGCATGATGCTGAACAATTGGTGCATGTCTGTAAACAGTGAGACTGGTATGCATTTTAGTTTTAATGCTGCAAGAAAAATAAGATAACAAGGCCTTCTCTGAGGTTTTGTTGTACTGTGTATCACAGACACTGGGTGTGATATTAGATGATGGTCTGATCTTCCACTGTGCGATACTGTAGAAGCAGATTAGAAATTATCTCTGCCCTGAGTGCTTAAGAGCACCACAGAGTGTACTGGTAGCTGCCCTGCTTGTCAAGCACATTCAACTCAGCTCAATATTTCTGTAACGTAAATAAAACCGTCACAAAGAAGCAACATGAATACATGAATACTGTCAGCCATTAAGAGATGCTCATGCAGATGTCTACTGTTTCTTAGTGTACGCTCTAATACAACAGTCTGTGTGTGTGTTTATTTTCACATTGATAAAGTCCTGTGAAGAATTATTCTGTCAGCTATTCAGGATTTGTTTTTAGTGGAGTCTAAATGAGCATCCACCTTTTCAATCGTCTCTCATGTTTCACTGACTAAGCAAGCAAATATAATCACTTGCTTGTTTTTTTATTTGAAGCATCACTGCTTCTGTTAACGCAGCGTTTTTGGTTCCTACTAACTCTGGCCCCATTAACATTCATACCTAGATTACTGAGGGGCCTGCAGTGGGTTTTTATTGTCTCTTATCATGCGATAATTTGATCATATCTCACAATTTTGTGATTTAATTTATGATAACGATAACCTGAGCACCACAAGAAAGATTGAAAGATTGTAGTCTAATCTGCACCAGGTTTAGTCCTCATCTATAGCTTCTCTATAAGCCGGTCTGGGCAGCACACTTCATGCTGTGAGTGTGTTCTGAGCCGTGTGCTTCATGTGAAGCCCGGTGCTGGCTGCTGCTTTGCACTGATCCAGTCCAGCACCCTTCAGAACAATTGGCCAGCCGTGGAATAGGGCCCACTGTTTTGACAGCCTCTGCCTGCAGTGTCACAGCACATTACGCTCCCATTAGGTAGTCAGAAAGGAGCAATATCTGCTTTCTTGGACCTGAGGGACTCGCTGTTTGTAGAGGTAATACTTACTAAGAATAACAAACAAAACTATGGAGCGCTCTCATTAGTAAGCATGAAGATGATGGACAGGGACTAATGCTCCTCTGTCAAAACAAGGAAAATAATCAGTAGTGGATCGCTGTGGGACGTTTTGAAAGACATACGTGGCTTGAATGTGCAGATGTGGTAGATGAAGAGTCGACACAATACCTTGGCCATTTCCTTTCAGCAAGATTACATGTAGCTCAAGGAGTGATAAATTGCTATGCTATGAGGGTTTACAAAGCTTAGTCATCAGTGACCCTGTAAACTGGAGGATATGGCTTTATTTTTAGTAACACGAGGTGCAGCATGATGCCGCTGATCCTCAATTAAGGTACCTCTAGGGCTTCAGGGTTTTAAAACATAATGAGTGTTTTTCAATACAAACATCTAATGTAAATCCAATGCATAACATTTTCTCTTTAAAAAGAAGTTAAATGGGATGGTCGTCCAATAATAAGCCAGTGACATTTTGGTTCCTGACATCAATGGAAAAGTGAAATCAGCTTTACTTCCTCATTGTTTGAAGTCCCGAAAAATAATAATTATCAAGCAAATCAGCCTTTTTTCTCCTTTTTAAAGTGGCCAATTGATATTTTTACAGTAACAATTAATGAAATGACCTGAACCTGAATCTGCAGCTCCCTTTAACTTTACGGAGCTTCATAGTGAGTTTCAGCTCATTGTTTATCTGTTCGGCCACAGTCTTTACTGTTTTAGTTCACGCTATCGTTCGCTCCAAGCCCCCACCACAGCGACCCCCTGGTTGATCCAATAAGTAAGTGCCAAGAAGTGCAGTCCAGTGGCCACTAGGGGCAGGTTTAGGCATACTACTTTAGTTATATATTATTTAGTTGTTGTCGTTTTAAATAATTTTTCGAAAATTAAGGTAAGTATTATAGTAACCATTCGCTTTGCCATGACCAGCATATTAGACAAAGATGACAAAATACAAAAAATACCTTAAAGCCATGAATTTATAACTCCATTTAAGGAAATATGGGAAAATGTGGGGTATCTCCCAGTGTGTCTCAGAGCTCATGCTTTATTTGCTACAGCTGTCTTCTGAAACATGTCATCAGGTCAAAATTCAGCTCAAACACCATTTTTTAAAAATAAAGGAAAAGTCATTAAATATCAAGCTGATAAATCCGTGTTTAACAGAACAATCTCCACTGTCACAAACAAAATACTCAAAGGTGATTGTAATATTGCCTCTGCATTTTTATAAGAAAAGGTTTCAAAAGTAATTTTCTTTAGGAAACAGTGTATCACAGTGGCATACTGTATGATTAATCACAGAGTATCCAGAAAGTGGCACCTTGAAATAACTGGGAGTCTCAAACATAATGTTCTCTCAAAACCAGCAGTCAAACGGCAGCCTCATTAAAATAGATGGTGAGCTCAGAACCAAACAGGAGAAAGGAGAAAGCTATTTCTCAATCCCACTTTTATTATACTGCCATCTGTCTCACACCTCTAAACGTACTGCGTTTTGTTGGCACCAACACTGTCAGCAAGGACCTGCAGCAAGCCTGAACTCATGAATACGGCGTGGCAGTGATGCAGATGCTCCCAGTCAAGACTTTTTTCACACTAACTCCACTCAGTGTACATGTTCTGCCTGTTTTCAGGCTCAGCTCTGTCTTTCATCAGTGCTCCATTCCCTGGTGAAACCAACTGGGTGGTGCAGGTGTGGATAATTACTGTTTGATTACTGAAGCTTAATTCAAAGCCAACACTAACTACAACTTTGCCAATGAACAAAGGCTCTTAAAACTGACTTTTAAATTATGTAAAACACATTTTTACATAGTTTATTCAATTTTTCTCTAATTAATTGTTCAATCTGGAGGATGTTGGAACACTTTCTCAATTCTGTTTTCAAATTCTCCGCACATTTCTTTAACGCAGCCACGGTTAACGTTATGACTGCTAAACGTTAGCATGTTAGCCATGCCAGTGTTAGCTTGCTCACATTAGCATTTAGCTCAAACCCTTGCTGTGCATGAGTACAGCCTGACAGAGTCGGCGCTGTCTGCAGCAGCTGGATAGAGGAGGAGAAGATTCATCTCCGGGACTTTCATCTTCTCTAAGACGTTCGTCTAGGGGATGGGTGTGTCCACCCCAAATGCATCATTGTCACCTGCAGCCTTCTCTTCTCTGTTTACTTTCTAAATAACTGAAAGCTTTATTGGCTCAAGGGTCACACCTGTATGCCAAGGGATTAGCAAGATATTCTTCCGAGCTTGATGATATTGTTTGTCCTTGTCGTACTCTCAGTGCCGTCCTTAACTCTGCGACGCTAGTTTCCCTTGATGGATATGGCTTTCTCAAGATGAGCGTCAATAACTCACTGTATTGGAAAGCTGCCTGCTTTGCTGTAGTTTGGGCAATATCAAATTAAATTAAGTAGGTACTCTGTGCTTTATGTCTTGGGAAAGTTTAGGTGTGTGTGTGGGTTAAAATCAGTGGTAATCTCCTCCTGGAGAGACTGCAGGTGATGTTTTACTCTGCTGAATCATATTAGGACTGCTGAGTCAGACCACAAGTCTTCTGGGTCACCTTTGTTATTTGTCGTGCATGTGTGTGTGCACGTGTGTGTGTGTGTGTGTGTGTGTGTGTGTGCGCGCCCTGCGCAGACAGACCTCGCCTCCCCTAACTCACCCTTTCAATTGTTTTAAGCATCTGGTGAAAACCAATGTGACTCCTCCCTATCAGGGTTCAAGTAAGCATTATTTGAATGGTAACAAAATGAATATCAAAAACAATAACGAGTAATAATATATTTTTTATTTCTGTTCACATTTGACTGTTGGTCAGTGTGTATGTACGGTATGTGTGTGCTTGGTGTTCTTGTGTTGGGTTTATTTCTTTCTAAAAATGTGATAAGAAAAACCTTCTGTTTTTGGAAACTTTATGTAAATATTGTTGGTGAAAAATTAACATTTGTTGTACGCCGAGTTTTCATTTGTCACTTGAAATGATGAAGAAAACAATGTTGATGAATAACAGTGGTGATGTTGATGAAGCTGATTATACCTGCCCTTCTTGAACAAGGGCTTTTGATGTCCGCTGTATTTTTGTTGGAGGTGTCGTGAGGTCGGGGCAAGAGAAACAAAGGGAAGGAGTGATACCCGACACATCCCAGGCCCGCTGTAGCAACACTGCCACATACCTTTTATCCCCGTACATATTTTCAGGAAATAGACTGAGCGATTTGTGGCACAAATTGTAGCCTTTGTTATGCCATAAAGCATCTTTGTACTTTTATTACAAAAAACCAAGTGCTCCTTGGCTGTATGAGAAGACTGTTCCCCTCCCTGTGGAGCCAGTCTGCCCCGGTCGCTTGGCATCACATCTCACCCCGTCTGCTTATAGGCTTGGGGATTTACTGTAATGCCATTGTGTTAGACAGGATTGGCCCTGTCCTGACACAGATGATGCCTTCCTCATTGAATGTGGAGTCATTATTGCTGCTGGAGGCCATACATGGGGATGGGCATGTATGGAAGAGGGAGTACATTCTGAGTGGAAAAACGTACATCATCCGTCTGACCCTGTAAAAACCATTTGCATGCTTGTGAGTCAGCCTCTTATTTTTGGGGTTAGACTCATGATTAAGCACAACTGACTGCCCCGAACTCGCTACACAATGTGCTTGTCTCCTGCTTAGTCAGATATTTGTAAGAACTCTCAAACTCCAGCAAGAGAGACCCAGGCACAGATATCGTAGTGGAAATAAGTGAGGGAGAATGAGATTGATTTCCCAATGTCCTAAATGTGCCCTGTGCCTTCTCATCAGATATATATTCAGCCCACTGCTGCATCCAAATAGAAAAATGCACAGAGCTTTAGTCCAGTTATTTTCACTGCAGGTGTCTGTACGCCTACTTCCCTGTTTTCCATATGCCACAGCCTTATGTATCTGGCGGGGCCTGTGCAGGGACGGAGGATCAGTTTCATAATACTTTTAGGACGGTCTTCGTCACAGACATGATATGGTTCAACAGATACTCCCAGCAGGTGTCTGCAGGAAGGACAGTGGATACAGCCCTGCCTTCATTTGCAATACCATCCTTTAGAGGGAGTCCCAAAGGGAGTCGATAAAAACACACAATCCTTCGTTTCTCGATGCAAGACTATTTCCCCTAAATCCAGATCCTTCAGAATATGCGTTTTCCTTTTGCTCGCTGGTTGTAAATAGACTTTGTGATTCGGTTAGAGCAGCTTCTAACTCCTGCCATAATGTGGACACTTTTAATCAGGTAGGTAATAAGCAATACACTTAATTCAACGCCATAAACGGAAATATTACTTACCTTACAAGTCTGATGGTGACTCCTTTGCGTTAAGGGATGTCGAGGGTAACACTCCTGTTTCTTCACCTCCTTTCTCAACTTGCCATGGCCCACCTCTTCAACAAAGAGTGCTCTAACTTAAAACACACAATTGTGATGTGTACAATCTAATTTAATGTATTTATTTATGTATTTTTGCCAACTTTGTATAGTGTATAAATATCTATAAATATATGAAAAATGACAGTACTGTATAGATTTTAGCTGCCTGGTAAGGTTAATAGTATATACTTGGTAGACTAAAAGAAAAAGCGTAGAGCTGTTCAAAAGCCAGTCATTGAGAAAATGCTTTCTGTAAAACCTGGTGCCACTGGCTCTTTTTATATCCTAGGTTTCGTTTCTGGTTCTTTCTTTTTTTTTTTTTTTATTGCCAGTGGAATCCAAAGTGTATGTTGTTCCTTCTTTTTGTTCGTTTGTTAATCGGTTCGTTTGCTGTTGTTTTTTTGTTTTTTTTCTTGACGAGACACAGCGAGGTTCTGGCAGCCAGGAGAGTGCAGTGGAACGCAGACTGGGACCCTGTGCAGTAGTGTGTGTATGTGCGTGCGTGTGTGTGTATGTTAGGTGTGTGTCCGTCCATGGTAGTGCTAGTGCTCTCTGTGCAGTGCCTCCCTCCTTCCTCCCTCTCTGATGTAGTTTGTCGTGTGACGCAGTGTGTTAAGGTGCAGGATGACTGTTGGCTGAAGCTGGCAGATGCCCTCTTTCTCTCTCTCTGTGCCTCCTCATGTCCACTTCTTCATTACAACGCTTCATCTTAATCCTCCACCAAGTATAGATTTCCACTTCCTCTGCTCAATTGCTCATTTACTCTCCCATTCAGCTGGTAATGCATCCACCACCACAGTCTAATTTCCCAGTAATCCATGCTTCCTCATCTAGCTGTGATTCTTTCTCCATTAGCGGCACTCATCCATCAGCCTCCACTTTACCTTGTTTTCCCTACAGAAACTCTGTGGACCAGAGAATGATTTAGCACAAAAAAGCAAACAAACAAGCATCCTCATCCTTGGTCATACCTTCACGCTTCTTCCTCTCTATCTTTGAGGAGAAGGGCAGCTGCCGGCTCAGCGCGCAGAAACACAAAGCAGCCATATTCAGATATCAAGCACAGACCTGTGACTCAAATCCATGTTGTGGTGGCTTCACTGCCGCCCCCGTTTGTAGCAAGAGAGAGAAAATAGCCTTAAAGATTGGACCAACTACACTCAAAATTGTGGGATATGTGCATTTGTAGTGGACTATTATTACCTTCCCTTTCCCACACCAGATTTATTACTCAGTATTCCGATGTGTTGCTTGGTTGCTCTGTACATATCTGTGTAGTACTTCTGTTGATGTCCCTGTGTTAGGATAGTAACGGGTTCTTACTGGGTGGCCTTCTCAGACGTCCTCTCCCTCCTTTCCCGTCTCATTTCCTCAAAAACTTCAAACATTCCATCTGAATCTCAAGTGAGCAACATTTTAAAGATGATTAGATTTTCACGTAGACTGAGAGTAAAAGCAGCGGAGGGACCAAACGCCAGACATTTCCACTGGAGCCATGATAATAACCAAGACGTCTTGTCTGTGGTCACGTCCCTCTGAGAAGTGACTGCGCACTCGGCATTAAAGACAGACACACTCGCCTCTCTAGCTCCTCCAAAACCTGCCTTCGCGCTGACCTCGCCGGGCCCTGAGAGGTCAGTGGGTCACCGACTGGTTTGAGGAGCCACTGACCTCCAAGTGTGGTGAGAAAGGTGAGGAGGTGAGAGAGCCCTGGGAGGCGGCAGAGAGGCCTGTGCCCGTGGTCGCATCCTGGGCCAGGAGGGAAGGGAGCGAGGGCGTCTCAAGGTCAAACCCAGTAGCACTTTGGTTTCGCGTTCCATGTTTTTTTAAGCCTCTCCTGTTTTTTGGCCGAGCGGACTGTGATCTTACTGGTTGATTTTCTCGTTCTCCTCCACCCATCAGTGTTACAGAGTGTGTTGGGTGGATGGAGCCATGGAGCTGAGCTCTGATTTTGTTCCATATTAAAGAATAATTTTTACTACACCTGTGTATAGAGTTTCATTGGTCTTTGTGTTCTGCTTCTTTCAAGGTTATTTGAAAAGCCATAGACTTTGACACTGGAGATACACTTATTGGTCAAAAGTATGTGGACATTCAAACATTACACCTATATGTTGTTGTCAAGTTCCAGACAAGTTTAAAACCAAATTAATATGATAGATAAATAATGCGTTAGACTTTTTAAATTAACATTTAAGAACAAAAAGGTCTTTCATATGTAATTCCTAAAATAATTATAGGATTTAAAAAGAAATTTAAGTTTGATTAATCACATTTTATATTAAATATTATTAGATTCATTGGAATGGTAAACTGCAATAAAAGCAATAAACCAAAAATATTTTTGCGCTTGTCAGGCGGTTTTTGGATGAATACATTTTTTGAAGGGATACATTATCGAATAAAGTTGAAGAAACATGGTCCCACATGGTGCATGTGCACTGGCAGCCTCACTTGTTTAGACCTTTTCAAAGTTGTAAACATTTTAAATGTGTCCTAGTTTATTTTATGTTGCAGTGAATGTGAATGACATCAGCTGACAGGAAGTTAACAAGGACCACGGCTGTTGCCTAGCAATGGAGTTCCATTAAAAAGGTCTATACGGTGAATGTTGTTGCGAGACTGACTTCCAAAAAAGTTGTGATGTCACAAATCTGCTCGTAAACCTCTAAGTTTTTCAATGAGCACAGAGAAACTTTCCACTTTCAGCAGTTTAATGTGAAAACAGTCTTGTGTCATCCAACAGAAGGAACCAGTCAAAAAGCTTATTTTTGACTGGAGAGGGGCTTTCAACTGGAAGGCACACTTAGTTTTAAATATCATTACATGCTGTAATATCAGCCTGTGAATGTTCTTATTTGTCCAGGTCATCGTTACCCTCAAAGCAATTTCAGTCAAAAGCAACTGGACTTGGTTATTTGTCTAGGAAGACGTTTCACCTCTCATCCAAGAGGCTTCATCAGTTCATGTACGCATCTGACCAGGCTGGGACGTGTCCAACTAACTGGTGTGAGATCCAGGTATTTAACCTCTCACAAGGCCGATGATGTCACTGGGACCCTTTGTGCTCCAAGTGTCAACGACCGTCGTTAGAGTGGCAGTCGTTGGTGGTAAGTAGGTTTCGACTTCGTTAGTTGTTCATTCGCTATTCGATGCTGTAACATCATAACATTTCCCTTAGTTGGAAGTAGCTTCAAGCCACACAAGTATGTGAACCAGGCTGGGACGTACTTGTGGCTGTATGGTGTATCTTCAGTGTTTTTTTATTTTTTTATCAGCTTCGACACATAAAGTGTAATTAAACTGCGATGTAAATAATTAGAAACTAATGACAGCATTCCAATTTAACATGTTCCACCATTTGCTGATAGAGGAGGCAATTTGCAAAGGCTGTTTTTGCCTTTGAGTGCAATTAAACACGTACAGTGTAAAGCTTCTGCACATTAGCCAGCATGAAGGTAAATGAAACGCACAGCTACATGATACATCGAGTGTTTCATACCATTTTCAAGGAAGACAGATTTTCTCATTAATTAGTTCTCTTCTTTGTTCATTCGGTTTGTTTCACTTCTGACATTTCAGACATAAACATTCAAAGGCGTATCCTTCAACATAATAGTGAAATTGTTTTCTTTAATCTGCTTCTTATCTTGTTATAGATTATCCTACATGTCAGGAAACGTACACGTATTGACTTAAAATTACTTATCGTATGCTTGAAAACCCCCTCTGCACATCACAGCCGGCCTCCTTAGCATTACATGCATACAAGGTGACTGAAACTGGAAATGGAAAGAGATGAAAATGAAGTTTACTCCAAACCACCCGTGCCATATTTGCCTATTAAGTACAGAAGTGAAAAATGAAGCAGGAAGGAGATAAGACCCAGAACAGTGAAGCAGAGGGAGCACCTCGGAGACCTGACACACAAAGAAGGGTCTTAGCGACTGAGATGTTTCTTTATGTCTCTCTAAATATTAATTCCAATGTATTCTGTGGCAGACATAGAAGCAGGTTATTGAACCAACAGAGAAACCGAGTTGAGCAGCAGACTATCTAAGAGTTGGGCAGGAAACACAGACGAGCACTGAGCCAGCCTCCTGCAGACGGGGGCTGAGGTTTCGTCCCTCCCTGAACCACAACAGACGGCTGCAGGCGAGCCAAGCGCATCAACTCGACGGGAGACCCAAGCTTGCATCACCTCCATCTATTTTTAGAACCACTACACCCACCCTTTTTCTCCTGCATTTTAATCCCCCTCTATTCTAGGTGTTCTCTCAAGTGTAAACTGCTTCTTTCTTTTTTTCTTTTTAACTGTCATTTTGATCAAGAATCTGGCCTATAACTGAGCCTGGCTGCAACAGTCATGCCATGTGTGAATTATGCAGATCATGCAGAACAAACACAGATTGCTGTAGTGAGGAGATGAACAATCACGTGGAGAGTGTGCAGGTTTTCTCATTTCAAACCGTACAGCAGGTGTTTCCACTGATCAGTTCCTCCTCTGTGACTCTCTGGCTGAAGTTGTGCTAATAAGTGAAATCATCTGGTGTAATCTTCGACTGGAATGACAATAGGCTTCTGGTCTGTTCAAGCTGTATGGATCCCTGTGAGTTTATAATTAGAAATGCCAATAATGTGCACATTGTGTTTAAGAGAAAAGAAGCAGGAAATGAGAATGTCAGTTTCAATGATGCAGGCGTTTCCCTGTAGTTATTTTTTGCAGAAGATAATGAACAGTCCCAGGCTTGGCACGACAGCACATCAAGCAAGAAAGACTGTGGAACGGCAACACGGGCAACAGCTTGGTAAAGATAGGCTCCTCCGACTGCCAGCGTTGGACAGATGGAGGGAGCAAGAAGTGATGTGACAGAGGTGAAGATGCAGTGTGAGTCCAAGGAAATGAGATGGAAAGAGAAGGAATAGAAAGTGAGAATTAAAGGAAGTGTGGGGGGATGATGCATTGTCAGATTTAGTGATCCACAGGGGTGAACAGGTTGTCATGGGAAAGAAAAACCCAGTTAGATTTTATACTATTACTCCCACCAGTGAAACAGTGAAGAAAATCAACCTGTGTGTCTTCAGAGCATGTGGGTTCTCTAATATACAGCAGAGGATTGTAGAGATAGACTATTTTACACTTTTTAATTCAATGCAAAAATCCTGCTGTTGGTGGTTAATTAGTAAGAATACGTATCCAAGCTCAAATCTGAGAAAATGAGACGCTCATGTAGATATGTGCAGCTGTATAGACGATGTATGGTCTCCTGTTAACAGCGGAGGATGATAACTCCCTGTCTCCAATGGACATTTTTATCAAGATGTCATGCAAATTTCAAGCCATCCATCATAATTTACATAACCTTACATCTTTTCTGGACTGGACTGAAGTCACGGCCACTGTGGCATCACACTGCCATCCAGTGGACACCGGGAGAAACTGTCCAACCAGCTGAGGATGTTTGGTGTGAGAGTGGCTTAAAGTCAATGTAAGTCCATTTAATTCATGCATCACAAAGTTGCCTTGATAGGAAACCCACTATCGTTAAAAAAAAAAAATATATATATATATATATACATATATATATAAAAATATCTCAATCAATGTATAAAATAACAATGAACTAACATTCCATAATGGAGGAGTGAATGAATCATATTAAGTCACATGGTACTTTAATCATTTAATGCTGAGAAACAGGAATCATGATACATTCTGCATCATTCATGCATTAAATCCTCACGAGTCATGTATTAGTTCACCTATATAAGTGTTACTTAAGTATATGATTCATACCATTATTATAAAGTGTTACCAATCGAATACTTCTTCTATTATCAGTCGTTAATGATAATGTAATACATTATTGAGAGTGAGGTGGTCATATAAAGCTTTTATGTAAAAAAATAAATAATATTAATCATGGTTAGGTAAAATATAACCACATGTTTCTGTTTAGGAGTAAAACAAACATGATACATGAGTAGGGGGCTAATCTTTATTATATTTATCATCACAATAACCAACAAACCAGCTCTGACAAGTGGTAGCTGAATGAATACAAGTTTAAACAAAGACCATTCTGAACAAAAGAAGAAAAACCTTGACACTCCAGGACTGCCATGCATTGTCTGAAAAATACTATTGCAACAATATCCACTCATTTAGGACACGTTTGGCGTTATAATAAAATGCAGAAAAGCAGCTGAATGTTCTTTTTTTAACATGAGACTATTTCCTGCTGCAACATGAAATAACCCAGGTGATGCATTCTTATTTTGTAATGATCAACAAGAGACTTGATTAACAGGAGTATAGATAGTAAGATAAAAGCATACAGTAGACCTGATGTGCAGTAGAAACATGTTCTGATGTTACCTGTACATAAGCAGACAGCCTTACCCTCTGAAGTCTCTCAGGTGTAATGTTGCTGGATCTCCTAGCAACAGAGACCTGTTTACCTACAAAACCACCACAAGACAAGAGAGGTGAACACCACTCTGGAGTTGCAGGTATCTGGGGAGTAAGTGCACTTTCCTATTTGTTCTGTGTTCATTTATATCTGTGAATAAGTTTTCTCTTCACTCAAACAGCATTTGATAAAGAGAGCACTTATTGCATTATTTGCCAGAGACTCTGTAATCACTTCTTCAGAGAGCTCTGACTGCTGGATTCTGTCAAACCTAAAAAGACAGAGGAGTTACACGTCGTTTGCTGCTTTTGTTTGTGGTTACAGCACTGTGCACATGCCCAGAGGACGTTTGCCATCCATCACTGTTGTCAGTGAGGGTTTCCATTACAGCAGTCACAGATGGTTGAGCAGGGAAGGACAGCCATGCCGACTGTTGGATCAACAGGCAGCGGGGGACGACTGACCGGTGACACAGTTAAACTCTACAACACTTCTTATAGAGCGCCCTTTGGTGAGAGAGCACGAGAAGGGGGAAGCCTTTATTTCACATTAAAAGGACGTAGTCAGAAGGTATTAGCATAAACATAAATTACTTGTATCTGACTGATATGTACCACCATCTCAGACCCAGGCAAGGTGAACTTCACTTCTTACATCGGACGTCCCAGTAGGACGGGCTTCACATCGAACCAGAGACCAGCCGTGTCCTACAGGCCCAGTTTGGACCTCATTGACAACCCGCAGTTTGGGTAAGTGTCAGGATAGATGAGGACTATAAAAATCAAACTTGGATGCTCATGGCTATGGTTAAAGGGTCCGTTCACTTCAACACAGGTGTGAATAACACAGTAACTAGAGATTATCTTGCGATGGGTTCACACCAGCCGCAACGCCAGTTTGGGCCAGGGGCTTCCCTACTGCCAGTTCTTACTTGGACCACACCGATCTTCAAAGTCTACCTTCATTTTTATCTCAGTTAAACACCTGTAGCACTGCATGACGCCATCTTGCACAGGTGGGATGCTATCGCAGTGACAAAATCTGGCTACAGACAGATAAACACCTGGCAAAGTACTCCAAACTGCCTCTGTGGTAGATACTGCTACAGTAGGTTTCTCCAAGACCACCTCTAACATGACACACACACACACACACACACACACACACACACACACAGACTCCCGAGTTGACAACAATACCAGCGTTGCTGTCCCGGCTGGTAATGATGGCTGAATTCCATTTAGCTGATTGAGTTTCAGTTTTTTGGCTCGCTGTCTTGTCTTTACTGGGACACTGAGAGAACGAAGCCCTCATTAATGTGATTAGGAACACCTGTGCTTTTCCTCCAATGACAAGTCAAAGTGTCTGCTGTGAAAAAAGGGCTATTAAAGAAGTGATATTTGTGCAACAAAGCTAACAGGAGGACTCAAATGAATCTCTTGAGTAGCCGTCTAATCAATCAGTGGGATTAAATTCACCTGTGTGAATTCACCATGGGTGTGCGGGGCTTTGAAGACATACATCTAGTGAACAGGGGTACGTCTGTGCTCATTTTATTGAAAAATTAAACAGAAACAAAGTACCTGTTAATCAGGATAATTTTATTGTTGATACATGATACTTTTTAAAGTATATACCTCTTATATACAGTAACCACTATTACTATTGTTGATGTTTTTAAAATCGAACTGTCAATGTAATAAGCACCACACACAAAACTTTACTCCCCTCTTTAAATCTTTAAAGCTATCTGCAAGACTAAAAGCAGTCAAGAAATCAGGTATATTTTTTTGTAAACTGGCACGTTAAGCCTCTCAGTCACAAAAATGGGTTGCATTCTTGGAGACCGCCTTCCTGAACTGATTCAATAAACTGTGAATAACTCGACTGTGATAAATAAAACGATTGTTCCTCATCAGAAAGCCTGTTTCCTCAAACACAGGTGTGTTGTTTTTGTCCTCAGACTCCTGTTGTCTGACAGTTACGCGTCTCAAACTAAACAACAATACCAGCCTCACACCCGCTCCGGTTGTTGGGGGCCTTTGCCAAACCTCTTTAACAAAACCAGAGAGAGCGGCTTCCATCAGCTGAGGACTCATCCGAAAACGGTGACTGCGAAGGAAGAGGTAGGACACGCCGAGACAAAAGCATTTGAATAGTACATTTCCCATTATTTGTCTTCATTTGTCTTCTATTTCTCATTAGACGGAATACCAAAGATTGTTTGTGCCGCAGCGTCTCACACCAACAGGTAAAGTTTAAAGACATGACAAACCGCAATAAATGATGGAAAGACAAAAACATTATAACTATATTCTAAGCTGCTGTAGTTTTAGAAACGGTGCGTTTACACTGTCGTACTTCCTACAGTTTCCCAGCACCATGTGACTGTGGGTCCAAAAGGAAACAGTGGTTTCACAGAGGGAACAGACCTTCGACTAAACACTTTTCAAGAGAAAATAAGCGGCATTGTGAGTTTTTAATACTTAATATTGTATTAAGGGCCTTATAAGTCCTTAAAAGGTGCTTATTAACATTATCTGTTAATAAGGCGATACAAGTGTTAATAATAGCATCATTATTGTTAGATCATAAAACATTTATTAGCAGTTGTAACACACACACACACATGCCCTTATTAACAGTTAATTATGCTTTCTGCAGCTACCTATCTAAAGCGAGAGCAAAACCTTTATTAACCCTAACAAGTCATTGTTCTCACTTGTGATCCAGTAGCTGCAAAATGAAAAATTAACTGATAATAAGTTCAGTGTAAACTGCTGATAAATGCATAATAATGCCTTTCTTATAAGTGCTTAAAATGTCTTATAATCTTACAATAAACATGATTATGATGTAATTTTTAACACTTTTATAGTCTTATTAACACATTATAATGTCAACATTTTATAAGGACTTATACAGTAAGGCCTATATTACCTATTAACTAACGTGTATTATAAGGATGTTAATATAAAGCATTACCTTGTCTATATTTACATCTGTAATCAC
Organism: Echiichthys vipera; assembly: GCF_963691815.1. Lineage (NCBI taxonomy): Eukaryota > Metazoa > Chordata > Actinopteri > Perciformes > Trachinidae > Echiichthys > Echiichthys vipera. Next base: position 13,937,495 of record NC_139832.1, on the reverse strand, counting down.
TCAGTAGGTACAGTTATTTCTTACGTGTCGTCTGTCTGTCCCGGAGCAACGTCTGCTGTCACTTTTCTACCTTGTTTAGGTTGAACGACTCCAGACTCACAGCTCCGTGATGAAAAATGACTTCATGCCACTGTCATTTCTGCAGGTAGACCCACACAACGTATCGACTCTGACTGACTCTTTTAATGACGTTTGTAATCTCATATTCTAAAATGTTGTTTAACAGCATATTTCTGTGCTTGTGTCTTGAGGGTACTGAGGCGAGACCGAACCTGTGCAGCAGCCGTCTTTCTCGAGAAACAGGATTCACTCGAGGTGCCGTTGCCCCCTTGGCCTGCCCCGTGAGTATTGATCCCCTTACGCTCAGCTGTAGTAGATTTAAATGAAATCACTTTCACTTTCCCTCCTTCCCTCTGCTCTTCTAGACCTCCCTTCTGCCGTCACCACAGACTAAAAGTAATGCACCAACTGAGAAGACCTTGGGAAAAAAGGTTATTTCTTTTTATCTTGTAGTTTTTCTCCTTGAACCAATATTACCTCTGTTTGGAGCCACTATCTGTTGTTTATAGCCTGTTGTTGTGTTTTCTAGGAGCCCACAGGGTCTCTCCTCAATGCTCCAGACAAAGAGGCTTTCCCCAACGCACCTTTTGGTCGTTCACACTTTGTCACACATTATAAAAGCACGTAAGTGTGTTTAATACTATCAGATGATGCTGAGGTTACAGGATATTATCCAAGTACCTGTTTGGTTGACTGATATCCGTCTTATTGTCCAGGTTCTGCCACAGTGACGATTATGGAAAGTTGAAATCTGGCCAGTCATGTGCAGGAATCATCAGTGCAAAAATGGACAGCGGCTACAATCGTCGAGACATAGACAGGTACGCAAAACAGGCTGCACACGTGACGTCTCATCGTGCTTCTGTTTCCTTTGGCTCACATGACCTACTTTTATTCTACAGGTTCATCTTTAGGGGCTAGACCTTCACACACCTGAGATGGTAGCTGAATGACTGAAAATAAAATGTGGGGCTTCTTGTTAACACATACTCTGGGTGATTTGTGCAGAAATCCAAGAAGTGTGACAAAGAACTGCTCCATTATTACATATCCTTATAATCAAATCCTGAAAACCTCCATCACTCCCCCGTCTGTGTTCTTTTACAATAGTCCTGTCAAAAAAAAAAAAGCTAATTTACATCTCTTTGTGGAGTTATTTTTGTGTGAACTGAAAAGCTGCCAGTCGTGTGAAAGCCAAAGAGGGAGTGAAGGAGACTGTCTCTGACCTACAGAGAATGAGAGGAGTGTAAACTAATGAGCAAAATAATTACACTCACTCAGAGTATGGCACCGATCCCCATCCACGTCTGCTGTGTGTCAAGCTGTTTTGCCACCCACAGCTGTGGAACGAGTAGCAGAGCACGGGCCGAGGAGGAGGGTCGAGTTTCCAAAAGCGTCACATCGTGTGTCATATTCTGTGGCTCCATACGATACACCTACTGTGGCTTTACATTGTTGACACAAGTCAAATAAGCAGGGGATTGCTGAGTCAAAACAAGAGATACATAAAACCACAGTGTCTGCAAATAAGTGTCAGTAAAGTATGGACAGTAGATCATGTTTAATGAGCTGCCTCAGGTGAACTGTGGAATAATATGCTTTATGGAAATGTCAGCCATGCTAACAGCTCTAGGGAAAGTAGGCTGGTACTACACCACTTTAGCCCAGACTGAAATATCTCAAAAAGTTTTGCATGGATTGTCACAAAGTTGTTTTACGGACATGAATCCTGATGACTTTGGTGATACCCTGGTTTCATGTTCTAGCGCCATCATCAGGTCGACATTTAATTTTGCCCAAATTAAATGTTTTTACTGCACGTTTCTGCGGACCACAGTTACGTTGTCTCCTGGGTGAAAGTCCAGTGTGTGTACGACCCAACCATCTATTACCCCGACCTGCTCCCTAACAGGGGTTTTCGGAGCAGCTGCTTGTTGAGCGTGAAATATCGACGCTGATGAGTTTACATTGCAGTTGAAAGCGTCCCATACAGATGCTAAAGGGTGTCAAATATGTTTCATATCAATGTTTCTGTGGTTTGCAGAAACATTCATTAGTAATATTTTTTTCTGGCAGTTGTGCTGACCAAATACCTGCACAACGAATTATATTACCATCAGCCTCAGCTGTACTTTGGGTTTAGTGCTAATAATTAGCAAATGTTAGCATGCTAACAAGCTAAGACCTGCTAACACTATCATGTTAGCATGTTAGCATTGTGAACCTTTTTGTCAAAGCTGCTAGCATGGATGTAAACTCTTTGTCTTGTTCAAAGAAAAATGTTCTTTGGTCCCAACTCCTCTAGTGTGAGGACTTGCTGCTTTTCTTTGTTTTTATGATACTTATTGTAATTAAGTTATCTTTGGTGAGACAAAACAAGACATTTTTGAAAATGTCACATTGTCATACTTGGCTCTGGGAAATTTTATAGATGAACAATTACCTGTTTATTTAAAAAATGAATTAATCTTTTTTTATAATCTATGACGGTCAATTTTGAGTATTTTCTGATTTTCAATGGATCAATAAATTAATCAAGAAAATAATCAGCAGCTTGATATTAAAAATAATAAGTTACAGCACTATACATCACATAAATACTCTTACCTATGTGTAAAACACATGGTTTTATATGTAAAAAGAGGGATTCTTGCATTTAACATTAGAAAATGAAGAAAAGCCATCATCAGTTTGAGTCTCCAAGTGTTTCCCTGAACAAAGACGCAGCAGTCGAGACATGCTGCCACACGAGAACGGGCATCAATATTTCAGCGTAGGGGATAAATATTTCACTCTTTCAATGAGATGTGAGAAAAAGATACGTGGAGTGAAAGAGGATTGGATAACATACGAGCCCCACATGAATAATGAGTGCAGAGATGAGAGGAGAACAAGGGCCGGACCTGCTTCACGTTAGAGACGGAGGTAGAAAAGGTGCAGTCACTGACAAAAAGAAGTATACAAAGGTCATAATGGACCGCAGTCTCTGACCTGCGGGGGGCTTCAGGTTGTTTTATTCTAATAAAAAGCTCCGACATGATATTTTTGTAAGTCTATTTCATGTTTGGAGCCTCCATAGACTTCCCTTTTATGGTGAGGCACCCCAGCTGTTCATTCCTCCAATAATCCTGCTCGTCTCCCTCTTTCTTGGCGCTGACACTCGCAGGACTGCTTACACAACACTGACAAGGGTTGGGGGAGTTGTGTTTAGTATGTCATAAATATTTTGTAAATCTAAATCCAATACACACATTTACATGCGCGCACACACAGCCTCGGTTTATAAAAACAGCAATAGAGTCGAGCCGAGGTGAGCTGGCACATAAAACAGACACTGACCATGATGTGTGGAAATACTACAGAGTGTCAGTGAAGTAAACAGGAGATGGTGCGTTCACTGGTTCCCAATTAAGACTTGTTTTCCAATAAATGATTGACACTGTCTTCATCTTCTGAGTTAATATTTAATAAGGGAAGACTTGGTCTCCTGTGTACGCTCAGAAAACAACCCTAATGTAAAACACCCACACCCACACCCACAGACACACACACACTCCACCTGAGTCCTGCTCTGATTTGGTAATTTGCAGCTGATTGAGATGTCACAGGTGCTGTCAGTTTACACTCTCATAATGCCTCAGTGCTTATTCATTTTCACAGTTAACAATAGATTAGAAATTAGCAGCACAGTTTATTTGTGTCAGCTTCTTTTCTGTCATCCTCCTCCGCCTGCCTGCAGATCATCTGAGGCTGGATGCATGAGGGGGTTTGTCAGGCCCCGTCATCTTTTCTCCCTGTGTCCTCCAGCTCCTCATACTCGTAGTCCATGTAAGCCCTCTCGTACTCCAGCTCGTCCCCCTCATATTCGAACCCCTCTCCCTCACATATCAGCTCCTCCGTCTCATATTCAATGCCTGTTTCATCGTATTCAAGCAGATTTCCGTTGTACTCAGTGACGGGCAGCTCATCCTCCTCCTCCTCATTTACCTCTTCCTCTTTTTCGTCTGCCTCCCCTAAGGTCGCCGCAGCTTGTTTTGAGTTGGAGATGCTGTTCTTCAGGATGCCGTGAATCACAGGCTCTTCCTCTGGCAGAGCCGACTCTTCGGCCTCTTGCTCTGCAGCCTTTCGTCTCTCAATTCTGGCCTCACGCGCCTCCAAGAACTCTGCTGCGCCTTCCCCGACCACGAGAACCTCCTCGCCCACTCTAGGAGGTTCTTTCACCGGGTTGTGGTCGTAGGAGAAGAGGCGCAGGGCGTGGAGACGCTTCAGGCTGGGAAACTCTGATATCTTGTTGCGGTCCAGATCTAAAATCTCCAAGTTTTCCATGTGCAGCAGCACTTTGGGGAAGGTATCAAAGCGGTTTCCGTAGAGCCATAATCCCCTCAAAGCATCCATACGGCAGAGGTCTGAAGGCAGTGTCTTCAGCCGGTTGTCTCCAATCTGAAGGGACTTGAGGTGGGGCAGGTCGTAGAGCTCCCTGGGAAAGCTCTGGAAGTAATTGCTCTCCATCCACAGGCAGCGTAGACTCTGCAGGTTCCTCAGCTCGGGCGGGAGGCTCATGAGCCGGTTGCTGCCCAGGTAGAGGCGAGTGAGGTTAGTGAGCTGGCAAACGGCCGCAGGAACGTCCTCCATCTTGTTGAAGTCGAGGGCAAGGACCCGTAGACCTTGCAGCTTGGAGACGCTGTCCGGCAGAGTGCGCAGGCTGTTTCCACAAACATACAGCTTCTCCAGGTGCATTAGTCCACTAACACGTGACGGCAACCGCTTAAATTTACGATAGCACAGGTCCAGCACTGGATCTCCACTCTCGAATAGCTCCTCCACCCCAAGTGGTAGCTCTTCCTCCACCTCCTCCTTCTCTTCTTTCTTCTTTTTGATTTCTACTTCCTCACCATCCTTCGCCCCCTCCTCCTCCTCTTCTCCCTCTTCCTTCCTGGAGGAGTTGCCCATGCTGCGGCCTGCAGCCCCCCTGACTCCTATGTGAGTCAGGGGAACAGAGTCATTTGATGAGGTAGTATCTGTGACAAGTTAACCCTCCGCCCTGGAGCTGCTGCTGTCTTGTTGTTGAACCCACCGGCTACAAACTTCATCAGAGTCCGGGCCAATTAACGCTTGTGCAGCCATGCTACAGCAGTTTGTCATGTCTCCCTTTATCTACCAGTGACCAGAAAACACCAGTATAAAATACCTAACAAACTGTTAAGACAAAAGTAGTAATAGTAACAGTAGTAGTAATAGTAATAATAGTAGTAATAGTAGTAATAGTAAAAATGCTGCTGGTGGTTGAGCTCAACAAAGTTCAGCAGAATTTTGAGCTAAAGCTGAATTTTTGCAGTCCTTACCCTTCCTCTCCTCTCCAAAAGAAAGATGATTCGCAGCTTTGAGGTCACCTGTCCACGTGACCCGCTGTCTCTCTATCAGAAGAGGGGACAAAAATGCCACTTAAGGACTCTGAATAGTCAGTTTAATGCCCGTCTTCCTGCCGGGAGTCAGTGGATGGGCGGTGCGTGCGCAGCTCGGTGACCTGGCCGGCGGCAAAGAAAGCCAGTTAATGAAAGTGAGTCCACCAGTTAATGCAGCTGCTCCCCATTAGAGGCCGAGGGTTCCGGAGGTTTAATCCGCGCTGGAGAAAGAAATGAAAGAAAAGAGAGCCCTGACTGAGTGAGTGACTCTGCCCCTGATGTTGGCCGCTTCTCTCCATCAGTGTGAAGGTTTACATTGAACTGCTGCCTCCCTCCTCCCTCTGTAACCGGAGCAGGGGGCATTCAAATCACATGGTCAGTGTGTGTGTGTGTGTGTGTGGGTGGGTGTGTGTGTGTGTGTGTGTGTGTGTGTGTGTGTGTGTGTGTGTGTGTGTGTGTGTGTGTGTGTGTGTGTGTGAAAAAAACTTTCTCTCCTAAAATCGCGTTTTTTCACGTGTTTTAAACGACTTCGAGGGAAATTGCAGCACTTTCAGGGTTAAATTGGATATTAACTAGTTTTGTAGATTTTAATTTAATTTATCCGTCTCTTCTTGCTTTTGTGGTAGGTGTCATAGGCCTGAATACAACTCTTGTTTCTGAGTTATTAGAATCATTTTCACAACTCCATTATTATTATTATTATTATTATTATTATTATTATTATTATTATTGTTTTTGTTGTTATTATAGAGATATACTATACATACTCCTATGTACATTAATTTTCTCCTTGTCTAGTTTGTCCACTTTTTGTTGTTTTGTTGCAATGCACACTATATGTTGTATGCAAACCTTTTCCCTGTTATCACTGTCACAGTCACCATGTAATACTGTAGCCTTATGTCTGCATGAATGTAAATAAAAGAAGAGGTTTTAAGCCCTCACCATGCAAATAAATAAGACAGACAACCAAAATATGAACAGGTGGAAAGAACTGAATGCATCTATAAGTAGCCCACTTATAAAGTCCAATTTGAGGTGCTTTACTTGAATATTCCCATGTCAACCTCTGCACTACAGTTCAGATGAAAATATGGTGCTTCTTACTCACTCTCCTTTTACTGAAGTAACCTTTTAAATGCAGGCGTTTTACTTGAAACCAAGTATTTTTCTGTTGCTGTAATGCTACTTTTTCTTAGGTAACAGATCTGAATACTTGTTCCACCCCTGTAAATACATAATGATACATAACACCTTGTTTTAAAAACAACAGTAATCCTCACACAGTCTCCTTGATCTCCAAAGATGGTAACTTTAGTGCTGGTTTGTATCAAACCCTACAGACATTAGCGTCAGCAGGTTTTTATAGACTAGTTAAAAAGCTGTGACAACAGCCTTCATGTAACTTTCTCTTTTGACAAAGAGCAGACACAAAAATAACAAAAATAACCTGTAAATTGCTGCCAACCCACGGTGCGAGACCAATGTAAGAGCTACTGATGCGTTGGGATGAGCAGTATGTGTGAGTAAAAGTCTCCAAATGCAAATACAAAGTAAACGTTTTTACTTATAGGTCTACAGAATTTAACAACTCGCCAACTTAAATAGATAGATGACAAAATCCACCAAAATGCAGTTCAGGTTGTCATGATTGTGACACGACTGAAATATATTCATACACTGTGGCTCAAAATAGCTCCAAAGCCCAGAGCAAGTCTGAAACAAAAGGGCAACAGCAGTTACAGCACAAGATAACTTTACCCAGCAGAGGAATATTCACATCCTCGTCTAGTTAAAATGTGTAAAAACACAACATTACAGCTGAGAATATAGTACACAGGGTTGAATGTAATTAAATACACTGACTCAGTTACTAAAGTAGGGGTGTCAGAAAATCATCATAAAAACATTGCATAGATTTTCTATTTAAGTTTACATGTAACGATTTGTGGCGGATATTTCATGCTGTTTAAACCTCCGACTGCTGTGTTATAATGTATCTTCAGCCATTTAACATTTCCACTCCAAAGTAACAACGTATGCACGTATGTATATGGTGGCCGTTTTCTGGAAATTAGATTTTTAAAGCTTACAGTACTGCAGTATATTGAATCAGAACTTCTGTATCATGATACGTATCGTCTATCACCAGACTTATTTATTTGTACTTTACTTTGGGATTTTCATTTCATGCTTTTGTACTTTGTCCTTCAATTCTACTACGTTTCAGAGAGAACTATTGTGCTTTTTACTCCACTGCATTTAGTAACTAGTTATTTTACAGAAACATTTGATGCATAGGGATCTCCACCAACTACATTACAATATAGCTTACAAAATGCAAGAGTAATATTAACCAAACTATAAAGAAATGCAATCATATTTATACTACAACACTAATATATTACTGACAGAGGTCATTCTGCTGCCTATACACTCATTTTGATCAAGTGTTATTCTGGCGGATTAAACCTCTGCTTGGGTTGAAGGTGGGCGGGGCTTTGATGAGGATTTATGAGGTCATAAATGTCATAAATGCGTCTACCACTAAGAATGATAAAAGTGCACTTTGACCCGCCTTAACAGGTGAAACAAAGCTAACAGGAGACTCGCGAAGATGTCAATCAATCACAGTAGACACACCCACAGTCCTGAGAAGAGGTCTGATCAACCAGGTAACTGAAAACAACTGTGTGGGTGTTCAGGGGCTTTAAGTGTTAGTAGTATACCTTTCTTTAGTAAAACTACTTCCGTTGTTCTGTTTCTGAATGCAGACGTTTTACTTGCAATGCCATTTTTACTTAAGCAAAAGATCTGAATACTTCCTCCAACGTTGTAGTACTGGCAGCAATATGTATTTATCTAAGACTCATTGTATATAAGCATCTCTGCTAAATTATGAATGCATTAATATGTTAATATACTTTAGTTTTATTGCTTCAGGTGCAGGTGTGCATAGAATAAAACTGCTTTAATCCATCTTCTGCAATACATCCTTTTTAATGAGGTCCTTCTATGTGTTGAATATAAAATCTTAAAAGAAACTATATTGTTTCAGCCACTGTACAGTAAAAAAAAAAAGGAGAAATGCAGGGGAGAGTGAAAAGTCTTCCAATATGGGAATACTCAAGTAAAGTACCAACACCTCAATATGGCACTGCTTATTTGATTTATTGAATTCTTGACAATAGCAGACATGTTTTCTGATTGACAGCCTGTTTTGTTGGTTGTGATTCTGAAGAAAAGCCTGGAAAAGCTTCTGGGGTCAGATGTGCAGCGCTTCTGTCAGCCTGATGAGCTGTGGCAGAAGAAGCAGACAAACAGGGAGACAGACTGCACGCTGCTTGAGGATAATCCTGTCTGATATGCCGAGGACCAAAAGAGCTGATTTGCAAATTTCTGCATCGCATTCAAACGACCCTGAAATGACACAATGGACTGTAAGCAGCAGACAGGCAGACAGAGACCCCGGGCGGTGAATGGATGTGACTGCTGAGGTGAATGTGTTGAATGCAGATGAGAAGCACTGCATGACCCAGCCAGCATGAGCAACATATGGAAAGACAACAAAACAATAAAACACTGAAACAAATGTCAACTTTAATGGTTGTTTTTCATCGTTCAAAGACAAAATCATTCCCATTAGGGGTTGTTTTTTTTACATTGTTGCATGTATTTCAGGATGATGACAGATGCAACACTGGACTTTATTCATACCTGCTGTTGCATCCTCAGTCTGTGAGTTAGATAAGGAGAAGGAAGGTGTCTGGTTAAAGGAACGCATCAGTACCACCTGCTGGTGGAGAAAAGAACTGCAAACAAATACTGTATACGTTATGTTGTTAACAATAAGATAATAACAAAACCACCAAACTTACCAGTCTCCTTATTTTAGGCTGTAAAAACATGTAGCGTTCAACAGATGGCAAATATGTGCCTGCTGACTGTCCCGGCTCCGTCCTTTAATGATCATTATTGGAGTCAAACAACGCTTTAAGAAGGTGAAGATTGGTTTGACACAAAAAGTAAGCACATTTAAGATTATTTTAAATATCTGTACAGGTATATTGTCCTCACAAACATGCTTAAATTGGCCCATATTGCTTGCAAAGTTTATGCAAATATTTAGCAGTTACATGTGTCAAAAACGTTTGGGTTTATTTCCATATGTTGAAACAAAGTAGATGAATTGGTGAAATATGAAAAAATATGATGAAACTTAAAAATAGGTAAAATAGCAGGTAAAATATGAAACTTCCACCTATAGACAGACAGACAGACAGACAGATAGACAGATAGATAGATAGATAGATAGATAGATAGATAGATAGATAGATAGATAGATAGATAGATAGATAGAAAGATAGACAGACATAGATAGATAGATAGATAGATAGACAGACAGATAGATAGATAGATAGATAGATAGATAGATAGATAGATAGACAGTTAGACAATTAGACGGACAGGTAGACAGATAGATAGATAGATAGATAGATAGATAGATAGATAGATAGATAGATAGACAGACATACAATAATACCACTAAGAGTAGTCAACAACCAAATAGAACATTAAGGGATACAGTTGTGAGAATATAGATAATATTGTGCAGCGATAATTCCCGGTAACACTGCACATTGTAATATTAAAATAACATATAACGGAGGATGCTGTAGAGGCGACTGTTTTCCCCGTGAGCGCACAGACGAGACTGTGATATTCAGACGAGCTGCTTGTTGAGCCTATTGCACATCAGCCAGCGGTCCAGGATATACTGTGCGCCGATTGGCCCAGAAACCCTCGAATGATCGGCTCGGAATTTGTACCGAATGAGTGGGTGAATGAGTCCATGAACATATTGGGGAAGACAGGAGGATGCATTTTGGGATGTTTACTGTGTGAAATGGATCGAAACGCAACCGGAGCATATAAAGTGAGCCGGTGTGTTAGTGTGACTGAAACCCGGGGAGAGTAGCCAAAATCTGGATACTGTAAGTGTGACATATTTTTCTTCTTCTTCTTCTTCATGTAGCGGGCCTATACAGCCTACCGCGCGCTATCTGCGATCTGTGTCCAACTAATCAATACACATGCGATACACGTTAATCGATAGACATGTGGTCTTGTCTGTTTCCTATTTTGTTTTACACATGAACCGCATATTATAATAACCTGCGACTTATTGCGTCCATATGCTGCTGAAAAAATGAATAGGCGCACACAAACGCACTTACAGGCTAAATATAGATTATTCCCAGTTATTTCATTATGCGAGGATGTGCACTTGGTATGTATATTGAAGGTTAATGTTGATTTGGATAAATGATGCAAACTCCATATGTGAAATATCCGCCCTGCTTCACCAACAGCCTCCTGGTTGTCGGATTCCATCATCAATTATTAGTGAAGATGTTGTTCTGCTACAGTGTGACTTAACTTGTGTTACAATCAGCAGGGTGGTTAAAGTAAAGAGAGCAACAGGTTAAAAGCCTCTTCATCTCAATGCTGCTCTCTCTGCACAATCTGTGGCTGCACACTGTGGAAGGGGCGTTAAACACACCGATTTTTCCCTCTGTTTTTACATCTAGGTGTCAAAGTTTGTGGCTGACTGGCTCTTTAGTGTGCAGGTGGACCCAGGCCAGAGACAACAGTAAGGATGGGAGGTGGAGGCCAGCTGACGGAGCCAGGAGAGACAGTCAGCGGGCGAGCTGGTGGTGTCTACACCTGGGAGGAGGTGCAGAGCCACTGCAGCAGGAATGACCAGTGGCTGGTCATCGATCGAAAGGTTTACAACATCACACAGTGGGCCAAAAGGCACCCAGGAGGGATCCGGGTCATCAGCCACTATGCTGGAGAGGATGCCACGGTGATGTGTTGTTTGAATTATCATCTTGAATATAAATATAATAAACACCTGAGAATATAAGTGGACTTTGTAGGTGGGGTCTTAATAAATGTCAGTGTAACTAAGTAGTCTACTTTACTTGAGTATTTCCATTTCGCTTCTCTGAAACTTCCACTCCACCTCATTTCAGAGGAACATTTACTTTTGTCACATTTATCTGACAGCTGTAGTAAGGCCTCTTAGTTACACATGTCATGTGCAAGTCATAATTGAGTCTGAAGTCTTAAATGATTTAGACCTATTTTATTGATCTTTTTCTGATTTTCACTGCTGCTTAGTGTAACTGTGTTACTTCGAGGGGTGGTATCTCTATACGCTTCTAACCTACCCTGCGCAATGTTTTACTTTGTATCTTGCTTATTGTTTAGTTTTTTTTGTTTTTTATAAGGTGGGATTAAACTAAACTAAACTTTCAGGTCTCAAGCAAGTGTTTAGGCTCAAGCAAGTCACAAGTCAAGTGACCATGAAAGAAGCACTTGAGAGTACAATGGCCAGCCATGTCAGGAGAATACTGCACCTGTCAGTAAGTCTCTCCAACGAGAGATGGGCATGGTTCAGATTTTATTAGTAACAGTAAAAGAAATAACAAAAAAATGAAACATGAGCTCAGCAGATATGTCGGGTTCTCATGCTACCAACGAGCAGGAAAAGAGTGCTTTCACTTAAAGTAATAATCTTTCATTCTCCTCTTCCACTTATATCAAAGTCACTATATGTCTCTGAACGAGGTAACGGTGATTGAGCCTGTGGCCCTCTGATGAAAGCCCTTACATTTGCAGTATTAAGAGCTGGGTGTCTGTGGGGACGAGGAAAAATCACAAGTCTCCGCCAGTGTTTTCAGTAAACAAAGATAAGAGGGATGACTACACATAAATATATACACATTGATGCTGCGGCAGATGCATTTCACAAAACCGGATGTGGCATCTACGGGTATATATCTATGCTATGGTATATTTATATATATATATGTGTGTGTGTATAGCCTCTAAAAACACACCTGTAATTACAGAGAACGAAACTGAGATCTTTGAGATTGTAACTTTAAGTAAATGTATGAGTTCTTCTTACATCACAGATAAATGTACATAACTTTTTTTTTTTATTGACAAGAGACAGGATGTCTCGTTTCTGATTTCCAGGAGGCATTCACTGCTTTTCATCCCGATTTAAAGTTTGCACAAAAGTTTCTGAAGCCCCTGCTGATTGGAGAGCTGGCAGCGACAGAGCCCAGCCAGGATCGAAACAAAAACGTGAGACCCATCTCAGATCCTTCAAATAAAAAAACACATCCCATTATTCATGTAGCAGCTTTAATCTCTGTGGAACAACATGGCGAGATGGATACCATGTACAGTTTGTTTCATTGTTGTTAACTCAAACTGTTAACGCATGTTTTTGTCATGTATACATTTTTTTTCTGGAGTGCATCATCTTTTGAGTTTTACAGACCTATTTCTTCTTCTCTGCTATCAGGCGACAATCATGCAGGATTTCCACACTTTACGTGCGCAGGCAGAGAACGAGGGTTTATTTCAAGCTCGGCCTTTGTTCTTCTGCCTCCACCTGGCTCACATCCTGCTGCTGGAGGCCCTCGGCTGGATGATCATCTGGGTCTGGGGAACAAGCTGGACACTGACGTTTCTGAGCTCCATCATGCTGGCAACGGCTCAGGTGACCTGAACATCATGATCTCTTATCATGTGTTGTTGTTGATGAACTACAGGTCAATGCTCGTTTCTCTTCTTCTGTAGTTGCAGGCTGGATGGCTGCAGCACGACTTCGGCCATCTGTCTGTCTTCAAGAAGTCCAGTTGGAATCACGTGTTGCACAAGTTTGCCGTTGGCCATTTGAAGGTAATTGTTATTCTCATCCGGATATTGACCTTCTGAAGATGTGACTCAGGTATTGAAAGATTGTTTTCTCAGGGAGCGTCTGCCAACTGGTGGAATCACCGGCATTTCCAGCATCACGCTAAACCCAACATCTTCAGTAAGGACCCTGACGTCAACATGTTGCACGTCTTCGTAGTTGGAGCCACTCAACCAGTAGAGGCAAGTAACTGATATTACTGATTTCTTAAAAGTATTTCCTTCCATCTAGTATTTAATCTCTCACCAGCTCCTCATTTTAACTCTTTATTCCTCTCTCTTACAGTATGGCATAAAAAAGATTAGATATATGCCCTATCACCACCAACACAAGTACTTCTTTCTCGGTATGTTTCCTGGAGTCATTTAAAAAAAGTGAAACTATGAAACCTTTACAAGAATAATTGATTTATTTTTCTCTTTTAGTCGGACCACCGCTTCTCATTCCAGTTTACTTCCACATTCAGATAATACGCACAATGATTTCCCGCCACGACTGGGTGGTAAGATGCCATCTTCTGTGTGGCAACGTGCAGATTATATGTAGACCTTGTATGTCAGGTTACATGTGGCTAAGTAAAGATAAGTGTTTCAACGGGTCATGATTCTTGATAACAAAGATCGATCATATAAACCTTACTTTCTTGTTAAGGATCTGGCTTGGTCTTTGTCTTACTACCTTCGCTACCTGTGCTGTTCTATACCCATGTACGGCCTGTTTGGCTCAGTGGTGCTCATCAGCTTTGTCAGGTAACCACCACAACTCTCTCACACACACACACACACACACACACACACTCACACACACACACACACACACACACACACACACACACACACACACACACACACACACACACACACACACACACACACACACACACTCGTCACTTTAGCAGGTGATACTATATTAGCATCTAAGCTAACCTTTTTAGGAGCTGGCATTGTTGTTTAGCACTGATCGTCTCTTGTATCATCATCACCCACTACTCCCCACTCAACTGCCAGTAGCTCCTCACAGGACGCTGATTGGCAAACTCACTTTTGCTCTGAACACAAACGCTTTATTTGGAGCCTGACATGGATTTTTTTGTGTAAGGTGAACGCGATTCTCATGTGCTCTCTGGAAATGCCGACTGCTCTCCTCGAGCAGAAGCAGTCTCCTAACGGTGGGGAGTGAGGCAAAGGGACCGTCTCATTTGTAATCTGATAAACACCAAATTCATCAAATTCGATGCACGGTATCACTATTTTCTAAGCTACTATAGCGTGAGTCCGGTTTCCATGGGAACACAGCCATAAAGGTTTCCGTAGTAAGGAAGTAACAGCATGGCAGAGCAAGAGGCCAGACAGTAAAGGTGCAATTTGTATTTACGACAGCAGTGTCTTAAACTGTAGGGGCGCGAAATCCAAAAATACCAATTATTGAATAATACTGCTTTAAGTTATGACTTAGGAGGATAAAGTGAATGTAGCAACCCAAAAGTTGTTCTTTTAAATGTTTTATTACTGATCTACTCATTAATACATTCCTTAATAACTTAAATAAAAGTGACACACTGTTTTCTTCAACACAGTATTCAGTCTCTGGTGTGTTTTTATGAATGACAGGTTTTTGGAGAGTCACTGGTTTGTTTGGGTGACTCAGATGAATCATCTGCCGATGGACATCGACCACGAGAAGCACCAGGACTGGCTGTCCATGCAGGTACCTGGTTTATTAGGAAACAGTCAGCTGTAGGCACTGCCGATTTATTAACTCGTCTTTTGTCTCGCCCTCTACTTTAGTTACATGCCACCTGTAATATCAAACAGTCCCCCTTCAACGACTGGTTCAGCGGACACCTCAACTTTCAAATCGAACACCAGTAAGTCAGTGAATGAGTCTAAGGAGAACATGTGTTCACCAGTTTGAAGGAAAACAGACACAAATCTCCTGAAATGAAATGATCTATAGATACAAAAAAGCATTAAAGGTCCATCAAACATTATGTACAGTAATTATCATCAAGAGTTATGAATCTAAACTGGTTTTCAAAGATATGTCGGTCTAAAACTTGGAGAAATTTATACGATGATATGATTTTTTTACTCAGCATAATCATTATACAGTGTAAGAGCTGGAACAAGCTGATGTAGAAAATAATGAATACAACAGATGATGATTTTAACAACCTCAGATTCAAATCTTAAGTATTCCTCATTAGAAATGTAACGCATGACAAAGTGTGGAACAGTCACATTTTTGGGGGGAAGACATGGTTAGTAATTATTTAGTAAGAATTTCAAATACTCTTCAATCTACAGACAATCGACTTGAGACAAAAACAAAATAGTTCTCACTTTAATTTATGAATTTAGTTTAAATAGTTCTGACTTTGGCAGAAAATAGTGTATTCATGTCAGACACCTCCACTCATTATAGCAAGCTGATAGAGAAGATTGGTTTTCAGAGCCTTTACAGCATGGGTGTCAAACTGATCCAGTAAAGGGCCGTGTGGTTGCAGGTTTTCATTCCAACCAATCAAAAACACACCTGGTCCAACAAATCAACTGTGTGAAGACAGTTCAGGTGATTGAGTAAGTCGAGTCAGGTGTGTTCTTGCTTGGTTGGAATGAAAACCTGCAGCCACAGCGGCCCCTTACTGGATCAGTTTGACACCCCTGCTTTAAAGGGAAAACTAAACGGGAAAACTGTATTTCAACGTGTTACATATCAGAACCTTGAGTGGATTTGATAACTATTTATGTATTCGAAGAAATTAAGGTGGCATCCTTTTGTCATTTCTGTTTGAATTATAGCTTTAATTTCCAATTAGCACTTTATTGTTTTGGTTTGCACTTGTAAAAAATCTTGTGAACTTCTCATTTGCTGTATTTTTATTTCTTTGTAACACAGAAGAGTCACAGGCTTCCTCAGTGTGCAGTATCAAGTACACAACCATAAACATACAGCAAATGTAAACTTCAAACTTAACTGAATAGCATTAAAAATATGTTATTCCTTTAATTAAGTTAATTGTATTATTCATTTGAATTTAAAACACAATTGTCGAGACATGTTTGATGCTGATGACGCCTTCTGTTCCTTTTGTGTCTGAAGTTTGTTTCCCACGATGCCGCGCCACAACTACCACCTGGTCGCCCCGCAGGTCCGTGCACTGTGTGAGAAACATGGGATTCCTTACCAGGTGAAAACTATGTGGCAAGGCCTCGCTGATGTTTTCAGGTATGTCCAATAATAGTTTATCATCTACAGCCAGGGTGAGACACGGTGACAAAAAACAAACAAACAAAATACATATAATAATATATATAAGTATCAATACTACTGCGTAAAATACTGTTACAAGTAGAAGTCATGTATTCAGAAACAAAAGGATCAAATTAAAAATACCAAAAGTAAAAGTGCACATTATGAGGCTTGACCTGTTCCAGAATAATACATATAATATTATTGAATTATTAATGAAGATGCCTTAATATGTTGGTGAAGCTGGTAAATGTGGAGCTAAGTTTAATCACTTCATAAAAAACATGGTAGCTTAACCTGTGAGGGCTCTCAATCTTTTGGCTCAGTGAGAGTGGGGAGTGAATCAGCTCACTGCAATCAGGTGTGTGTGGCACTGATTGGCGCTGACTAAGCCCAGGTGTGGGGAGTCTTTGTATACTCTGAGCCTCCAGTGCCACACATCAGAGGTTGTGAGAGGTTCTCCCTGTTATCAAGTGTATATACGCACAAACACTATCTCAGAACTTTGTGTATTTCTTGTCCATTGCCTGTTTTCTAGTGTATAGTAGGGGTGCTGGAGAGTTTGTTGTGTCTCGCGCCTTTTTGTTTATCACAGTTCTCCCGGGCAGCCTTTGCCTTTAGTTTTGTGTTTTCTTGGTCTCCTGGACAATTTTAGTTTTGTGTCAGCTGCTTGGCAGCGGTGGTCGAGTTTATCATCTTAGTACTTTATTTCCTTAAGGAGGCCTGAAGTGGCTCTATACAGTTTAGTGTTATTTTTTCCCCCATGCCTATCTACCACTATTGTGATCTTGTGGTTATTCCTCTGGGATAACTTTAAGACACACTTGGGTCTGCACCTGTGTTCAACTCCAATCTTTGGGACCTTCTGCTGTCACCAGCGCCTCTGCCTCCAAATATCCCAGTTCAGTAGGTCTCACCTGTTCTACCCCCAGCAATCCCCTGACTCTTGAGGCTCTTGAGTCCTTGACTCCTTCTGATTATTCATCCTCTGTGTCTCTTCCTCCCAATGGGGATCCTGCACACTATGTTGCACTTAGTGATGTCTTCAGTAAACAGAAGGCCTCCATCCTTCCTCCCCATAGGTCCTATGATTGTTCCATCAATCTCGTCCCAGGCACTTCACCCCCAAGGGGCCGCCTGTATTCGTTATCTTCGACCTGAAACAGCAGCTATGTCAAGCTATATTGATGAAGCTTTGGCTGCAGGTTTCATTCGCCCATCTACATCTCCAGCTGGGGCAGTTTTTTTCTTTGCGGGGAAGAAAGATGGGGGGCTTAGACCCTGCATTGAAAATAAATAAATAACATCACTGTTTAAAAACCGCTGCCTGCTCCCTCTCATGTCCACCGCGCTTGAGGGTGCTGCAGGCTGCAGGGTGCGTCATTCTTTAGTGCTACATCACAGGGGCTGGAGGCGTGTTCGTTGGTCTCTTTGACACTCTGACACGGCAGAAGCACTAAGCCGACCAGCATTGCCATCCAGCCCCTAACTATCGGGTTGGTCAGAGGGTGTGGCTCTCCATAAGGGATCTCCCACTGTGGGTAGAGTCCCGCGAATTGACGCCCCTCCTCGGCTCGAGCAGGCATGGGCAACTCTGCTGCCTTGGTAGCATCTGCAGTAGCCGCCTCCTCTTCAAACTCCCCTTCTTCCATATCATACTGATCACCTTCCGCCATGTTTGTTTACTTTCTACAAAGCACTCACATGGAGCCACATACTTTCTGTGGGTTTGTTCGAAGTATCCCTTTAAGGAGACTGTAGTGGCTCTATACAGTTTCTTGTCTTTTCCCCTTTCCTATATATTGCAATTTTGTGATTATCCTTCTTGGATAACTTTGAGCCCCCCCCCCCCCCCCCCTTTTCTGACATAACCTAGTTGTTGTTTTAAATAATCTAAATTCAAACACAACAGTTTTAAGTCTCACAAAAACAAAGACATGAATTCAAAGTGCAACTGACAGAACAATGGAGTGAGAATGACGTGACAGTTTTGTTATGATAAAAAATATATAAATATAAAGTGGAGTTGCCTGAAAAGATGTCGTGTTTATTTTTGTTCCCATTTTCTTTTTCAGGTCTCTGAAAAACTCAGGCGATCTCTGGCTCGACGCATATCTTCATAAATGAGGACTTTTATGCTCCACACTGTACCTACAAGGAGTGATGTTTTCCTCTTCTGCATCATACATTGATTGTATCTGTTTGGTTTTTATAATCCAGTTGATAGTGTGGGAATGATCTTTTCTTAGTGTTGTTGTTATAGTTCAATATTTTCAGATTCTGTGGCAGATTTTTAGCGCTCACAGGATTTCTCTGAATTGCCTTACAGTGTCTTGAACAGTAGTATTGTGTTATAGATACAATTGTGAGGTAATTAAAGTGATGTTTTTTCATTATTTATCACGTGATAAAGTTTGAACAATAAAATATGACAAACAAATAACAAATCCTGTGTAATTGAGGATTAGTTATTGTACTTAATTTAACTTTCTTCTTTACTTGCAACTCTTGTTGTGATCTTACATTATAAAATAAAGGATCTGTATTGACTGCGCCTCCACTTCTGGTATTATTAATCCACAAACACAAGAATTATGCACAACAATAATATGATATCAAATATTTACCATGTTTATTTCTTGATTATACTCTTTTTAAACAGTGTGACCCATATTATTTACAACCCCCTTGAATGCTTTGTCTAAATCTTCATGTAATTTTATTCTCATCAGAACATAGTCTCATATATCCCTTATTATTCCTGTGTGTCTGTGCAGTTAACACTGCAAAATATCATGCTGCATAAAAACACTTTAGTGACAGCATTTCACTGTCACTGACAATAACTTCATGCTAGATTATTTCTCTTGTCAGGATGTCTGAATTCATAAACAGCAACATTATTTATATTAATACTGCTGATCTGCAGTTACCAACCAGGATGAGACTACTTCTGATGTTAGCATTTATTATACCTGTAAACAGTTATATGAAAATAATAAAATAATTGGCTGTATATCAGAAAATGTGTCAAATATTCTGGCACATATTTAGATATGCAATAGCTAAGATCAACTTATACTTCACCCTCAAAATGACCTTTCGGATATCAATTACTCTCCGAGTGAAAAGTTTTTGTAGCATACCTCCAGGGTGAACAAAAATGAATAAATCCCTGATCCATTGAACAAACAGGGGTCCATGTTTAACATCAGCAAAACATCCGTTTACAGAGTCTCAGTATAATCCATGCATTTTCCCTAAAACCTTACTATTTACAACACAAGCCGGAAATTGTGTCAGGACTGACTGTTGTGATTAGTTTAGGACTTTTCCAGACTTGCATAAAGCAGAAGTGAAAATCCTGTATAGGTACCAGAT
The DNA here is from genome assembly GCF_963691815.1 of Echiichthys vipera. Classification (NCBI taxonomy): domain Eukaryota; kingdom Metazoa; phylum Chordata; class Actinopteri; order Perciformes; family Trachinidae; genus Echiichthys; species Echiichthys vipera. The sequence goes on along the minus strand of NC_139832.1, from coordinate 13,917,620 downwards.
TTATACTGGTGCCTATACAGGATTATACTGTACGAGCTGTGTGGAAGTTTGTAAACAGATGTTTTAATATTGTTTTGCTTAAACTTGGACTTGTTAAACTTGGATCAATACTTCTTCCATTCATTTATTTTAATTGTTTTTGAGCTGTTGCATTCCCCGTTCACCGCGGAGGACTGCAACAAAAACATTTTATTAGAATTCAAAGCAACACTCGGTGGGTAACTGATACACAAACGGTCATTTTTAGGGTGAAGTATTCCTTTACGTCATTCAGTAAACAGCTGCAGTATTGACAATGAGCATAAACACTGACTACACTGCTCGTACCAATATGTACGTTACGTGCATGTTGTGCTCCCACATGCTCCCACACACACACACACACACACACACACAAACACATATAGAGAACTGTACATAGATTCATATGTTGCTCTTTTCATACGACATCAAATTTAAAGAGACAATGAAAACAAATGCAACATAATTGGATAAGAAAACACGGGAGTACATACACATCAGGTGCTACAAAATAAATATACAATTAAAAATGTGTACAACATGTCAGTATGTCCTGCTGTAGGTCATTATTAACAGCATACTGATCGAAGAAGCTGCTGCAGTTAGAGAGTGAAAGAATCTGGAAGCGTCACGCTGGTCGGCAGGTTCAGTCTTTGCTGCCGGAGTCGATCCTCCCCTTCCTCCGCCTCATGATCTCTTGCAGTTCTGAGTCTCCGCTGGTCTTCTGTAAAAGGAACACAAGAAGGTTCAGCTTTTTCAAAAACACGGTTCAAGGATTGCTCTACTACAAAGCGTAGAATACAAAGAGCAACAAAGACGTTTCAATAACGGCACTGTTTTGCAAAAAAAAAAATAAACATACTTTTCTTATCTAATAAAATTTCTTTGCATTATAGAACATGGATCATTAAACAAAATGTTACACTTATAGTTTCTCTGTGTTTAATAAATCAAAACCTGTGTGCACAAATTTAAAAAGTCTTCAACAGACCTGTTTCTGTATTTTTCCCCACATAAAAAAGTGCATTTCACAGTTGTTGAAAAATATCACAGGTAAATAATATTTTTTTTAAGATGTGAGTTATATTGTATATTGTTATTATTGTATTGTAATATTGTAATCTAACACTTTGGCGTGATTGCATTTTGCTCAATTTATTCTGCATAACTGGTTGTTATTGATAATGTTATTATCCTTAAGAGTTTTATAATAATCCTGCTTCGATAATTCTGACCTGATTACACCCACTTTTTGGACTGCACCTGTAATAATTCTGTGTAACTCTAATGGTCTGACAGCTGACACCACTTTGTAATGACTTGTCTCAACATGCCCAGATAAAGCCTGAAAGCTGAGGCAGGTGGGTATGAGTCATATCTATTGACAGCTTTTTGCATTTCTTTGGAAACAGGTGTGTTCATTTGTGCTTTTTTTATTCTAACCATGAATGAAACAGCTTTGTCGTAACACGTGTGCAAGCAGTTTGCGTGCATGCTCAAACAAGTGTGTGACTGACCTCCAACTGTGCTTTCTGCACGGTGATCAGACTATCGACACGACTGCCTTCATCTCCGCACACCGCCTTTAGTTCGTCTTTGTTGAGGGAAAACAGCTGGGCTCCAGTCAGGATCCCCAAACATTCAACAGTCCTTCAGACAGTCATATACATTAATTTACTCAGTATTTTTTCTTTATTTGTAAATAGCTTACTGTAGTGAGTACACAATACAAAACAGGTCTTCATAGCATTTTGATAAGTAATAGCAGAAAAAACAAAGATGTAATCAATAACATTACTATATTGTTCATGCAGGCTTGCCGGTATATTTAATGAAACTGAGCATAGCTTTAATTACTTTTTATAATATTTGTTGACATAATTCAGTCAAAATCACAAATGTCAACCTCACGGTGGTTCTCACGGAAAAGTCAGATGATCTATGAAGTCAGTAGGATTCATCTTCCTGAAACCAGAAACTCAAAATACAGGGAACTTAACTCCCCTGAATTCCTCATATGAGAAATTTACGGGGAGTTATAAAATATAAATTTTTGGTGCCACTGTTTTTCTATATAAATTCACATTTTCCTTTCATTTTTTGGTTACGGAAATAAATGACAACGTGGAACGTTATCTTGCTATGTTTTCCATAAGACCGACATTAAAGTCTGTGACCATGTTCATAATAGTCATGTCAGCCTAGGTCTGTTTAACAAAAGCCTTCTTTCCACTGAGCAGTCTGGTTCTGTTCAGTTCGTTAAACATAAGAAAAATTATATTGGAATGAAAAGTTTTTTCAGCTCTTTCTCAGCGCATGTCTGTACATTTAAGAGTACCACTTGTGGTGGAAACATGTAGTGTTTAAGTGCATGTCCATACGGGTTACGTACGTTCTAAACACTGCTAAAGTAAAGCAAACCATTGCCTGTCCACTGTGTTGGTATTTTCATTGTTTCTAGGTGTAGAGCGATTTAAAAAAGATATTGCAACAGTGAATATTGTTTCTGTTTCTTTGTTCTCCTGTTCTAAATATCCTGTGTATGAATTAAAATGCACTGCGATAGACTGGCGTCCTGTCCAGGGTGTATCCCGCCTCACGCCCGATGTCAGCTGGGATCGGCTCCAGCCAAAAAAATAATCTTTAAAAAAAAAAGTTAAAAAAAGTGCCATGTATGTGCATGCGTCTACAGTGCCCTCTCACCCCTGAAAGCCACGGTGTAATTCGATCACTACTGGCAGTACATTAGTGGTGAAGAAATACATTGCAGCTTTCAAACTACATTTCAGGTGGGGGAAGGTATTTTGATTTGCTGGATTAATGAACATCATGGGTGACTTACGGTTTTGTGAAACCTTTTGCGCTGAGCCATGCGGTCACCTGCTCTGGGCTTGATTCAAAGTTGAGCGGTACTTGGCTGCCGGATGATCTCTCCACACGGAACTTCCTAGCGGATGGCTGGCTTTTGTTAGCAGTGATCTTCATCAATAGCTCACTGTTGACCTCATCCATCACTGCGGCACAGAAACAGGAAGGCAGCAGACGTCAGAACTGAATAACTAATACATATCTGTAGTTCCTAAATCTGTTTTTTGTGTTCCCTCACTTTTGTCTTTGGGTCTGCCCTTATTGAAGCTGTCTCCATGACTCAGAGTACCAGGAGGTGACGTCCTGTAGCCCTGCTGCACACAGACACAGACACAAACATAGTTCCTGAGAGACTATTATTTCAAAAACAGGTTTGTCTTTCATCTCACTGGTGGTTGATACATTTTTGCCCCCAAGCCAAAAGAGAAAATATGTGTGGGACAGTATTTGAAACCAGGAACAGTAGTTGCATGTAGCACCTGCTGCAGAGTGTTGTTGGACCTGCATGCACGGGGAATGCGTGCAGTGTGTGTCTGCAGGAATGTGGGTTTAGAGTGAGGGTGAGAACAAATTGCTGCACAATGTGTAATCACAACAAGTGCAGTGAGTTTGTACAAAAAGTAAAAGTTCCTTTGATGTTCAGTGCATTCTTCTCTGATAAACTTTGTATTGAATTAAAATGTTAAATAATGGAACGATGATTTGTCAATTCTACACATTGTTTGTTATCTAGGCTATTACTCATCTGATTACTTATCTCTGGAAAATCTTACAAACTTCTGCACTTTGTCGCATTTGTGTTATCTGTTTGTGTCCTGATCATCTTTTGTACTTTTAACCCGGATGCAACAATTTCCAACTGCAAAACAAATGTATCCACAAACAGTGATAAAGAAACCTTGACCTGTCTCATCACCTCATATTTTAGTTAGTGATTGCCTACATTTCCCAGAAGTCATTATGCCTTTACACCATGCCTTGTGAAGCTGAGATAATGATCATGACTGTAGGCAAAGTAATTGAAAGTGACACATATATACAAGGTAAAGCTGGGAAAAGTCTATTCAAAACACAACTGGTCCTGTGGCTGCATTGCAGTCTTCTGAGTCTACTTAAGCAGAAAAACTGGTACTGCAGAACTTAAGAGTCTACATTTTTTCTATGTAGCTGCTGGAAACATTACCTGTGGGAATGCTTAAAAAAATACCACATAGCTGCAAAATATGCTCAGAAATGCAGAAATCAGAAAAAAGTGTGTTTTGCCCCTTTAAGCTCTCAGACAGACACTACCAGAATTTTAAGGCTGTTCATCAACAATGTAATGTGAATGCACTGCATGTACATTACAGCACGTCACCTGGTTGAAGACAGCTTCTGGCTCCTCGATCTTCACAACATCCAGGATGTTAAACGGGACGTAGCCGGCCTGACCACTGCGATTCCTCAGTTTCCACCACTGTTTGTTATCCTCTATCACCTGCAAGACATATTTCACATTTCACTCCACAGCACTGACAACTGTAATTAAACTCAAGGTAGTGTCACACTCACACACACACACACACACATGCACAAACACACACACATGCAGCTAAAATCGCTTTGATGCTCAAAGTTACTTTTCATGCTTTAGCACTGGGCATTAGTTCATTTTTACAGCAAACACAATCACAATGAGCAAAGATGAGATGTTTATCTTCACAGAAGGCTATAAAGTGTTTGCATCATCCCTGCTACACGCTACAATGTACATCTGAATGTGGTTCAAATGCAGAAAAACTCTGTGTCAATCCCCTACATGAAGGGCAAGATAACATGACTTTGTTTTTACCTCGAGGATTTCGTCCTGCAGCACTGACAGCTCGTTGGCATTCCGCGCTACAAAGTGGTAGCGAATTTTGGCATATTTGCGGGTGGGGGGCATCCCATCATAAGACCTGTTGAGACACATGGTATCCTCTAATCACACTTTCAAATGTTTTTTTTAACATGTGCACAGCGAAGTGTGTGAAGGACTTCATCACTTACCCATTTGACGAAGTTGAAGAATGAGTTCCATAATACTGAAAAAGAGTCACATGTTTTAGGGGTTGGGACCTGTAATGGTCAGTACATTCACAGACAGTGGCTAACAAACTAATCCCTTACATCCTCAGTTGAGTGTTTTCTGTAATCGGGGCTGGTAGGAGACCCCAGTGGCCCCGTGGGTCCCTCTGTTTCCCATGGTGCCGTCCTGAAGAGGTCCGCCGGCGGCTCCCAGCCATTACGAAACTTTGGGTGATAAGGAGGAGCGCACTGATCCCTGGGCCACTCCGCTCTGCAGGAAATGGGACAGGATGGTCAAAAGGTCACCTTTGAGGACCAGCACCTTGCACGGTAGCTCACTGCCGTCAATGTGTATGTGTGTGTAAAGTGCTTTGTATAAAAGTGTTATATAAATGCAGCCATTTGTGTACCTGGGTTTAGTCCATCCATCCCCCAGCAGCTCAAAGAGAGTCATCTCTTTGGGGGTGAGGTGTCCCCGCAGGAAGTCGACGGTGTCTTTGGAAAGGTGAGGCGAGATTACTGAACGCACCAATTCAGGACTCCCACAACTCTGCAGCACCTTTGGACACATTCAGAAGTTTACAATGACAATGATATTAATGATACATATTTTCTGTATATAAATAGCACCAATACCAAAAAGTTACTATTTTGAACTTTGCCTATACTATAGAAAATACTATACCATACTACTACACTATATAAAAATGCTTCCTAATTTCTTTATTTAATCAGGAATTTATTAATTGTGTTAGGAGTTAATGAATAAACCACACTCTTCTCTGGATACATTTTGGCCAATCTTCAAAAAAAAGAATATGGTTCGATATCCAGTCCTAGTATTCGGTGAATAAATTAAATACATTTTGCTGTTTTGCGTGGATTTTTGGGCTTTTTGCGGAGAGAGGGGGGGGGGGGGGGTAACTTGGGGAGGCCCTATTTTAATCCAAAGATGCTTCATTGCTTTCAGAAGGCAGCAATAAACAACACAAACAACCTGAATATAAAATGTACCCTTTAACTGCATCACACGTCTCTGCATCTTATTTACATTTTAAAACAACTTACAACAGCCTACACATGTATCTGGAGCTGCTGCATGTTGAGATGACTTGAGACCAGGGCCACACTTTGAATATTACTGCTTCTGTTTTATCTCAACCTTATCAAGCAAATCCAACGTGTCCAGAGGTTACGGCACCATATCAACTGGCAAAGCCTAATCACAGCTCTGCAGTATCGAAGGTGTGGCCGAACACTGCAGCTTGGGAAAGCAACATTATGTAAGCACCTGAGTCAGAGCCGAAAGCCATGCCACTCTGGTCTGGTGAGAGTTTAGCAGAGCAGCAGTGGGTGTGGTGCCAGGAAAAACAAAAACAATAAGAGTCTGTTGGCAACAATGCAAACGCTAAACCCATTTAAATCTGTGCATTTGAAAAAGCCCAGGGTATTTTTGTAAGATATGCCCGGATGCTCAGTCAACATTGAGGATATCTAATGACACAGAGAGCGTAGTTTAGCGAGACATGGATTCATACTGTTGACATTCAGAAATGCACATGTTCGGGTTGCTCATCCACATGACCAGATTTCTAGCTCTTACCAGCTCCAGAGGGCCGAAGAGGAAATGAACCAGCTCAGACGCACTTGGATTCTGTATGTGCTTCTTCAGTTTGGCCTGCAGGGAGCATCATGACAGAAACACAGTGAGAAGGTGACAAAGAGAGGGCAACTGAGGAAAGTGATGAACGAGGAGAGGTTAGGAGCTATGATATCTCACCAAGAGGTTGAGGGCCAGCTTCAGTTTCTGCAGGCTATCAATGAACTCTGCTTCAGAGGGAGGCTTGGCTCGCAGGGTCAGCATGCCCTCTGTAAACAACCAGAGCAACAATGACCACACACAGACTCCAGAGTTACCAGCCCTCCATACAGACATATTACAGACAGCACACAGGTTTCACTTTCTGGCCATGGTTCAAGGGATGTTTTTTAAATTTCTACTAAAGCAAAATGTGTCTCCAGTGAAATAATGTTTAGTTAATAAACAGCTTTACAGATGACAAGTTCACCTTGACCAGAGAGTAAAAGCTGAAGAAAGAATGTGCTACATCAGGGTTTCTCAACTTGTGACGCAAGAGGTCCCAATATTCTCACAACCCCAGAGACCAGGGTCATATAACGTGAATGTGAGTTTAGTATTCTTTTAAATTGTATTTTTAGGGAAGTTTCAAACTACAAGGTTACGATATGTCAGGGAAACTGATTCAATATGAATTCATATTTATAAAAGATATATTTTAAAAACATAGCAAACATTACATGTGACCCTACATGGGATTCTGACCCCAAAGTTGAGAAAGTGATTCTCTGGATAGAGAATACATTTGTCTGTGTATCAGAGATAACTCTGGACAAATCTGTGTTACATGTTACAAAATTATGTGTGAGACATTCAGGTGCAAACACACAAACAGCATGTGTTAGATTTTACACATGCTGTATGTGTGTTTGCACCTGAATGTCTCGTTGCACAGGGATCAAAGTGTGTTAAAATAAAAACACAGCATCATGTTGGGTGGTAAAACATTACTCAGCAGTAATATTACTTTGTTATAAATAGAGGAAATCAGCTGCTTTTACACTTTTAGATGACACTTTTGATTTCAATCCCTGTAAAGATTAAATTAGTTTTGACTTATCTAATCTGCATCTCATGCATCCATGCAAAATTGTACAAAACTTTGCTTCCTTTTGGTATTGCCAATATTTTGTCATTTGAGCAAAAACATAATAACATTGTAATTCAGACTAATTCAGAGGAGCACACTGATAATAATAAAATCACCAACATGACAGAAATAGATCAGCACTCAAGGGAGTGAATAAGAACTAATATTATTACCTCAGTTATTGAGTAATGAGTATTGTATTACTTAAAAGTAATCAGTAAACACATGCATCACAGTCCTGGACCACAGGACACCAAAAGACACAAACATGGCGACGTTTGTGAGCAATATGAACATATTGTCACTGCATTCTTGCCACCACATCAGAAGAAAGGGAGACAGACCTGCTGGTCCTTTCTTCTTATTCTTCTTACTCTTGTTGCGCTGGTTGAGCTGAGAAAAGGCCTCTGATGCCTTTTGCAGCCGCGCCACAAAGATCTCTATGTCATCCAGGGCACAGTTGAGGATTTGCTGAGGGAGACAAATCCAAGGGTTAGCATGATAGTGTAGCATTAAGAGTCAGTGAAGGGAGCTGTGTCATGCAATGACAGGTGTCAGTGTGGATAAAAACACTCACCACGTCCTTCTCAATGCGCTGAGCCAGCTTTTCATGTGACTCAGTGTTGTTTTGTCCGGAGGTTCGTCGATCTAGAAACACAAAAAAAACTTATGTGAATGCAACTGTTTCATAAAATGTCAGCTTTGCATGTGAAAATGGCTGTCTTTCGAGTCGAGGTGTCGTATGTGTTTTCTCACCCTGTGTGTTCATGGCTTCCACGCGTCCCTTCGCAGCAGGTGAGGGGCCCTTAGGGGCTGAGGGGGGGAGTATGGTTTCTCTGTGACGCTTCATTTTCTCCTGGTTCACCCTGAAGGAAGATAACATGACATAACATCTTGCTAGCTAGCTACTAATTAGAGGTCAGAGTCGCCTCCTTCAATTTGACTGCAAGAACAGCAGTACTGTTCTCACTTCAGAGTCTGAAGTCTCATTTTCTTTCCATGCTTGTTGTCTCCAATGGCACTGTCGATATCTGCATGAACCATTTCAGCCTGAAGGGAGTAAAGAAAGACACAGAGTCAAACTCAACAAGTTTGTACAGTTTTAAAACTGACAGCAGTGTCGCTGGCAGCCATAGTTACCGATCTAGGGCCTAGGTCAAATTGCAGTATTGCCATGTAAGCTGAATGCTGAAAGTTTGCAGTTTAATATGTCAATGCAAATAAGACTAGATACTGTGTGTAGGAATGGCATGCATAGTGAGAATCGGATTATTTTTTGTTGGTGATATTCTGTCAGTTGGATTTCAAGTCCACAACCAAGTGTACCAGCGTTAAACCTGGGGAAGGCAGTGTATTTTTGTTGTTATATTATAATTTTTCATTATATTGTAATTTAATTGTTCTGAATGAAAACTAGACTTCTGAACCTCCTCCACCTCCAGAAAATCTAGCCCGTGACCGGGGGAAGAGAGAGCACTGCATATTGGCTCAGGGGTGAGGGAAAGCTGCAAGAAGACGTCTCCCTTTGATTCAAATTCTGGCTAGGTTTTTCTGTTGCTTTTTACCGACTGCAGCAGCTGAGTCGGTGTCTGAGTCGGTGTCTTTGATCAGCTATGCTCAGAGCTCTGGCTGCTGTAAAACTGTAGCATTTGAGTTGAGGGCAGACAGTTGTTACTGCATCCATTTAGAGATATTCAGAAGTCAGTCAGCTCGATCTGGGCAGTACTACACTACAGTTGTAGCATCAGTTGATTTGACCACGAAGATCAGAAAGATGGTTGGCTTGACAGCAGTGTGTGACGGCATGGCACTCCTGATCTCTACTACTACTTAATACGTTTTTCGAGTTAACGGCATTAAAAAAAAAATCAAAAGCAGGACTGTTCACGGCTTCTGTACAAAAAGAAGATTTTGAACAAGCTTTCCTTTTTTTCTTTCTTCAGATTTAATTACAAAGGTGTCAGTTTTGATAGATAAGAAACTTTCATTCATATTCTTCCAATGAAGACAAAGGTGAAAGATATGGGATAGTCCAAAGGTTGTAATATTCACCGTGGTGTGAGCCCAGTATGATGTTTAATAGTTTCTTACTACTAGTGATTCTGAACTATAAAGTGTCTTAACAGTTAGTTAGTGTTGCGTCATTTCAGGGATAGATTCTCCCTTGAGAAATGCAGGACAAGGCAGAGAAAGAATGTAAAGGATACACACAAGCACACTGACACCAACAGCACTGAAATCTGACCTGGAGCTCCAACAACAGCAGCTTGGATTTACAAATGACACAAAACACAAAGCCAGCCAATCATGCACGGACAATAAAGGACGCAAACTGAGCCAAGTCTGCAGTGTTCACCCTGAGACTCACCTCCACCTCGTCACAGTGGAAAAAGTGGATGTCGGGTTTGTGCTGCTCGTTGTCCTGACACACCAGCAGCAGCACAGAGGGGTAACGTGTCTGATTCAGAACCGTCTGACTCATGTTGATGGTGGGGAGAGGGAAGTTCTCCAACTCTTCCTGCAGGAGCACAACAGAGGAATGGTTAGATGGGAAGAGGTGGAGGCAGAGGAAGAGCAAGATACTATCTGAGTAGGCAAAGCTCTCAGTATGATAAAACAATGCTACAAATAGTCTTCTAAAGGTGATGAGAGATGAGAAGATGAAGCTACCACAAGCAGCCGTTTAGCTTAGCTTAGCACAAAGACTGGAAACAGGGGGAAACAGCTAGCCTGGCTCTGTCCAACAATAACAAAAGCTCCCAAAATGAGTGGTTTTACCGAGAATGTTGTGTAATTTTGTTATCTTTGGACAAGCTAATGCTAACGTAATCTAAAAATTAAAATAAAGCATTGTATGAATGGACTGGGTCAGAATTATGTCAGACACGGTGACGCATGTGAAAAATGTGCTATTTTGATTATTATTACTATTTGATTGAATTGTAACTTAAAGATGCACCTAAGCAGTTTAGTATTGCACTGTCACAAAGTGACATGTCAGCATCGATGCACATTAGGTCAAGCCTTACTTTCAGCTCCAAAAACACTGGATTCAACAATTCCCATAAAGGCTCTTCTATTATACACTCCCTGCCTGGATAAATGCTCACGGCTTTCCTGCCCCCACTCTCTAATGCAGGCTTCCTGAATGTTTGAAATGCTGTTGATCACAAACACAAATTGTCGACAGTAAATGTGATGTTTATTACATGTGTGTGGACAGATGAGGAGCTGTACCTGGGTGTCACAGTCCAGCAGCCTGACTGCCTTGTCGGTGACCTGCAGGAGCATCTCCTGGGTCCAGATCTTGTCTTTTGAGTCCAGAAAGACCAGTTTCTTGATGGCATCGTCCACTGTGATAATGGACTCTGTCTTGTCCATAATGAACGTGGAGAGATGCTGAAGAGGGGAAAAAAATTAGTTGGTTCTGTATATGAAGGATATGATTTTTGGCTGTGAAGGGGCTATGAACTAGTGTGAGCTAAACTAAAAACAATACCTGTTCAGAAAGAAGTAATCTGAAATACACAAATATCTAGTTAACTGGCTGTATTAAGTAATAGTTTAGTAGTTTAATAGCGACATATATATTCACTTTCTTATTAAGTTAGATGAAAAAACTGATACCAACACCAGCCAATTAGCTTGGCTGAGCTTAGCATAATGACTGGGAACTGTGGCAAACAGCTAGCCTCGCTTTGTCCAAAGCTTACATAAAAGTTCACTAATTAACACATTATATCTTTTGTTTTGTTGTTTAGCTGTGAAGATCCTGCTCATAAATCCCCACAAAACCACAACTTGTTGCTCTTACACTTAGTTTTATTTTTGAAAAATTGAATTGCATTGAATTTAAAATATATATGATACAAAGCATTAATTATTGAGCTTTAGATGTACTGCGTTACAGTTTTGTAAACTTTTGACTAAGTCAGCAAAGCCATCTGTTTTCAGCCTTTATGCTAAGCTAAGCTAACAGGCTCTAATTTCATATTGAACATACAGGTCATACAGATATGAGAGATCTGATAGGACTATCAAAACGGCAATATTACCACAGCTCTCTTTGCATGTGTGGCAGTTATCTTTGATTACCTGCCCATGTGTGATAATGGGGAGGCATTTATAGAAATCCTATCTGCACTGTCACGGGACAGAGTTCAACACTATACCCTCACCTAGATCACGTCTCTCCCCACCATCAGGTCTCCACTGCTGCAATCAAAGGCCCGATTGCTTTATTATGAAAGGGTCCCGTAAACGAGATGTAATCAAGAGATTGCGTCAGCTTTTATCTCTGGCCAAAAGAACAATGCACCATAACATTTAGGGTTCTTTACGTAATTTTAGGTCATTTAGGTCGAGTGACCTTTTTTAAATCATAAATCTGTAAATTTATAGACCTCAAGTATGAGAGATTCTTTGCTTTTTTAAAGCCTTTTTTTGTATTTTGTCATTGTTGGACAAACGCTGAAAAATGAGAGAGGAAGACTCCACAGAAAAATTAGCTCTGGAGAAGTAATGCTTGGTAGGGATTTAAAATGACTACACCAAAACAAGATTTGCCATTCTAGTTGCACATTTTTATATGTATTTTAAAATTGACTTTCCATTATATAATTCTAATAATAATAATGATAATAATTTTAAAGAAAAGTAAATAAAACATTGAAATAATACAGAATGACAGTGCAAAGATCGCTCGTAGTGCAATTTCCAATTTAAAAACTACTAAACATTAACTCTTTATTTTACTTAAATGAGTATCTATAAGTGTCTAAAATGATTTTTAAACTAATAATAAGTAATGGCAAAGTGTGTTAAAATGCATCTCACACTAACCTTTTAGAGTTGTCACTTGAGCTTTCGATGTTTACCTTTATTTTGCTTTAATTCTAAAACTGTTTTTAAATACAGAATGTCAAAACATGAACAAACAACTTAATTATTTTATAGAAACAGAGCAGATCTTACCTCAACATGATACTGTGACGTCTCATGCATGATATAATTGGAGTTGGAGTATTTTTTCCTCTGTTCTGTTGATAAGAAAACAAAGATATCAAGTGAAAAACTGAGAATCCACCAAGTCCGACATGTAATCCTACCGTACAGTGTATATAACTATGTAAACAGCCAGCAGTGACACTGACCTAAACCCCACATGTTGCACGTTTCAGCAGAGTGAACAGATTAAACAAAACGCTAGTGTGTGTGAGCTCAAAAGAGCAGCAGAGCAATAAGGAAGTGACATGAACACGTAATGTGTTTTTTTTTCATGGTTCAACTGCAGAGTTCAGTCAACTACACTGTAAGATATTCAAATAAATATGCTTGTATAGCAAAGTGATAGTTTTAGAGCTATGATATTTTAAAGAATATTTAACAGTAATGCAGTAAAGACTACAGCAGTTTTTTTCTGCAACAAATGCAATAATAACTTCACTTGTGACATTGCATCTTTTAACATAATTCTGTGTCCTAAAGTGTCCTGCCAGAAGGCAAATAAAATGAAAACAAATATCTGACAAGGTGTTATTAAATTTAATTTCAAAGAGTCTGTGTGCCTTGATTTCCTCCCTCTAATGTTATAGTTTGTTGGCCAGGCTGCCATTAAATCTCACTCTAACCAGGGAACCGATTACAGGCTCGGATTTACTGCAGGGTCAAAGATCACTAGTGACACTACTTCTCAACAGCATTCACACTCACTTCCTCATCTGTGGCGCCGTGTTGTAAAGTGTCACGCATAAACTTCTAGATGGTGAAAATGCTGTGAGGTTAGTCTTGAATGCTATTATTTTTAGAACAAATCTATTGAGTAGAATTGTGAAAGGACTCTTAATAGTGCTACCAGTGGTTTTAACAGAGAAAACGCCACACAAATCCACGCAATAAAGATCCCCTTGAGATATGTTTTAAGACATATAACGCTCAGCTCTGAATAGTAATTTGTCTGGTCACAAACAACAGTCTAAACAACACTTATATATCATCACCTATTAAGTCGATACAGCAAACTTGTAAGCACACAATTGCTTATTTAAACATCTAGCAGTTACGGAGCAACATTATCCTTTATCATATTAATTCAAGTATGTGTCAATAACACCAATATTCACTCTCTTTCAAGCTCTGGCTTTTAAGCTGCTGAATGCTTCATTATGTTCACCAGCTAGTCGCTAACTGTGTCTATCTGCTGTTTGGGGCAAGACAGGCGAGTGTTTTTTCCACAGTAAACGGCTCCCTGTCAATGCTATGAGAGCGTGAGGGTGAACAGACAGCTAAACAATGAGCTCAAAATCACTTTAAAGCTCTGTAAAGCCGAGAGGAGCTGCAGATTCAGGTGCTAATTCTCTGTAGGTTCATCTGATATTCTAAAAATGTTGATTATAGCTGCTTTAAAGTTTGAGATAGATTGAAAAAAGCATTCAAATCAAGCCAGTACAAAACCATGTGAAAAAACTGACCATTGTGAGGGACATTTGTAAACACTGGAGCACACTCCATTTTCAAGACGCCATTGTTCACAGCACTGCGTGTACCGTTGGCTGGAGCCATTGTCTTTAAACAGGCCAATGATAAAGGAGTGTGCCAGTGTGCTCATTGACCTATTTACCAGGTGAATAGTCTGCAGGTAACAATTACGGTTAAATGAGAGCATGTTCCGATCAACTCCACTGCCAGATCTCATATCAGCTCTCTTTCTGTCCCCCACCCAACAGAGTCAACAATTTCCAGTTTTTCTCTCCATAGACGTCCAGCCACATTTTGCTTTATGTGCCTTATGGTGACTGTGACACAAAAGCTCTGCTGTTTGTTAAACACTCAACAAAATGAGTGTCATGGCTCTAAAGTACATTTCAATATTTGATGTCTGTTCATTGATGATTCACTGTGACGTAAAACATGCTTCACAGGGCCCTGACTCTTCCATGTTCTCAGCACCTTTCCATCCATGCAACTGTCGCTGTCCAAATAATGCAAGCATGTTCCTGCTATTTCCTCTCAGCTGACTCCTTCCTGATCGGCTCCCCACAGGTGAAACACAAGCGTCAGCTGTCGTACTGAAAGTCGAGCTAGACCCATTTCTTATTAATGGCCTGACATTTATGCCAATCAATTCACAGCGCTGCGACAGCTTGCAATGAGAGTCACTTAGCAGGCAGATGGGCAGATCCTCAGGGCTCTCCGGTCATTGACCAGTGATAAACATGGCTACTTGGCTGATTATCAAACCAATACATGGCCCAGACCAATCAGACCATCTGACCTCCCGTATAACTGCCCTTAAAGGTAATAATCGCAAACACTTTCATTTAAATAAAGTTGCTATCTCTGAATGAGGTAACACAATGGTGACAGAGCCTATGGACGACGATGAAAACCCTTTTAGAATTATGAACTGGGTGTCTGTGGCGACATTCGCCAAAACGCCACAGACTGTATAAAAATAGACATAGCCTCTCTATCGAGCTCAGTTCTCTCAACTTGATCCCATCTTACGCGCCTACAGGGGTCGCCATCGTGTCTGACTTTGCCTCATTTCCTCTTACCAAAAAAGGGCATGTATGTGACGTTGGGGAGGAGAAAGATAAGTCCATCTGGCTGACGTATACCTTCGAGGCGAAGTGAGAGCCAGCATCTAGCTGTCACTCAAGAGGCTGTGCCCCTAATTATTCATTAACTAATAAAATAGAAAAAAAGGCCTGGTACAAAAAGATTCACCCCTCCCAGCGTTGTCACAGAGATATGACCTAAACATACAGACTAGAATGTTTTTTTGTACCAAGCCTTAAATAGGTATAATTATGGTGTGAAAACTGCCCCTAGTGGCTTCTTTGTGAACTTCAATTTTTGGCACTTCCGTATTGGACCAGGAAGTCACTGTCACTGTGGTGACAAAAACGCACCGGCAATTACAGCTTATCGCCATTGGTAAAAACGAAACAGAGATCTTTCGAGATAGCTTTAAACAAATTGAATTCTGATATTTAACAGGATTCAACCCAAAATCAAGACAGTAAATTTACATGATACAATGTCATTAAATTGTTTAGAATCCTGAATCGCAACGCCCAAAGGCTGAATGATCTGCCCTGACAACTCAAACAATAAGCGCTGTGGAAGTGTGCTGCTGAGTCCACAAAGAGTGGGCCATATGTCACCAGAAAGTATCACACCAGCGCACCTTCCTGCCTGATTCACCACAGAGTTGTCCTCTCAAACACAGATTTATATTGCACATTTGTTTATTACAACAAACAAATAGAAAATAAAGTACACAAATGATTGGCTCTATCAGAGACATTCAACTGAATTTCGAACATACACGCAAAGACACAAAGCAGAACAGGACGAGATCAAAGTGAGACTCTCCACCTGTCAATGAGTCTCCCAAACACATTTTACCTGACAGAGACATGCTCCTCAACCACCAACCAAGAAACTAAAAAAAAAGCTGCTGGATGGTCTAAAGTCCAGGGATGATGAATCTGATGTGGCACGTCTCTGCTCTGCACCGGAGCTGCTGATTACAGATCAGGTGGGAGGACCTGTGCCTCATTTGCATCAGTTGTGTGCTGCCTTGTGAATGACAGGGAGTTTTGCATACAGAATATTGAGCTGGGACTTTTGCTATTGTTCCTCTACATGTTTATTCAGAAGCAGACCTCTATCTATCAAAAATATCTCCCACTGTTAAGGGTGGTGCGCAGTATTGTCCTGTCGTCTGTGGTTCGTGAGGACAGACATGCTGCTGTCGTCCTGCAGTGAGAAGGTGACCATCTGCCACACGAGTTGAGATGAGCCAATGAAAAACAGCACAGCTTCGTCACACATACAGTGGGATATCTCTCAAAGATCACAAGAGCGGGTGTGTCCTGTCGATATTTGGATGACTTATGGCAAAAATATTTCAGACAACATGGTGCACAGTCAGATGGTCTGGTGTATATTTAGAACGGTGCAGCCATGCACCAGAGCAGGTTGTCCTGTCATACCAATGTCTAGGTTTCTATCTGGGCCTATGATATGCTGTACAATGTTGCTGTGTGTTGGCAGTTAGGAAGGAGGTGCTGTCAGGAGCCAGTGAGCTAATGTCTGAGGCACCGCGGGGAGGACCAGAGGTGAGTCCGCCTCTTCCTTTCCACTTTTCAATGCGTCTTTGATTCACCTGCAAAACATGGGCATCCCCACCCTGTTCCAACCACACATTAAAAACAGGCACACCCTGCGCTCCCTCATACTGTAACATAGAACATTTCAGTGTGACACACACACATAAACACACACATACACACACACACACACACACACACACACACACACACACACGCCCTAGCACACAAGTATGCAACAGTACAGTCATGACAGATCAGCCATGCAGCTTGGCAATGTATTTATAAGTCCTAAAATAACACAAACATATCCTTGAATTCAGTCAAGTATGCACAAAAGACTGAGTCAGACAACATAAATAAACATCCGCACATAATGTGACTAAAAAGTGCAGACAAACACCCAAAAGTCTGATGCATCTGACAACAAATCTCCGCATGCTGTGCAGGCCTGGCACAGAGCTGGAAACTCATGTTCCCTTCAGGAGCCCTGCCTCCCTCCTATGCCCCTCACTTTGAGACAGAGTTGTCAGCAGCCTCAGCACGACAGGGCCCCTCAGCAGGACCTTGGCCCCCTCTTATCACTGTTTATGTGTGTTTGTGTGTGTGTGTGTGTGTGTGTGTGTGTGTGTGTGCGCGTGAGTGCGTGCGTGTGTGTGTTCTAAGGAAAGGACCATGAGAGTCCAGAGATTTTGCAGGGCTGCAGTTACAGGCTACAGAGTGATGGTGCTGGATTTCCTGACAAAGTAATTTGCAAAGCAAATTGAATATTGTTGTGATTTGTTTAAATTACAGTGTTGATTAATGTGTATATGATCCACACAACTTGAATGTTGACACTGGTGCTATATCTAACATAGAAACACAGATTTTAAAACAGACATTTTTATGAAAACAGCTGGGCTTTGTACTTTTTAGCAAACATGATGCAGGATGGTGCATGTGGGATTGACTAAAAATAAACTACAGTGTCCATGCTCATTTTAATGAAGTAGTGCAACAGTGTGGCTTATTTATTTGTTTTTAATAGTTGATTTTTAAAATAAAAAAGACAGATATAGAATATTGTCTAACTGCAAGAATAAAAACATACATAATGAGCAAGTTTTCATAAAACTATCTCTTAACAATTAAGCTGTAAATTGTAAACAGTCTGCATCGCCACAGAATAAGGGCAGGTGTAGTTCCAGGTGAAGGGCATGTAAAGGCAAAATCTTAAAAACAAGCCAACAAAAAACCTTCTGACAAGGACAGCAACTTCCCTTCACACTTCCATGCAGTCACTTACCGTAGAGGGCCTTGGCGCTGATCTTGCTGTCCGATCTGGCCACTCCACTGCAATGACAAGAAGAGGAGACGGGGTTACGCTGCATGCTCTTCATCTTCTCCCCTGCACCTGTGGACGTTAGTGTCACAAACCCTTTGAAACTCTAACGCTGTCACTTCTCATGAACGCAAGCCCCGAAAACAGGAGTGATATACGGAGAGCAGACTGGCCAGCACTGGATGAGATTAGCCTGAGATTCTGAGCATATGGAACAGCCGGGGAGAGCGAGGGAGAGTGGAAAAGTGCGTGGGGGGGGGGGGGTATGGACGGAGGCTAGAGCCAGGAACCCAGGCAAAGCAAACAATTCTCAACAGAGCAGCTCTGTGCCCGAGGTCCCTGACCCACACCACCTTCTACATACTGGGTTAGTGATTCTCTCGTGCCTGCAGCCTAACACACAGAAAGGTAAATATGTGAGGAGAAGCAGGAATGTTGTGCGACACTCACTTGGCTTGCCTCGACGGAGGTCCCAGGACACTCATGATTTAAGGCATCCACCTGAAGAAAGAGAGAGGAGGAGAATCAGAGAAAGGAAGAGAGTGGGTGTTAAGGAAAGACTGAGGTGAGAGGGAGGTGGCTGGTGGTGGAGGACAAACATTTTCCACCAAAACAAACATGCGTTATTTATCCTTTTAAAGCACTTTTGAATGCCTGTTGCATATTTTTTAAGTACCTCATTGAGGTTGTATGGTATGCAAAGGTGAGGCGTAGTCTACTAAACAGCCTGTTCTTCCACTGTGGAGAGCCAGGTGCTGGGCCTGTACTGGTGGTAGTCTGATCTGGGACAAAGGTAGACAGCAGGCTGATATGCACTGTGTAATTAGATCCACTCTGTTGATGACTATATCTGCATAGCTGCAATTAATGAATTTGGTTGGGGGTTTACACTTAGACACACTAACTATTTGACAATAAGCATGCGGTGTTACATCTAAATCTGGTTAACGTGAGCAGGAAATAAGAGAACAAAACTCTCCCACACCTTTCCCTCTGGGCCTGGAGACGTTGTATTGTCTGTCAAGGCATGCACTGACATTGTTATGTAATATAAATCAGGTCCATAGCACACACTATGGCTAAACACACACTGTAGCTAATGTGGACTAATGGGCTGTTACACAAGCCTCTTACGAAAATGTATACTGCATTAAATATAACAACTGATTAGTGTTCCTACGTTAATAGCTAAGACAATAATTACCTTTTATCGTATGTGACTTTTAGACTTCATGTATCGTTTTAAACAACTCGGTCAGTTTGTATTATTAATGTGTGGCGAGAGGTTTGGATCCTATGTCACCAGCAAGCATTTTAAGAACAGTCCAACCTGGAAGACCTCGTGTCTGTCTGTGACACCATAGGCGTGCTTCCCACAACAGCTATGAATATTTCAGTATAATTTTCTAACCAGACTATAAACACCTGTGCATGACAGCGTTATGAGACAGGCATTTCCTTATTACATGCCTTACCTCCTCGCTGTTTTTGTTTTTGCATAACGAGCAGCAATAAACTACAGGAGGTAAATACTGTGTATGACAGTATAGTTTACAGGTTACAGGCGGGGTCACTCGAGCTTATCATACAGCAGATCATAAACATAATCGCCCTCAATAGATAATCTGTTCCTATCTGCAGAAGAAAAGTGAGGCCAAACCACAGCAACAACAGCTCTCACAGATATTAATAAAAGTATGATTTTGTTCGGATACACACGTACAGTTGCTCCACGCAACCAATGGATCACGAACAACCAAATCTTACTGAGAACGGCAAATGAGAGAATAAAACGAATCCTATTTACTTTAGTGAGCCTGCACAGAAGGTAGACTTCCTCTTTCTGTCCTTATCTCTTTGGTCATCATCTCTCTGCGCTATTGTACCCAGCTCTGGCCCACCGCCAGGTTTCAGGAGGGAGGTGAAGCCGGAGCAGGACAGGCTGGGTGTCATGTGTTGTCAACCTCATGGCAAGAGGCCCTCTGCACACCTCTCCTCCACTCAGCCCACTCATTGTTCAATACTGACAACCCCTTATTCAGAGTTAATTACATGCTATTAGAGCAATAATAACACAAAAATAGAGGCAGAGTGTGCACAATGCTTATCTTAAGCTTACTCATAAGTGCAGGTTTCCCTCATTTTTAATTCTGTTCTCTCACAAAATGAATGCTAACATATGGCTCTTTTGATTTTCATATTAAATCGGAATGAGGTTAGGCAAATATGTTACTGCTTCCCCTTATAACGAATCATTTGAGAGTGACGAGAGTCCTGGTTCAGCCCTCCCTTACACGGTCTCATTTTTAATGTGGTATGTATTGTTTTGATTTTCACATGCTGACAGTTTAACACACACACACACACACACACACACACACACACACACACACACACAAGAAGCCCTGAAATCCTCATAACCAGGTGCAAAATCTCAGTCGTTAAGCTTAAATCAATAACTGCACGATATACACAGTGACATGCATGTCTAATAAATAGTGTATCATCTTTGGTAAAGTAATGCAACCTTCAACCTTCGAGTGTAGCAACACTGACCAAACAAACTGGTATGATAACACACATCTTTCTAACTGGACGTGGGATTCTGCAGTCAGTTTTGAGATTTCATGAAGTTTTTCGCATGACAACAATCCTGACTGATTTTTAGCAGCTGTAGTCTGAAACATTTAGTGACAACTGTGTTAGCAGCAGCATCTAGACAAACAACTGCTCTGACACGATAATTATTGATAGTAACACACATGAAGCTTTAACAGACGATATCGGAGAAAACAGCGAGAAAAACTGATAACAATGTTTTAGTATTATGCTAATTAGCTAATTAGTGCTGCTTTTTTTACAACTTCAAAGTGTGCTAAGATCTCAGCAATTTAAGTGTTTCCAAACTTTTACTTCAATATGTCACTGAACATAACAGACTGTGAACATGAGGTCACATAGGTCGAATAACAATATCACCACCTTTTGACGCCATACAACAAAACAAGACTATTATGACAGTGATGGCTTATGTAATGTACTGTATCAGAATATATGAGCAATCTGGACTTTGCGTCACACTCTTGAGTAAGCCTTTTGTAGTGTTTGTACTCCCTGACTGACCTGATTTGTGGAAGATCCTCAGGTTGACCTTCAATGCCAAGATACTGAGCTGCAGACGGGAGCCGGATCCTATCAGACCCATCATCAAGGATGGCGTATGTGTCTAGTAATTTGTCCTTAGAGGTTTACCCTCAAAGGCTCGAGCTGCACTCTGTCGTAAGTCTTTGATGCTGAGCTGACATCAGAGACTCTCTTTCTCTCTGGTTTACATTGTCAGATTTTATGTATGTCAATTCATGCAGCCACCTGGCTCAATCACAATACACGATTCAAGATGAAATCAGGTCACAGATGAAATCTGTCTGTTCATATAACATTCATATAACTTCCCCAACACATGGACGTGTGCCAAAACTAACAAGACTTGTGAGGTTATCACCAAACTTGTTGAACTCAAATTAAATCACATTCCTCTCACCACAGAGCTAGATGCTGTAAGGCTGAGGGTGACACCAGATTCAAATGCAGCAGTGGAAAGAAACCAAATACAGTTTTTACAAACTTACACTCAAGTATTTCAATTTTCTGCTACTTTATACTTCTACACCAATACATCTCAGAGGAATATATTTAGGTTTACTCACATCTGATAACATGTGTTACTTTGCAGATTCAGATTAATATTAAAATATAATCAACAAATACAATACGATGTATTATTGTTGATGAAAATAAGTGGCAGTGTATAGGCTATAGTAAAACCAACCAATGATACAATAGGCCTGTACATTCTGAAAATTTGAATGCAGGACTTATACTGAGTATTCCCACATGGTAGCATTGCTACTTTTACATAAGTCAAATATCTAAGTGCTATATATTGTGTTATGCATAAAATGAATCACTGTAAAATGTCACTGTATCAGAGTCAAATCTGCAGCAGGCAATCTATGATCTATCATACCAATACTTATCATTCATAATAAATCTATACAAACAAATACGTGCAGCCAATCCAATCTTTTACCCAAATGTGAAGTCATTAAAGAGCTCGTACAAAAATAAGAGTAAAACAGCCAATAGGAAACTCCACCTGCTGAGGAAGCTCGTATGATACGATCGAAAGCTCCAGAACTGTCACAGAGAGTGGAGCAGTCAATGTGAATGAGAAAGAAAGAAAGAAAGAAAGAAAGAAAGAAAGAATGAAAGAAAGAAAGAAAGAAAGAAAGAAAGAAAGAAAGAAAGAGTATGCTTTCTTTTACCCCTTAGGAACTCACAGTGGTTTTCCGGACGGGATGCTCAAGGTGACAGTTGTGGGCAAGACAGCGCCTGAAGCATCAGCCTGTCATCACAGCTTGACCAGGAGGAAACTCCGCAGGAAGTTATCGATATTCGTAACCGCTTGTGTTTTTAAGTAGATTAAGTCAAAATGTAAGACTGTGGACGACACAGTTGCAGTCCACTACAGAGCGCAGACGTCTGTTGACGGTCCCCAGCAGTCGCACCGTCGCTGAGGAGGCACCGCGGGAGCAGGTGAGTGATACGGGACTCTGCAGGTAACGCGACCTGAGAGGGGAGGAGTCATGGACACTTTACCGAGGGCTGGGCCGCGCCAACGGAGCTTTTTCTCACACAATTTGCATTAAGTCTAAATGCAACACTTGTGTTTTTTTAGTAGCCTGCATTCCCTAAATCAACAACAACCCATGTGCAGCTTCATTTGAATACAGAGTGAATTATTGGTGTCTTATTACCAAGTGTTGTGCTTAAATATCTAATATACTGTAAATCCCTCTAAATCCTGTAAATCCTGGGAGCTACATGGTGGTGCCACACATGTATGACTTGTTGTGACCCCTTAAAATAAAGCTACAGGCCTATCTACTCAGAAGAGTGAGAAAAATAAACAGAATTTTGTGTGTTTTTTTAATTCTTTAATCATCTTGTGAACATGAACATGACCTTTGGGGGATCTGGACTAGAATAGGTAACAACTGAGTGCTCTAAGAAGACCATGTGAGCGGCCCATTGTGTCATTACCATCATTTATATGGCAATAAAAAATATAAAATATCATTTCAAATAGGGCTCAATACATAGTATATGCACGCTACAAGTTGTGGGATCATTTATTTTCAGCAGGACACCTTGTACTGCAATGCTGTGACCGGATTAAACTAGCTGAATTGAAGAGAGTGAATGAAAGAGGAGCAACAGTGTGGAACACTGCCCAGGTTTCAGTGTCACTGGCTGGTAAGAATGACCACTCTTTGTCCAGCTGTAGTGAGCTGTCCCTGCAAAGAAAATCATTAAAAGCTGACGCAGTTGTTCTCTTCTGGATATATTTCTGTATGTAAACAACCACCTGAATGAACACCTATTAAACCAGCAGTGAGATAGGATTAAAAGGGGGGAAATAAAAATGCTTGTACACACACTGGCTTCTCCGTGTGCTCGGCTGTTGCAGGCACTCTGAAATGTGATGTGTTTTGAAACTGGTTACTTTGGAAACCTTGCCATTGGGTTTGATCATTAACTTAAGCCGTCAGCGATGAGAAATCACCTGTTTGAGGAATGTGGGGTAGATAGTTTTAAAAAAAATGTCACCAGTTCTGATCTGATATCAAATATGTACAAATAAACATTTAAAAGCATTAATCTAAAACATTCATTCTCAACCTAGAATAGTATTACAGGTGTCATTTGAGTCAGTGTCAGATATTTTTGAAGAGGTTGTAGCATAGCGAAAAACACTTCATAGATCAATACTGGAAGATTATTTGCATGTATAGTCGTGTTCACACACCAGTTATTGACACATTAAAGTCTTAAAAATGTTCCTTTTTAGTATTAAAATCAGTGTTGTCACTATTCAGATCTTATTCAGAACAATTCTGCCCTCTACTGGAGAAACAATAAACAAAAATGTAACACCTATAAATGAGGTTTGTTTAATAAAAAATACTCAACAGTAGCACAAATATATATATTTTTTTCAACACAAGTTAAATATATACAGATGCAGATAAACAGGAAATGTTAAGTAATGTAAAAATCTGTCTCTGTAAACGAAATCCATGAGGGATCCTCACAGCACAGATACACCAGCACTTTAAAAACCTATTATTTTCAACAACTATCCTCACATTTTAAGTACAAATTCAGTTAGAAAAATAACAGTCCACATTACAATTATTCAAACGGTCTTAAAGACAATGCTATGTTCATTTATGGTTGTACCAAAGTAGCTCCTGCAGGCTGTGAGTTGTCCAGCTGTAACACATGAAGTTGAAGAGAAGGCTTCTTTATGAGTAAACACTGAAAGACACAAAGAAGAGCAAATGCAAATCTGTTATTCAACTGAACCTGAAATTAAAATGAAAGGGCATGAAATGCAGCATTTAGTTGTCCAAAATCAAATAACTGCAGGTTTAGTTTTAAACGCCTCTTTTTCCACATTGGTTTATAAATGTATTTCAGCCATCAGCCACCTGAAACGATATTCATCTTTTCAGAATAAAGGACTGGATAATTGTCCTTGGATCTATCTCGTGAGGAAAATTTGAGGATGTGACGACATTGTACGAGGTATACAGTATCACCTGAATGAATGCCACCCGTATCAATAATTCAAACAAGTCCTAAAGGGAACCAGGGCGTATTTCATTCATGGACAAAAGTGTGAACAAAAGGAAAGCTCAGTGCACTCAGGTATTTCAAAACATACATAGGAGATGCTAATTACGCTGATATATCTTGTAAATCAAAACTAAAGGAGACCAAAATGTGGGCCAGTGTCTACATGTGATAATGAAGTGTGTTATCTACTAAGTATGACACCAGATATCGTCATTCACCAACCTGTCATTTATGCTGACATGCAACTGTCAGAAAAAAAGACTGTTTGAGCTCTCAGATGTCACATGATCCAATAAATCTTTCATATCTTAAAGTGTCTGTGATGAGAACTAATGAGAGAGGGTCTGACCTGGCCAGTCGGGCTAAAGTGCTGAAAGCCAGGACTCCATCTAAGCCGTAGACAACGAGTAAGACACTGCTGATGATAACGTCGGCCCACATCACGTACGTTTGCCAAACCAGGAAGTAGACCGTTAGCAAGATAGCTGTCGCCGTCACAATGAGGTTAGCCAGAATATAGCCCTCACTCTCCGTCAGGTTGCCCTTCACACCTGCAGACGGGATCAAAGACGGTGGAAGAGGGTTGGCAATTATCGTTGAATCTGTTGTGTTCTGGCAGTTTGAAGACATTTACTAGACAAACAAACACAACGATGCTGTTATTTGTATTGTGTTAAATGTTGGATCTGGTGTTTCTGGAGCTTGTCCCAGGCTAGGAATTAAAATCAGGTTATCTCATATTCATTTTTCAAAGCATATCACCGCCTTTGTAAATAAATGTTTGTTTTGCCACCCTGCAGTTGGTTTCCACTTATTTTAGCAATGTATATAATCACACTTGCAGACTTTAAACCTTGTCAAAACAGGTCATATTACAGTGAATGCTTTATTTATTTTCAGTCAACACTGTATGTGCATGGTGAAGATTTTGAGAGAATGGAAATCTGTTCCATATTGGTGTCTCCAGGTGCCTGGATTTAGACAATATGATGCTAGAAAATGTAATTCCTAAGAAAAGTAATGAAAAATCATGATGTTGAAGAGGTTATTTTGATATTAAGTTATTTTGCATTAAAATGTTTTTCTTCAAGACTCAATCAAGACATATTGAAAGCTGCTAGGAAGTCTGATTTAAGAATATCCTTACATTTAAGGAGGCTACAAAAGCTATTAAAATCCCTGCTGCAATGGGAAATAAATTTAAGTAAATTGACATTTTGTATCTTGTGTATTTATGTAACACTTTACAGTATAAATTACCATTTACATTGAAAGTATTGCAATACACTGTAAATATTGTCTACCTGGAAGGTAAAAATGAAATGCAGCTATCAACTGCTATCATCAAATGTAGGATAATGCTCCAGGGCTCTATGATGAAGTGGCAGCATGCCCATAAAGAAGGCAAGCTTGAACGTCAACCATAGTTCAATATCTGACCCAGTTCTCTCACCACAGAAGAAATGAAGGAACTCCAGAGCAGCCAGGAGGAACAGCAGACAGACATCACAGGCCAGAGCATCAGCAGGGTAAGACAGCTCCAAGCCTGACCGCAACAGACACAATCACTGAACTCTACTCTGGACGACTTAACATGACTTAAACATGACTTAAATACATGCAGAAATAAATACAGAAATAAATGCATTCAGATATATCATGTGTAAATAAATAAATACAACAATAAATAAATGCTTTACATGTATTTCTACATTATTGTTCAAAATGTAGTAAATCATTTTTTCATGCATTTATTAATTCATTTATTTCTGTATCCATTTATGAATTTATTCCTGCATTTATTTAAACATGCATTTATGCATTTAATTATTTATTTATTGAGACTTAAGTCATGTTAAGTCCTCCATACGCCACAGGTACATCAAAACACTTAGTGTAAACAAATAACAACAACAGCCTGGGTACTGTGTGACATGTTCAGCACTTACTCTTTCTGATGAGCAAGCCGAGAGTGAACAGGAAATAGAAAACAAAGTAGACTGTTGTCAGTTTTAGCAGTAGCTGGAAAGAAACAGATGACAGCTGGGTGCAGAATTAAGGTGTCATCTTCATTCATCATGAGACGGAGAGAGGCATATTACGTCCTTTACTTTAAACGTAACGTCACTTAGTTGACATGAAAAGGATACTACACCGGCTGATCTTCCTACAGAGACACAGAGACAGACAGACACACATTTCACAAAGTTAGCTCATTTTCGTAACATCCTCAAATCAACACAGTGAATCAAAGTCGGAGTACTGAGAGTCGTTCTCTTCATGGCGTCCATAGCAACGCGTCCACCTACCTGGTCCGGGCATCGCCATTTTGATTTTTCTTCCTCAGCTTGTTCACTTCCAACTGAAAAGATGAACGTCTCCTCCAACTGTCTGGAAGGTGAACTACAGCCCAAGAGCGCTGTCCAATACTGGGGAGAAGTGTGTTTGAAATATGAAATATCTCAAGTGTATAAAGTCCTGGTAAACTGTCAACAGTTAACAATGTACCACATGACTTTTTGTAGGTAATGGCCGTTAGCGGTATCTCTTTTCTGATTGGCTGGCAGGCGCTGTTTAAATCCCTAAGGTAGTTCGTGTCAGTTGGTGCAACTGGCAAGGTCTTTAAAACTGCAGGTAACTATAATTAGTATATATAACTATAATTTATGTAAATGTCAAACCATTTCTCTGTTAAAACTCCACTCTAATCCACCCCCAGCAGCAGCAGCAGCAGGCAGCTGTTTTAACCATAGACGGTATGGTTTTCACCAAAAATACCTGATAAAGCCACTGTAGGCTACTCAACCAGTTTAGCTAACTAGCTCTAATCCAGGGTCTTTAACGTCCTTTAGGCCAAGGACACCTTAGCTGAAGGAGAGATTAAACAGGGACCCCTACTACAAATATTATATTAAATTGAATTGTAAATTTACAGTAAATTGGGCCTAACAGCTAGGGTGGCCTAAAGCCTAAACATACAGCTTTTTATGGCACATAGCCTACAATACTAAGATATTACAATGATCATTATTAACGTATTCATATATTTCTAACGTTACATCATATGTTAATGTTAAACATACATTTGGAAGGCAAATTAAATCATCCAGCTCAAGCTGAGGCTTGCCATATCATTCAAAAAGCACTGCACATAGAGTCATTCACTGTTCTTACCTTTCTTGTTTATTTGTCCTAAACAGCCAACAGAGTGTGTCACTGCTTAATTAACTGTTATATTAGTAAATCATAATTTTAAGGGTCTCACGCATGAAATGTCTACTCACCCCCAACTCTTCTTCCCATCTTACACACACACTGTAAGGGGAAATAATGAGGCGGATGCTCTAAGTGTTGTCTAGACCTGCTCTATATGTAAGGTGTCATGAGATCACTTTTGTTATCGTTTTGAACTATAAATAAAATAGAATTGATGCTAATATAGCATAATTTCTGATTGTCACATCAGTTAAGCTAAATGTTTATAAAATTATGACTTCACAATTATACAAGATTTGTATGTAGCTTAATTTATTCCCCAGAGACTTAATCTAACTGTATAACCTTAACGTTAATCTACACACACACACACACACACACACACACACACACACACACACACACACACACACACACACACACACTTGCAGAGAGCTATATGAGATAAGAAATATAGAATACCAAAATGATCTGTTTTAGTAAAGCCAGCTGTTTCATTGTCCCCTGCAGCCTCTATCTGTTTCTCTTTCTTGCTTGTCCTCTGAAACAATCTGCATAGTGTGGCTGAAAGAACGGAGGCGTTGTTTGGGTTGAATGGAGGAAAAGCAGAGGGGTGGAGGGGGTGGTGAGGGAGATGCTCCAGCTGTGGGGGAACAAGACAACACAACAGCATCTCACATGTGGGTGAAGGGGGGTTTGGGCGTCAAGGCCGCGGGGGCTGCACACAGTGGCATTGTTATAAGGGGGGGTGGGATGCAGCTGATAAGGTTGAGAGAAATGGATCATTCCTTCAAATCCTCCCCCTGGGAAGCCTCGACACAAAACACTCCTGTTAATGTATGGTTGTTTAAGATGGAATTTAAAAAAGCTGCACCGAAGTTTTTTTAAAGCACTAAAACATACTGTACATCTAATGTTTTTATGTTTTTGGATAAAGGAGGGAGAACATTTTTATTTTTAGGACCATGAATTAGGTCGTGTTAAAACTGAACTTGACAGCACATGAGTGTGTTGGAAGGCTTTTTTCTAAGGCACCCTCAGATCTGACCTGACTGCATGCATTTTTTCATTACGTCAACGCAAAGTCAAAGGATTTTAAATCTTTTTAACACCCTCTATAGCCTCTGTTAGAATATACGCAAAAAAACTCAATATATTAAAACCTGAGACAAGACTAGGTGTCATATACTGAATAGACCAAAGTAGTAAAATTAGGGAGTTAATGCGTCTGTTCCCACAAGGTGAGCCCAAATATCACATTTTCAAAAAAAGCAGCTTTGTTTTAGAGCATTGTCCCTATTATTTTTTAGGGAAAATACATGTATTTCAAATATTTACATGTCTCATGTAATGTAAGAGATAACGCTACGAATAAAAATTATTTATAATTAATAAATTAATTCAATTTTCAGTTGGAGTTTACATAAATGACAAAGAAAAGCAGCAAATCCTACTTCAGAAACTGGAAATAACTAAAATAAGAAAGTCATTTATTGTTTGACAAGCTAGAAATTGACATTGTTGCAATAAAACAATATATACATTTAAGATATGACAACATATAGAGCACCAATGTACTATACATGTAACAGTTCAGTCATTTGTGCTTGTTAGATTTTCAAAATAGTCGCAGATTCATTTTTCTTTCGATGACCCGTCATTCTGCGAGCAGCCTCCGCAGACACACGCGTCCTTACGTCCACTTCTTTCTTTTGTCCGGGGATGTTTTCAGCAGCCTGGCGCACATCCCTCACCTGCCTCAGCTCCTCTCCTCCGACTGTGTGCTGCACACATCCTGACTGAGAGGGAGAGGCGAAGGAGGAAGAGGATCAACACAGGGGGACTTCTGAGTCAAACTTTAGCAAACTTTTACGCACACTTTTCATTTGAGAAGACTTATATGTTCCTCATCAACACATCAATGGTGTTTTTTCTCTCCAACGTTTATTATGACACTGCTTGTTGGAGCTGAAATGAAGGTGCGCCTGAAGGCAACATTTTTAACGTTGGTCTTATATGGATTTTTGTTGGCACCTTAATTAAAAGTATAGTTTTGAAGTTATAGCCTGTACCGGAGCGTCATTGGAGGCGTTAAGGGACGTCAATCCAGCGCCAAGAGGGTGAACCGGAGAAAGAAGTTGTCCGCATGAAGTGTTGGATTTATGTGATCTAAAAACAAGAAGTCGTCAATAATCTGGATTCCGTGATGTGTGTTTGAAAGTTTCCCCATCCGAATTAATTTCGTTCGGACAAGGGGAGACTTTAATGGGTTTTTTATGTGGGACCCGCTAGGATGGACGTGGTAGATGAAACAGAAGCGTTACAGAGATTTTTTGAAGGTAAGATTGTCTGATTATGATATATATTTATCAATACAGTTCACTATTAAAAACGCACTGTACAGAAAATGAACAGTGGATCGAAAAATATGTGACTTTGTTACTTTAACAACAACTTTGACTTCAAAATAGTTAGCTTTAGTGAAGGAAGTGATGTGTTTAAGTGTCCGCTCTTGTCAAATGTAGTTTCACCTGTTGTGTTGTATTTATAGGTTAACTAAAGTGTGAGAAAGCCTGGTTTAAACTATTATGATGCAAACATGACAGGTGGTTTACATCGCAATAATAATGGCTATAATATTTGCTTTTATGTTTTTTTGTGTTATGACTTTAAGGGGAATGTTTCCCAAACTTAATGTGCACTGGGAACGGTAAAAGTCTGTTTCACTTAGACTTTTCCTCTAAGCTGTTCATCTTAAAAACTAAAAACGCAACAAGGCAGGAGGTTCAACTGGTGCAGGGAGCAAAAGTGCTGGTGATGGGTAACAGATCAAGTTAAACGGGGAATCCTAAGAAAAAAATGAGGTGGAGGAGGGTGGGGTTGAGGGTTGGAAGGGTGCAGGAATTCAAGTCAAGATAAATGGTGTGTTTTGCAAGGGTGCTGTGGCACAATGTGTGTGTTAGAGACAGACGTGAGCAATGTGATTTTAACCAGTGATGTAGTGTTGCTCATTATAAGGCACACAACCACAAGTAGGACCAAAGTCAATTCGGAAAAGTGCTAATTTTTGCTTATCACCATTAATGCGGCTTGATAATGATATATATGAATGAAGATTTTTAGGTGGTAAACTTTTTCCAACATATACAAAAATAGTTTGTTGGTTTCTTCTGTATTACATCCCCACATTTACCAAATGTATACATCTTAGTTGTGTGTTGACTTGGAGACTAGAACATGAGAATATTCATGCCTTTGTTAACATTTTGTCCATCATATTCCTGCAGTAAGTTTCATACTTCTCAGGCAAGACAATCACATTTTGTCACCTTTGTTTGAAGAGTTTTTACTGTGCGCTGCCGAGCTTGCCACAGAATTCACATCTTGCTAATTAGTTTTTTTTTTTAAACTTAATGTCAAATGTTCCAAAAGTCAAGTGCACATAAAACACATACTGTGGTTTATGTATAATAAGTTATCTGTAGAAAGACTTAACACTTGATTGTAGTATACACAGAGTGTTGACTTAAATATACACAGACATCAATGACTGTCAGAGGTTCCTTGCCACTCTGACAGGAATTTAGTGTGTTTACATTCTTGCTTTGGGAGTAAAAGACACATTCTTACTTTGGCTTTATTTCAGCCACTTTTTGCTTGGACTAAAATGTCAGCTTGTCCACGAGTAGTGTGCAGTAGTTGCCGCCTTGATGCTTATTTTCCTATTTAACTTGATCTTTCTCTTAACATACCCTAGTGATATGAAACTACTGATTATATCTCTCTCCGATCTCAGATTCAGGCCTTTCGGTTGAGTTTAAATTTGTGACAGAAAGTAACATCAATACGCAGTTTCAGTTTGATGTATTAGATAACTAATGTCTATGTTCATCTTTCCCTTTATCTGAAAGAGACACACAGGAACACACACACACACACACACACTACACTATAATGGATTTTGGCACTTGTAAATTGTCTTTTAATAGGATTAGTAAAATATGTATACATTCACACTAATGCACAGTGTACATTCCTGGCATAGCCCTGGTGGCTGTTAAAACACAATGAGGTGAGACTGGTGTTTCTCCTCGAGTATTTGGCCTTCCCCAGGCGCTCACTCTCTCTGACTCCATTAGAGTGACAGTGAGCAGACAGGGTGAGGAGGTGAGATAGTGCAGACTCAGGGTGGAGAGAAACTGGCCTGTTGAGAGAAACCCAGTTAAACCAACCAACCTCCCCCAAAACTTGACCTTCTCCTCTCTGACTCACTTAGACAACAAACAGTCGCGTATACTCTCATGTTTGCACATAAAATGATCGTGACATTTATTGTTACCCGTCCTAAGTCAACCAAACACTTGATTAAACGGTGACCCACGCTGCCTGTTCTACATGTTCATCATGTCCTGAAGACAAAATGTATTGGAATTGAAACATTCATGTACAATGTTTTGAAGATTACATATGAAGACAAATGTTTTTTTTCCACTGTAATAAATGTGGATCCAGCCACCGTTAACTGCATGTTATATACTAATCATTTGGTCTATCACAGTTTCCAGTGATGCTTTCAGATGTCTTGTTTTGTCCAACCAACATACTGGCACATTCTCACAACTGAGAAGCCGGGGCCGATGTATTTTGGCACACATTTTGTATTTGCTACAAACAAATGGGAATAATAATGGTTTCTAATCTGCAAATAGAGTTAATTGACTAATTGATTGATCATTTAATTGTTTAAGTTGTAGTCAGAATGCTCACAATGATAATGTTAAAATGTTTAATGTCCACCATGTTTCCCATCTAGTTCAGTATGTTAGCACAATAACATTCGCTAATTTAGCACAAAAGAAGGAACAGCTGAGTCTGAAGGCATGTCATTGATTGATAATTTTGCTGTAAACCAAGGTATCTGACACAGTATTGACCTGATGTTGTCTTTAGATATCAGAGGATCATCAAAGCTGTTAAAAAGCTGTTTCATTGCATCCATCCAATAGTTCAAGATATTCCAAGGGAGAAAAGAGTATCAGAGCTCACTGATAGTCTTTAATAGTGCAAACAGACTAATGTTTGGACTCTACTGCGTCTTCATCGGATTCAAAACGGACAAAAACACAAGGCACACACATTTATAGTCAAACTAAAAAACATAGATAACAGGTTGAAGAGGATTTCAAACCTATTGGATAATGGATCCATGAACACTTTTATTTATCTGCTAATGTGGCGGAAAACCGTTCAATTTAAAATGAACTTGTTTAGTGGGAAGACACTGTTATTGAACTGTATGTGCCAGAAATAAACTTAAGCATATTCACCTCTTAACCATGTGAGTCTGAGGGTGAATTAATCACGTTCTTACTCCATATTGCCCTTAAAAGATGAACTCATCACACATATTACTATATCTAAATTCCTATGAAGTCCCACTGGCTGTACTCCCACAGTAGTTGTGAATCATGGATGGGAAGGTTGTCATCCATCTTGGAAAACCTGTGTGAAACAGAGCGACGTTTGGACGGCTCCTCTGATTTACAGATTTAGCAGTGAATTGCACTTAGAGGAATGTATTGTTTTTGAGCAGCCAGGCTTACAGGACTTACGAAAAGTTTTTTTTTTCATTGTTGTGCCTTACTCCCATCAGTGCTGACTGCCAACTGAGTAATCCTCAGTCGGTGTGTGTTGTTTGGGGTTGAACTGGACTTCAGGAAGATTAATTCACTTTTTTATGTCTTTGTGTGTTTGTGTTACTTAAAGAGAGGTTGTTATGAGGAAAGACACTTTGGCAGCAGTATAGGAGCGTAATGGGATGTTTGTTTGTCATACAGTATATGAGTCACTGTAACATGTTGACTGCAGGTGTTTATTAGAGTGACTCTGACTGAAATGTAATAGTTTTTATTCATCTACATGAGCCTTATCTCTTGACTATCTATTATGAAATTCTTAGCATTTTCAGTCTAATAAGCTTCTTCTTCATGTTAGTCCACATCTTCGTATTTCTGCTCTTCATGTCCCTCTTTATACCCTTCTCTTCTTTTTCATCCTCAATGTCTCCTGTGTCTTCTTGGATCGTCTCTCTCACACCATGCTCTGTCAATCTGTCTGTCATTGGCCCTCAAACTCGACCTCACATTTGCAGTGTTTCAGGTTTTTTTTCCAGCCTCTCTCCGTGTCCCAGTCCCAGCCTCGTCACTCCTGTAATCTCCTGAGCCAGGTCCGCCGGTGCGACCAGTGCTTGTGTGCGACAAGAGCTGTGTGTGGTAGCCTGGTACAGCCCTTTCTCATGACTGGGGAATAATCCTCATTATAACACTCTCCGAGCCTTTCTCTCTCAGACACACACACACACACACACACACACACACATATGCTTTTACACACAAGCATGCACGCGCAGGCACCCACACACACACACACACACACACACACACACATATGCTTTTACACACAAGCATGCACGCGCAGGCACCCACACACACACACACACACACACACACACACACACACTTGTTACCCTGATCTGCGACTCTCAGGTCTACAGAAGAAAGTCTTTCAGCCCGAGTAGGGAAACATGTGAAAATTAGAGAGGAATTGTTCTTCTCATCTTCTGTTTCAGGTGCTTTCATCTCAAGGACGTCAACATGCTTTGGCTACGTGCAGGTACTCTGCCGCTCTGTCTGCTCTGCTACTCTTTAGCTGTGATTTATCAGTCCCTACCTGACGAGGGGCTCTCTGATTGTCTTCTTAATTAATCTGTGTCGTTGTGATGCTCTTCACTCTTTTATCAGTAACACTGTCTTGTAAACCAACGGAGAAGGTATATAACTCTCGAGCTATTAGAGCTGTCTAACACTTTCTAGTGTAGATTTGGCACACGTGCTTTCATTTACTATTTGTGTCCCTATGTTTGTTAAATTGCACATTGCAGGCACAATGTCGGTATTCCTAGACTGTGCAGCCTCCTGTAGAACAACTGAGAGATTGTTTGCTTGTGTACATTGATTGTATTGATATTGCTTAGATCTTTCAGGTTATTTTTAGTTGATTTTTGTGAAAAGTATCTCTAAAAGGGCATCTGGCTCCTGTTTTAGGCATCTATCTATCATATAATACCTGGAATTATTCTACAAACATCTGTTTTAATGTGTGTTGCAACCTTTTTTTTATTATTGGTTCAGGATGTCATTTGATGTTAAATCTCTTGTATTCACTGTCTGTACAATGTGTGTATACTGTATGTGTTGTGGGTGTGCAGCCAAGTTCATTCTGGTCCAAGTGTTTGATAATCAGATGGACTTTGTTCCTCCTCTCAAAGTGTTTAATTATTAACACACAAATGTGAGTCCATACAAATCTCATTAGGAGACAAAAATATCTGAAAAACTTAAGTTTTGTTTAGATTTTATATTCCTTCTAATGTGTTTTCTTGTCTGTCTGTGGCCCTAAATAATCGTTTACACAACTCTACGGGAAGATAATTACATAATATACTACATTACAACAACAACAAGAAAACATGTATGGAAAAGTTGGGCATTTGATTGACTGATATAAGTCAAGTCATGTTTATTGGGCACTCACACACTTGGTCCTCTGTTTGTGTTCATTTTAGTTTATTACTCTGCTGACAACCCAGGCATTGAAATGGTGGCATAACACACTCACATGCACGCACACACACACACACACACACACACACACACACGCACACATACAAACAAACAAACAAACACCCACATGCACGCGTATGCTTACAGGCATACACACACACACACACACATCCCCTAATCTCTCAAAAGGCCAGTCTGTATCGAAGTTGGACTGACAATCATTTCACTGTTCCTTGTTGAACACAGCTGGACAGAGAAAACACATAGAGGGTGGGGAGATCTACACATCCCATTCAGAGCAATTTAAAACTTTACCGATTCAGTGAGCTGGAGGTTACAGATAATTTATGTTTCTATTATAATATTAGCATTTAATGACTGCGTGACCCATAACTTCCCTTAAATCACAACGAATGTGACGTCACACGTTACGAAGGTGGTGAAAGCATCTTCAAGAGGCATCAAGCACATGGTATCTGTTCTCAGTGAACATGTTCATCAGCTACAGAGTCATGAGAGATGCCCTGGCTTTTTAGATTTGTTAGGCCTTGGATTTTTATTTATGTAATTTAGTTTTTTTGAAACATTTCTATCCACCACAAATTATGCTCCTGTGATTTTATGTCACTAATGAAATCCTACTTCCACAGTGTAGTCTGACATTCATCCACTTTTACTTCCTGTTAACTTCCTGTTAACTTCCTGTTACCTCCTTTCAATGTTAACTTTGTCTCCAAACAGCGATCAACTTACCTGAAAGCCTTTTTTTAGTGCGTTGGTTCTCAGTAATATAACTTCATAAGCAGCAGGGGCATACATTGGGGCATGCAGGTGGATAAATGAGGCTACAAATAAGATTACCATGTTACTGTTCCCCTAAAAATTGATTTAGATAAATATATAAATGTGTCACATTGTCATCTGAAACCTTTATTTTCTCATGCCTCAATCTTTGAAAGTGTGAAAATGCTATAACGATGTATCAAATGACAATGTGAAAACAATGTGAAAAAATAAAATATGTCACTTGTAGTAATCATGGAAGCTTATCACTCAACTCTGCAGCTGCCCTCGGATTTAGGGAACTTTATAGCGGGTTTCAGCTCATTGTTTAGCCGCCTGGCTTTCAGCAGAGCCAGATATTTCCATCAGGAGTTGGAGGAGACCAAAAACAGAGCTAAAAGATAGTAAATGTTGGACTGATCAGGTGGACAGACACACAACTCTAAATGAATGAGAATGTTGCTCCCTATATGCAAATAAGAACCTGTTAAGAAGTTTTTCATATCAACTTAAAACGTGTCACATGTCAGTCATATATTCACTACTTGTTTCCGCTGCCCCAGTGGCCTAAAAAATAATTTACATTATTGTTATCAATGTCTGTTTTTCCCGCTTGTGTATTTCAGTAATGTCATGTTCATTTCCCCCAAATCACAAATTTGCCTGTGAGAGTTCAGCCTGATCCTACATCTCTGTTTGGAGCTGTTTAACAGAATTTGTTTCCAAGTGTCTTACTCTACCGAGTTTTTGTGAAATGTAGCATCTAACTCAAAAACAATCAAAGTACAAAAATATTTAACACACACAACCCGTCTCTCTTCATTTTCGATCAAGGTCCTGAACTTCTGGTAGTTTTGACTTGAACTCCGCTCACATTCGATCTTGGACTTGTCTCGGACACTTGATTACAGCCCTCATGTTTTCTCCTCAGTCTTCTTCGTAGGCTTTTCCCTCATCATTCCATCCTTGGACATCAAACTTGTATTCTGCCTTTCTTGCCCCCGCTCTCCTAACCCTCCATCTATCTACTCTCCCCTCTCTCTCCATCTCTCTATTTTTCGTTATCAGGCCTGCCAGCTTAAATTTACTGCCTATTTGGGTGGGGTGCACATCTGGATCTTATTTAAGGGGAACCATCCTGCTTTGCTCCCCTTGCACTGGCACGTATTAAGAGACATCAACCATCTGTTTCTATCCAGCAAAGAAAGTCAGTCAGTGTAAACAGGCTAGTTGTTTCCAAAACCATGGTAATGTGAGAATTTATAATGTTAAACAAAATCGTTTGGGCTGTTCTTGATTTAATTGCTTGGAGACCAGTGTTTTGGTTTATGGGTTTTATGATTGAAGGTTGTAAGATGTTGATGTTTTAAGCTGTCAACTCTCGCTTTATTGTTCCAGAGATAATATTGTCTGTTAAATCATTTCTGGTGAACGGTAGTAATGTGTGTAGAGTAAAAATAACACTAACAAGTAACATTTGTGTTTGGTTTCTGGTTAAAAGTGAAGTGTTAGTGAAAGACTAAAAAATAGAGGGATAAAGAGATGCAATTTTCAATGCTAACACAAAAATTCCTTACATTCCCGACTGAGTAGCTGCTTAATCTATCAGAGAAAGGGTGAGCGCGTGTGCGTGTGCATGTGTGTGTGTGCGCGCGTGTGTGTGTGTGTGTGTGTGTGAGAGAGAGAGAGAGAGGGAGAAGGAGACAGAGAAGGAGAAGACTGGGGTTGCCTGCCCACCCACTATATACCAGGTCCTTACCCTCTGCTTCACCCCCTCCGTCCTGCTCCCCCTCTCCTCTCTCACACTCACTTTGTTTCCAGCATCTGCAGTCTGGGACAACTAGTGACAGCTTTAAAGAAAATGTATCACTTTCTGTCTCATGTAACATTTGAGTCGAATGCTCTGGGTGCATCAGGGAAGGTTGCTTTATATAAAGTGATTTACTCTGTTCTAAATGTATGCATAAGCAAATGCTTGTTCTGCATTTTGGTGTTTTAAAGATTAAGTGGGGTCATGTGTTTGGGATTTGTGAGGCTTTGATTATCAAAGGGTGAAAATGACCCTGGGGTGAAGTAAGGGGAGCATTAGGGAGTTATGAAATTACTAGTATATGTACCGTATAGGCTAGACAATTAAAAGATGTAGTTCATTTTTATTATAGATGAACAAAGAAAAATGGGGACAACACAATCTATTTTAGTCACTCGGTTGGTAATTGATCTGATATTGTTTTCACCTTGTGTGTGTGTGTGTGTGTGTGTCATGGCAAAATGTGGTCCTGGAGACACCTACTGTAGTGGGATCTGCCACAGAGGTTTTGAGTATTTTGCGAAGGCTGAGTTCAAGGGACTATTGCTCCACCACTTTACGTCCCTGGCCTATTTGGGTATCGCAGCCTGTGTGATCTGTTTTTTAACAGGGAAAGGCAGCTGAGGTACAAAACAGAAACTGTCAGCTGGAGTGATTCCAGTCAATATGAGGAATGAGAGGAACTGAGTCATCAGTATGTGATCTGTAATGTTGAATACTAACACATAATTAGACTGTGGGTCACTCCTGTAACCTTAATCTTTAAATTCTGAGAAAACAAATCAGAGCTCCTCTGTTTTACCTGATCTTGATTATGTGTTGAGTGAAATATTCTAATTATTACTGATATAAAGGAATTGATACAATATAATCAGGTTAGTTGGAATCTGACAATACATTTTAAAAACAAACTGAGTTAATAATAAATTGGTTGCAATGTGTTGAAGCTAGAGTGGTGTAGCGTTTTTTGGAGTTGCTGAAAGATTCCCATTGCTAATTCCCAGATGCTCTCCATCTCCCCTCTGTGTTCCCGACCCTCCCTTCACCACAGGTCATGATATTATCACTTCTCTGGAGCCAGCCAACATCGACACCAGTATCCTGGAAGAGTACATCAGCAAGGAGGACGATAGCACTGACATGTCAGTAGTGACTCCAAACCGACACAGCAACGTCAAAACAACATGCACCAACCGAATCAGATCATGTCGTTACAAAGGAATTTGTTTTTTCTGATAAGGCTAATCGCTTTTTTCTTCTTCTTCTTCTTCTTTCTCCCAGCTGTTTCTCAGAGGTCCACAGCACCCCGGGACCAAATTACTCATCTCCCCAGGCAGGAGTGTCCTCCTCTGGGGGGTTGGTGTGTGGTGTGAGCCCCCCCATTCCACTGCGCCAAGGAGCCCCTCCTCCTGGGCCTCCTAGCTGTCAGAACGCCTACCCCCCAGGTCCATCCCTGGGCCTCCGACACAACTACCTCTGCCTGGGACAGCAGCAGCAGCAACACCAGCAGCAGCAACAGCAGGCTCACATCAAGCCTGAACACAGGGGCCACTACGCTCCAGGGTGAGCACAATATCATAGAGGTCGATAGATAAAGGTGCAAACGGGAGAAAGTATAGAATGAGCTGATACTTGGGTTCAAAATGTTCACGATGCTCCTGCAACTCACATTTTAAACCTAAAATCAGGCAGAAGTTGTAGCAGATGACGCAGCATGTTTTTTTTTAATCATGCAAAGAAACCAAACACACACCTTGCTACAGGCACATTATGCAATCAATACTTGATTAAGCTTCATTTGTACAAATAAAACACTAGCTGGTCAAGAGGGGGAGGGAGACTGATAACAGACAGAGAGAGAGAGTCAAATTACATCCAGCAAAAATCCTGACGCACACAAACTTGTGTAAAGAACGTCTACACTCACTCTGATCCCAAAGGAGAGTTTTTCCTTTAAATATAATGGCAGTTGAGAAAATCTGAAGAATATACGAGGGAAGGGCTTCTCAACTTCAAGCATGGTATTTCTATGAGGATTCTTATGATTTGAAGGTCGAATATTACTGTTTTTTTTTACATATAACATCTACCTTCTGTTTTTTTAGGACACTACCTGAGTCCCCCCCAGACTCCAGCTCAGAGCCGTATTCTCCTCAACAGGTGAATGGTAAGTAACAATTTTCTTTTCTTTCGCTCCCTAAAAAAATGTCTAGAAATTATGTGACAAAGAGCACACACTTAACAGAACATAACAAGCAGGACATGTGCTTTAATCTGTATACTGCACTCAGACACACAGTGAGGAGGAAGCCACTGAAGTATGTAAGGTGTAAGTGGGTCACAGTCAAATCAATATGCGTGTGCTACTCATCACTTTGTTGTATTGTAACAGAGCAAGTAAAAAAGAAGTTTGTGTGAAAACCAATCAATATTTTTTATGCAGCGTGTATCTGTCATTTATTAATAAACTGTTGACATTATTTGTCTGGAAAATTGATTTTATCAACTGAAACCAACTGTTGAATCCACAAAGAATGAACCAGCTTGTTTCAACATACGAGTTGAACACCAACGGTACATAAAGTCATTATGTACTTCTTGCCGCTCACACCTGTGTTGGTCTTGCCCATTAGTAAAAAGGTGTGGTTATATCTGATGGGCATCCTTCCAGTTCTCGAGTTTGACAATGGACAAATGGAAATAGTTTTAGCTAAGGTTTCCAGGGAAGAAAAATAAAATGCAGTCTGAAATGCAGAACGGACAGATCAGTCTTGAGGTGATCAAATGTATTCGGAAAAACAGTGTGTGTAACCACAAAGACGTTATGCTCCTTCCTTGTTGTGTCTTTTAGATCCTCACATGATCAGGACCATGACACCAGAGAACATGTGTCACATGACTCCAACGCCACCCCTGCCACCACACGGGCACTATCCCAACATGCATCGGGACATGTACCTGAAGCCTGAGCCCATGATAACACAGTATCCCATCGGTCCAGCCACAAGCGGAAGTGGAGACATGCAGCAGACTCAGATGCTCCATCAGCTACTGCAGCATCCTCAGGGGCAGGAGTGAGTCATGAAGACACAGAGGAGGGAGGGAGGGTTGTGCCATCCAGTTTGTATGGAGCAGAAGGAATGATGGGAAGGAGTAGAAATACGTGCAACTTTTGACTGTGTTTCCATTTCCTCGCACAGCGGCATTCCTGTTCACCAGGCCAAGAAGAGGAAGCACTCTGACTCGCCCAACAGCACCCTCAATTCCCAAATCCTCACAGGTATCATCAAGCAAGAACCAGGTAGGCAGGCATCTTTCTTCCCCTTCACCCCCTCCACCTCAGGCTCACCTGCTCTCACCTACTCTTTAACTTTTGCACAGAAGACATTTACAACAGTTGCAGACATTCTTAGCATGCTTCTGAACCGTCTTGCTTTAATTGCTGATCTGTTTGTCACAGGTTTAATGCAGGATGCAGACAACTCTTACCTGGACCCAAACTATCAGTGCATTAAGTGGCAGCCTCACCAGCAGAACAAGTGGACACCACTGTATGACGCAAACTACAAAGAGCTGTGGGTGGAACTTATGTTGGCATATCTATGCATCTTGAGGCCTTTATTTTTTTGGGGGGGAGCTGAAAACCAGCCAAAAATGAAAGAAGATATAATTGGTTAAACAAATTATACATCAAAGTATACAGCGGGAGTGGCAACGCAATAGCAAGGTTGCAGAGGTCTACAAATTCCTCAGAGGTGAGCCGTGCGGGGGAGTGAACGAGTGCAGGGTTTCGGCTTAGAAAGACAACGTGAGGAGGGGGTAAGGGGAGAAAAAAGTGTACACCTACTTGTGCTTTTTGCGATGCCAAAGTGGAAAAAAAGTATAGGGAGGAAGGTTAATATGAACTCCCA
Source organism: Echiichthys vipera (assembly GCF_963691815.1). Classification (NCBI taxonomy): domain Eukaryota; kingdom Metazoa; phylum Chordata; class Actinopteri; order Perciformes; family Trachinidae; genus Echiichthys; species Echiichthys vipera. The sequence goes on along the minus strand of NC_139832.1, from coordinate 13,875,469 downwards.
AGACCTTTCAGATATGGTATCAAAACCACCTGGTTGCCCATCACAACATTTAGCACACTACTCCTACATAAAGGAGGGTTTTTTAGTTTGGTTTTAAATTAGATTTATTAAGTCTTTCAGATGATCTCAGTCCTCAGTGTCGTTAAGTAATGGCAAAAAAAAGAGACAAACCAATGAGGAGATCTTTATTGACATTAAAATATATCTTAAGGGTCAACTGTGGCGCAGGAGGTAGAGCAGCGGTGCTTTAAACCACAAGGTTAAAGGTTTGATTCTCTGCTTTCTGCCTACATGTTGAAGTGTTCTAGAGCAAGATACCGGTCCCCCAATTACTCCCAGGGTGCTTTTTAGCTGCCCACTGCTCCTTAGGATGGGTTAAAATAAGACATTTAATTTAGCTATATAGTTTTTAAAGTAATTGTACGTGACCACTGACCTCAAATAGATTATAAAATATTGTCCATTTCTTTAAAAAATGACATAGATTACATATGTGTGTATCTCTCTGAGGACTTGGACCTAAAAACTAATGGATGCCCCCTGAAATAGAGTCTCCCCCTTGTGATAACTCATTACTCTGCACCCTCTGGCTGTATTAACAGTCTTCTTACAACAAATATGAGCTTCAACTTCAAATGAATAATGCCACGCTCTCTTTCCCTGTCTTTAGTCCAATGCCGACCTACCGTGTTGATGCTGACAAGGGCTTCAACTTCTCCTTGGCTGATGATGCTTTTGTTTGCCAGAAGAAGAATCATTTCCAGGTCACAGTATACGTAGGCATGCTGGGAGATCCCAAGTACATCAAGACGAGTGACGGCCTGCAGCCCATCGACTGCTTCTATCTCAAACTCAATGGAGTAAAAGTGCGCAAAGGCAAAATGGTGAAGACAACATCAGCTTGACTAGATAATTAGCCCTAGAGTATTAAGTGTATATTTTACTTCCCTCTTCATTACCAGGTGGAGGCTGTGAATCAGTCCATCAGTGTGGAGCAGTCACAGTCTGACCGCAGCAAGAGACCCTTTAAGCCAGTGCTGTAAGTCTGAACACTTTAAAGGATAAGGTCATGATACAGTATACAGCTATAGAAGGAGGATTAAAAAAAAAAATAATAATGTGTTTATGATTTTGTTTCCCCCAGGGTCACCCTGCCCTCAGAGCAGGTCACAAAGGTCACAGTGGGGCGGCTCCACTTCAGCGAGACAACGGCGAATAACATGAGGAAAAAGGGCAAACCAAACCCTGACCAGAGGTGAAAGACGTGCCTTCACATGTGAACATAGGATTGACCAGGATCCCATCATAGTTCCAGTAGTCACATCTCCTCCTGATGTTTTTGTCCTCGCAGGTATTTCATGCTGGTGGTGGCGCTGCATGCTCAGTCCCACAGTCAGAGCTACACTGTGGCTGCCCAAGCGTCTGAGAGGATCATCGTCAGGGTAACGTCTGGCCATGTCTGTCTGCCTCCTACAACAATCATATCCCTTGTGAATGTGACCCCTTTGGTCTACTTTATGTTTATTTCTTCAAAATCACTGTGTAGATCTTAACATCTTCGCCATTTTCTGTCTTCCCATTCATTTTATCTGCGTGGCTGTGATCCCCAGCATACTTATTGTACAATCCATTATATTCAGTGAGCTGTGCTGTGAACGCCGGTATCTCTGAAATGTCAACCTTTTGTGACATAAGAAAAACAACTGTGATTAATTAAGAGTCTTAAACTGTAGTGGAATATTTGACCGTACAGCTGATCTAAAAAAAAAAAATGAAAGCAGGGATTTATGGTTTTCACTGGACAGCGATGGCAATGCATTTACTCCAGATGTGTAAAACATGGAATTACAGTCTATATTATATTTACTTAACTGCATGATCTCAAGAAGTATTAGAGATATTTGAAAGCTAAAACAAGAATTCACTTTTAGCCAGTGGGTTAACATGAAACCACTAGTTTAGTGAACAATTTTGTTTCTTTAGTCAAAAGAAACACTGACTGCTATAAGGTCTAAAACAAAGGCCACCCTATATATCTTAGGCTTGTGTTAAAGGAATAGTTCCAGATTTTGGGAAATACGCCTATTTGCTTTCTTGCCTAATATTTGTACGGTAAATATGTGGATGAAACCAGCAGCTGGTTAGCTTAGCTTAGCATGATGACTGGAAACAGCTAGCCAGCTAAACAGATTACCAGTATGTGTTCTTCACTGGCCGCAGTGCAGAGCACTTACTGGAATGTCCACTGGTAGTCTGGAAGAATGGTATTGATCTCCTCATTGAATTCTTGGCAAGAAAGTAAATAAACACATTTTTCAAAATGTCGAACTATTAATAGAAAATCTTGTAATGATTTGTATGTCTTTGTTTGGCGTATCTTTTATAACCATCTGAACTGTTGTTTGTCTGTGCACCTTCTTCTTTGTCTCTCTGTTACAGGCATCCAACCCAGGCCAGTTTGAAAGTGACAACGAGGTGCTGTGGCAGCGTGGCCAGCTGCCTGACTCAGTCTACCACCACGGGAGAGTCGGCATCAACACCGACCGGCCGGACGAGGCCCTTGTCGTCCATGGCAACCTGAAGGTCATGGGCTCCGTTGTTCACCCGTCTGACATCAGGGCCAAAGAAAATGTCCAGGAGGTCAGGATGACACTCAGTGTGTATGTATATGGGTGTGTATGGGTGTGTGTGTGTGTGTGCGTGCGTGCATGTGTGTGTGTGTGTACATGTGTGTGCGTGTGCGTGTGTCATTGTGAGCCTTGTCCTCTTGTCATCATGAATCATGTCATCCAAATGCCCATGCTCAGCACAGATGACTGTGCAGTTTAACTCTGAGTTTTGTCTTTTCATTGTTCTTGATCCAAGCATCTCATCTGCAATGTTTTCATACCATCTGCATGACGTCACTGTCATTCTGTCTGTGCGTAGGTCGACACCACAGACAATTTGAAACGGATTTCTCAGATGAGGCTGGTCCATTATCATTACAAGCCTGAGTTTGCTGCCACCGTGGGCATAGAGAACACTGCAGAGACTGGTAACAACTTCATAGATAACAAATTTAAATGTTTCCCTCCATCATCTCATTTCCTTGTACATGTTATCATCTCCATGTCTTAATATTTGATCTGCTTTTTTCTCCATGTGAATTGTTTTACAAGCGTGTTCTGTATCTGTGCATGTCCTCATGTTTATGCTACCTCCTGCAGGAGTGATTGCTCAAGAGGTTCAGCAAATCTTGCCTGAAGCAGTGAAGGAGGGTGGTGATGTGGTGTGCGCAAATGGTGAAACTATCCCCAACCTGTTAGTGGTCAACAAGGTAATGAAAACACACAACACACATAGAAAGTGTATACAGACGTCACTTCCATACACAATAACAGCTCTTCCTCTTATTTCAAAGGACCGTATCTTCATGGAGAATGTGGGAGCAGTGAAGGAACTATGCAAGCTGACAGACAACCTGGAGACTCGTATTGACGAGCTGGAGCGCTGGAGTCGCAAACTGGCCAAACTGCGTCGTCTTGACAGCATGAAGAGCACCGTGAGTGGGGGCACTGTCAGGTGAGTAATGAGCAGATGTCCTCACATTCATTTTAAACAGAGGTAGAGTGTTCAGGCTGTGGCGGTGGAAGCAGCAGGGGGTTGACAAAGAAAACAGAGCAGGCTGGCGTGGGAAGTTGAGACGAATTCAACTTTTGAAGAAACGCAATCTAACGTCACGATGCAGTGGCCAATGTGATCAGACTTGTCACAGTCTCTTTGGGGCGGTGTGAGATTCCTGTTCAGTCAACAGTAAACAACCCTGCCTCTATCACCTGCCCAAAAAGGGTAAAAAAAAGCAAAACACCAGCACAAAGCTCAGTCCCTCCGTCTCTTTTCTTTCTCTCTTTTTCCCTGAAATGAAGCTGCCTTCAAGTGCGGTTGGAAATGTCAAGAGCATAACAACAATCATAAGATAGTTAACAATGACAACAATAATTGTGAAATATGTCTACTTGTGCTACATTAAAGAACACAACAGGGCGTCAAACAAACAGGCCATAGGTGAAACTCCCACTGCTGGACAAGCCAGCGGCAATTTGCCGGAGTTGCCTGAGGCTGTGTGAATGCGGCCTTAGGCTTCAGGTTTGGGTGTAGAAGAGAGAATCTTGTATGATTTGAAAAATAATTAATGAATTACTTTTGTTTTTCTTTTGCCATGTAGCCAATCAGGGAGTTATTTCAGCAGAACAGGAAGTGGCCCACTCAGAAAGAAGCCAGTTAAACCTGGGAGTAAGGTCTGTGGCGATAATGATGTATTTATACAGTGCTTTAAGTTAACAGCAGGATTTACAACTTTAATGTAAACTGTGTATTTTTTATTTCAGACTTCTGCTCCAGATCAAGGCTGCATCAGCCAGAGGTTCATGCAGGGAACCATCCTGGCACTCGTCATTGTCATGGCCTTCAGGTTAGACTGAGAAAAATGTGTTTGGAGAGGGAATGCTGGATGAACAAAAAAAATCAGCTTCATCTGCGTGCAGTAGTGACATGATCTTGATTTGTACCCCAACAGTGTCATTTCCATGTCTGTCCTTTATGTGTTGACTCTTCACCATAGAGGAGACGTCACAGAGAAAGACGGGTATGTGCCTTTAAGGGAGAAAGACCCTTGAGCTTTACAGTGAAAGAAAAATCTAATTTTCCACTTCTTCATTAATGTCTTTCTATATAATCTGTTCCTGCTTCCTGTAGCTATGTTCCTTCCTGTGTTTTCTACATCTCTTGGATGCCCGTCTTCACTGCCACTCTATCTTTCTGTCCACCTGTCTGCCCATGGTACGCTTTCAACACCTGCCTATCTTGCTGCTTCATTGTTTTGTTTTCTGATCTACTCTTTCAGTCTTATCTGTGATTGCTTAGTTGGGTGTTTCTTTTTTCCTGTCTGAAGGAGATCTTGAGTCATGTATCTAAACACCGTAAAATAAATTGGGTTTTAAATGTTTCATTATTTTACCTAAAGCATGCTCTTGACGTCCTGTACTGCCATTTGATTGGTTTAGGTCCAGAGCTGCACTAGGATCCTCACGCAAGAGTCCATATACTCCAGTGTCCACCACCCCTGCACCAGGTGAGTGGAGTGACTGACCATGGACAGTGACAACAAGATGGCTCAAGGCATGCTAAATAGAAGTATATTTTACTGAGATCTGATCATTTTCTCTTTTTCTCACAAAAACTGCAGCTTGCTGTTCAACTACAGCCATAAACAACCAATCAACAACAGATTTGACATTGAGTAACAACCAATCCACACCGGGTAAGTCAGTAAATATGAGATGTTTTCCTGTAGTTTACCTCTGTCTTCAATGCTGATTAATTATCTTCCTTCTCTAGATTTAGGCAGCCCGGTGCCCACACTAGGCACTATGCTTAAAAAGGGCAAATCCAGACAAATGGACAAGGACCGCAGTAGAAATCGTCTGAGTCACACCTCAGCACCTTTGTACTTTGCCAAGTCCAAAAAGCCGGCACCTACGGATCTGGGTGGAGTTGGTGCTGCCAATCGTCTGCCCCCAGGTCAAACGCCACTGCCACGCAGACAACGCAGCCTACACACAAAAGGTAAATCCACAAATTCAGCCCAGACATGGCACTTTCTTTTCACATCTAACATACAGTATGCAAACACAGCACAGTCATGTGTTTGAGCAGCAAACAAAGCTTATCTACACACTGCACAACGGAATGCTACAGTATGGGTAAGGTGCTCGTAGTGACGCTTTTCTTTTGCAGGAGGAAGGTCAGCTCCCTCTCTGACTAGTCTACACATTGTGGAGACAAACCAAGAGATCACAGCACCGAGTTGTGCAACACCTGAAAGCTGCAGGTATATACTTAAAAAGTACACTTGTCTTGAGTTGACGTTGAACAGATGGGTGACAAATTAAAAAAGCAACATAAAATTTCCTAGTAAGGTGATCCATAAGTCCATGGTCCATAAGCAGCCAGAACAGCTTCAGTGCTCCTTGGCATAGCTTCTCCAAGTCTCTGAACTCTACGGAGGGATAATGATGGGGGTTTATGATGGTGGTGGAGAGCGCTGTATTACTCCTAGGTATAAACTTTCCCAAAGGGGTTCAGTCAGGTTGTGTTCAGGTGATTGTGAAAGTCATAGCATGCGATTCACATACTTTTCATAGTCATCAAACTATTCAATGGAACCTCATGCCCAATATGGGAGTATCTGAATTTATTGTGTTCTTCCACTCATTTATTCAAGTTTTTACTTTATTTCACTTGTTTACACAGTTTTAATTCAGGTCTTTTTGCTTAGTGTTGATGTTATTTTTTTATCTGTCTTGACTCAAGCTATACAGTATCACTCCACGGAAAAAGAAATTCCTCCATCTCACAAATCACTTTGCACATGACGTGAGTATACACACGACTGAAGGCATGCAATGCTAACGTTTTACTTTACCATGTCATAATAATTTCCGAGTAGGTTTTCTTTTAAATTAATTAATAATTCTTTTAAATTAATATTGTAATTTGGCAATAATTATTAGTAAAATAGAGACTGGCTTTAATTACGTATACTTCCAATGAATACATTCCAATTAATTGCTAAACTAGCTTTATGGAGATTTAGATGAACATGCAGAAATGTGCATTTTTTTAATTTAATTTGTATTAGTTTTTACTTTTCTATAATTTTATTTTCAGTAATGAAGAAAAAACTTGCCAATAATAGATGATAGATGAATACATTTTGAATACACTTTTCTCTATAATCATTTCCAAATTACATTGAGACAAATTGTTAGGAAATAACAGCTCCATAGAACATAGTGTAACCCGTGCAACTAAAAACAACATTTCAACTGTACGGCCACAGATACATAAAGCATATTTAATTCACTGCAGGTCCAGAAACAGTGTGTGGGTACGACAATGTGGAGCCACCAATGGACGTTTATGCCCCAACCACGCAGAGACAGAGCTGTACAGTGGACAGAGTACATCAACAAAGGTACGTATTGATCATCTGGATCCATCATATAATCACAACATATTTTGTTATTTTTTGATTTTTTTAACCACTACAATTATATCTGAAACAAGCACAAGTATTTGTCAAAATGCATTTCCTCTAGGGAACTGCAAATGATTTACTTACTTACTGGCTCATTATATTATTTATTCTTTTCTCTAAGGGGACCCATCACCTGTGGTCAGTGCCCGTGCGGTCCTTCCAGGACATCACCTACCACTTCCGTGTCTCCTTGTCTGTGAGTAAACGTTCAATAGGCTTTCAGGTGTCGTACTTATATTGTCATACTTATTTTGAATAACGTCAATGACTGATTAATGTTTTTATCTCCACATGCTTTTCATTGACAGAGTGACGTGAGCTGTGCCACCGAAGGAGAAACTTCCTCACACTCTGACTACCATTTCCTCATTCAAAGCAGCTGTGTGTGAGGGGGAAGACGATGTGTCCGAGTGCCTATACAACACACCACGTCTTTCATTTGTGGTTGCATTTGTTCACTGTTGTAATAGTATAGAGTTTTATCTCATTATTGTACATTATTTTTAAAGATATTCATACAGAGCAAACTATATACGACTGTCCCCATTGTAATCCCCTCCATATGTACGTAAATGCATTAAGACATCTCTTTTTGCTCTGATCACTGGAGTTTGAAACACTGGGTTTTTTTCTGTCACTGAAAACGTTTTAGATCACTGTAACTGAGGACTGTGTAGTGTCAGCGTTAACTGAGTCCATGGGTTTATAGCTCATTTTATTAATGATCAGTCCATACTTAATACAATCCATTATTACTTTTCAGCAGAATTCAAGTTTCTAAATGAAGTCCAGGCTAAGATACTATTAATGACTCTGTACACATTTTCTCTTTAATACAATGCATCTGTTTGCACACTGAAACCAGTGTCAACGGAAAACAAAAACACTTTTCAATAGTAGTTTTATACACTGGAGAGAAGATCATTGGTTCTGCTGAAGGCCTCAGTGAATGGTTGCAACTCGCACTGAAAATATACCTCAGTAGTGCACACTGGCAAACCCTGGGTCCCTACAGTTGAGCATTGTGTTTGAGGCTGCTGCAGTCGACTGTCTGCTGTCTCCTCATGCAGCATCTGCACAGAGAAGGAAATTCTGTGCAGTATTTCTGTCTCAATTGGGACATTGAATGAAACATCAAATTGTTAAGTTAAATGTGTATGCATCGTGCATACTATTACACAGAAACCCTTTTTATCGTTCCTAAAATGAAGGCATACAGGTCAGCAGATTCACTGCAAGACATGCGTTAAGACTGGAAAGGTAAAGGAATCACTTGAAACGACCATGTAGAAACACTGACAGCTCTTAGCATCTGATAGTGGAAATGCAACAAGTCTAACACTGACAATATTTCAAGAAACACTGGAATAGCTTACACTGTATTTTGCTAACTGGACAGAATGCTGGCAAGGCAAAAATGGCATATATCATTCCAGGTGCATGCCCAATCATTTCTCTCAAATAACACATCTCAGCTCAGAGGCAACTCGAATGCTGCTTCAGCTATGGGAATTCAATTGTAATGGTCCGATCGTAAAGCTGAGGAGGAGTTGCATTTATTTACGCACACTGCAGAGATAAAGGATATTTTACACTGGACTGTATGGTGTAATTCTCTGGATGTTTTGAATACTTTTCCTGTGCCTATACAATTAAGAATACGCAGTGATAACACTTTGAGTATAACTGAATTGTATGAAGTTTTCTTTTCTATAATCGTTCTCGTTTTGAAGCCATTCTCCACTTAATCTCTCCACCAAGCTCCTGTTGCTTTTGTCAAAATGTGTTTGTTTTTTTAAATCCACATTCCAGGTGTGTCTGTATTCAGAAAGAAAAAACAATAATGTAAAATCAATATTAAATAGGAAAACAGCCATCAGACAAAAGTTTATGGAATATATCGTAATATTAATACACTGTACAATGCTCTCAGTATACTTATTATGACTTCAGTGGGTGTAGTGTACTATTTTAGCTTATTTATAATGCACCAGCTAGCATAATGAAACCACTGTAGCACTTTTTGCACTGTATATATGAACTGCTCTTGCTCTATCCAGTGCACCAGACTGTTTTCAAATACTCTGGCAGAACTGCATTACATGTAACTGTATAGCTTAATTTTGTTACTACCAGTGCTCCTTTTTATCTGATGTGTTTTATCATATTGTTTTATAGTTGATATTTTTTTTGTGGGTTGTTGCATTATCCATAATATATTAACTTTTGGCTAATGGAGCCCAGAAATGATTGACAAGCATGTACACACACACACACACACACACACACACACACACACACACACACACACACACACACACACACACACACACACACACACACACACACACACACACACACACACACACACACACACACACACACACACACACACACACACACACACACACACACACACACTTCTAATTTTAGCACTATTTGTTGTCGAGAGAAAATGCCATAACACTAAAACTCATTGAGTACTTTAATATCACTACTTTATCCTTTTAGCCCATTTTATCATTACATTTTCAAACCTTTTGTCAAAAATGTGTAAATGCATGTAGTAAAATAAATTTGTGATTGAACTTTCTGTTGTGTTTGTCAAATTGCTTCATGAGCTCAATTGCCCAATCCCTCCATTAGATGGCAGTGGAGTATTTGTCTTTAAGGTCTTTAAGGTGATGGATGAAGGTAAACTCTGCCTTCATATTAGCCTTTCAGGTAGCGGAGTGTCGTCGATACAAGGAAACTTGAGAAGCTTCCTTTCCCTCTGATAAGAAGTGTGCGACAGGTCACGGAAGTGTTTGTGCATTCATTGAAAGTGAACCTCCATTACTTCTACGCTTCAATTTCACCTAAGTGAATGAAAAATAGAGATGTGATTGTTATATTTATAGTTTTAGTCATTGTTCATCATTATAAAAAACACACCTTTAAATAACCTTTCAGACATGGATGGATTTTGAGACAACGGGCCCCTGTGCACAGACCTGAAAGAGCCCCCGGCTGAAACAAAACAGACAACTGCTAAACGTGAACAATTACGATCGCCTCTTTCGTCAGTTAGACACCTTTTTCCTCGATAAATAGGTAAATGACAATTATGTTTAAAACAAAAACCTCAGATCTGTTCAAACAACGGGGAACTTGGCACTGTGGCGTTGTAGAAATACGAGGCTCGGAACGCAAATCATATTTTGAAAGGGTGTTATGTCACGACTTAACAGCCTGATAACAAGACCTCCAAACTCAGACAGTCGACTTTCTTATGTTGTGTCCCTTTGTGGTAATTTTACGTCCCCTTGTAGTAGTAGGTTTGTGTTTTTATTTAGGCGTTTTGCACCGATTTTTAGTGGTTTTACTCTTCTGTGGGGTCGTTTTGTGTTACGTGTATGTTTTTAATGGTGTTGCATCTACTTTCAGTTATTTAGCGTCTCTTTTTGTGGTCCTTTTGTGTTGTTTTTATCTCAGCAACATTATGTGAGTCTGGGACCCCTAAATCCCTGGGCCCCTGGGCCTGTACCCGGTACACCCATTCAGTAATCTGCCCTTCTAAAAAGTATTTTACTTGGTATATACTTAAGATCATGCCCAATAATCTTGTAAAATATGGAGGAGTGTCTTCTTTCCTAGAAAAAGCTACAGAGTGGAATCACATTCTTTGAACCAGATTTGTATGCAGCCTCATTACATTTAGCGCCTGAGAGTCTAAACTGAGGGTTACGCCACAGCAAAGCGACGTCACTGTACGTCACGAAAGAACCAGGAAGTGCTAGTCAGTACGTGGCCTTATCATCTTGGACCAGAAACAAGGGCTCCGCTTCATCGCTAAAATGGTAGAAGTACTCATCTTCATCTCGTTTATAGACGTGCGAATGTTAAAATACAATACTGCGGTTTATCTGTACACGTTATTCACAATTTCACTTTCAAAACAGTGCGTTTTCTTTGCGAAATGATGCTTTGTTAAATAAAAGATTTGCAGATTAGCAAAGCAAAGTTAGCTTCTCATGTCAAATTCATTAATTTAACCGCTTCATTTAAACAAAATAAATACGTTTCCAACCATGATTAGCTCGCCTAACCTGCTTGTATCTTAACTCTCTGCAGGAACTCGAGGCTATGACCAGATACACCAGCCCGGTGAACCCGGCTGTGTTCCCCCACCTCACTGTCGTCCTGCTGGCCATCGGCATGTTCTTCACCGCCTGGTTCTTCGTGTATCCTTCCACTGCTTGTTCCACATAACAACACTGTGTATGCGGTTAACATGGCCATCATACCAGATACATTCAGGCTGCTGCAAAATACGCAGTAACCTACAGTAAAACCGTACAAGATTAGGAAAGTCAGTACATGTTGAAGCCAAGCTTACTTGAGCATAATAAGCAAACTATACAACCATTAGGTTTTTTATCTTCCAGGCACCCACGGATGTCCACTCATTTGAGCACAGAGGGGAATTTAAATGGTAAACCCTATTTATTACAACATGGGACTTATTTTCATAGCTCAACCCATGGTTTTATTATAACAATAACACCAAGCTTGCAGAGTTCATTGCTGAGAGTAAGAAAGTTAGTATATTTATCAAAATATTTTTAAACAAATTCCCAGGTGAGCAATGCTTGCAAGAGAAAATCAAGGTGAATGATAAAAGTGTTACCCAAACTGTCTGTTGTGCATCCAAACATGGCACTTTACAGACTTAGGGATAGATGCACAAACTATTTAAGAAATATGAACTACATTCAGTTCATGCAGAAATTGTCTTAATTAACATTAATTTTCACTCAGTGATTTCTAGATATGAGATTGAGGCTTAACTTGTACATCATAATGCAATACATGCTGATGGACACAAATTAAACCATTTAAAGATACAATCAACGATCGACGCAGAATATACACAATAAATATAATAACAGTGACCACCGCTCTGACCTCCCTGCTCTTTTCATATGAATGGGAATGGCTGTTCTGCTCTCGTTCATTTCTGTGGGTAGGCCGTGTCTTAAGAGTCTGGAAGAGTGGTCGGTCTTGTAATTTAACTCTTGGCAAGAAAGCTGGGGAGCACCTTTTCCAAAAAACTATTCCTTAAAAACAATATTGTAATGATTTGTATCTTATTTGGCACATCTTTTAGAAACATCTGAAAAGCGTCTTCCTCCTTTGTCTCTAGAAATAAGACAAAGGTGAAATCTCAGTATGTAACATTTGCATAAAATGGCCAAATTGTGAAGTACGCTATGGACGGCTGCATGGTAAGTGACGCAGGAAGAGGCGTTAGATTTGGCAGAGAGCTCAGAACTTGGCTGCTGGTTGCACTTTTTTAAGAGTCGGCCCTTAACTTCTCTTCAGCTACGAGGTGACATCAACGAAATACACCAGGGACGTCTACAAAGAGCTGCTGATTTCCCTTGTTGCTTCACTTTTCATGGGCTTCGGTGTGCTGTTCCTACTTCTCTGGGTTGGCATCTACGTATGAAGGTAAATTTTAAAATCTTGTCACGGTCTATTAGTTTTTAGATTTAATCCCTGAAACAGTTTTGTGGTGGTTAACTTTGTTCCCTCGTTCCTTGCAGTTTCGCGTGACTGTTTTGAAAGAATATGACACATTCCAGTGGAGCGAAGGACATCACACACAACAGACTGGATTTAATTGGACTGCACTGACGACATTTTGGAATAGTATGGACTCTGGTTTTCTGGTCACAAGTAAAGGGGATTTGTACAAGTTTTGGTGTCTTTCTTTGTTCAGCCTAATATCTGCAATGATTAGAATAATCCATGTATCTCGTAGATTTGAACAGCTTTATAAAATGTTAATAATACTTTTATTTAGATGAGACCTGAAGTTCATTGAACCTGACCTGTTGAGTTCTTGAGATTAGAAGGTTATTTTGACACACTGTGGACTATTTATGGTGTTTTTCACGAGTGGCGCCTAAAACCCAATCCCTGATTAATCTTTGTGTTAAAAATAGCACAAACTGTTTCACCTTGTCTACAGGATAATACTGATTACCCTAGTGATGAAGGATTACATCGGGATTAGAGAAGGATTATTTAATAAAAACGGCGGGAACGCAATTCAAAGATCCCCACTCAAAAACAACTGGGTTTCACATGAAAATTGGCCAATTTAAAATGACATTAACCATGTAAACAGCACATGCTAACCTTACATAAGGCAAAATAAACCATAAGGTTTCCTCCTATGCGGGGGAATAACAAAACTACTACTATGTGTTCTACAAATGGTACATTTGATTGTACAGTAAAACAGACCTGCCATCAGCAACAGCTCTTCATAAACTTTTAACAAATGTGTTGCATTCTGTGTGCAACTCAAATTGATTTACAAAGGCCACATAGATTACCAGACACAATCCTGATTAATACAATACTGCTATGGCTGGCATACCTGCTACTGTAAACCATTTAACTGACTGCCCTCTTGGCTACGAAGAGCCAGTAAACACAAACTGAGACTCATCTTCATCCTTAACTATTTGTTTTCTTCTTTAAATGTACAAATAGTCCAAATGTCATAAAAGCTAATGAAGACAGCTGGTGTTATAATGTCAGAAGGGCCTTTCTTCGCAGATCCCTTTAAGTCTCTCTCCACATGGTCTCTTCTTCACTGACGAGCTTTGGCGAAGGCGTCCCGCAGCCACAGAGAGTCCTCATACAGTCTTGGGTCTCCCATACACTCTGCTGTTAGTTTGTATAGGTAGTAATACAACACTGCCGCTGTTAACAGACAGAAGTACAGTTACTCAATGACTACGAAAAATAGCTTGATTATGCTGGAAAATGTGAATTGTTTAACCTATTACCTGTTCTCTGGAAAACAAAAAGAGCTTGAAGACCGTCCGTCCAAACAAAGCGGTTTGACTCGAGCCATCTAAGGTTCTAGGAAAAAGATTATAATCATCAGGTATAGTTTGCATGGATCAACATTGTGCACAGTTGCTCTGATATAAGACGACATTGGTTACATCAGTATTTCACTCAGTTAAAATGTGACCGTTTTGATTTAGTGTGAGCTTACCAACACCCAGCAGTGGAAGCAGATGCTGAGGGTCAGATAAAGAGCCGAGAAGATCAGCAGAGCCCTGAACTTCTCCAGCAGCAGGGACACCAGGCCGACCTGGAACACGTAGGTGTTGAACATCATCAGCAGAATGATGATCATGTTGAACAAGATGGCAATGTCCTGGATGCTGTGGACACAGATTTTACTGGTTTATTTGTAATATTGGTTTCTGACGAAGTAAACAAAGTGTATGTGACCATGTCAAAAAGAAGGGTGCTGCGCAGGACTGGCACATTATCAGTTTTCTAAACACAGGAAGAATAAATGAATACAGAACCTGTATGGTACTGACTCGTAAAAAAAAGTTACTCTAGTTATGATGGCTTCAATCACTGACCAGACAAAGTAATGGGATATAAATTGTTCGTCTAAAAAATATATATTTAGTATTATATAGACATTGGAGCAGCTGCACTGAAAATAATTAAACAAAAGTGAAGGAGTCTTGATGGTTACCAGTTACTGAAAAAGCATAAGAAAATTAATAATTTTGATTTACAGCCGCAAAGATGATAAACCAAAAAAAATGTAAAGACTTTCTATGAGTTAAGTAAAGTGTGTGTAAGTATCTGAGTAATGTAAATCTCTAGGAAATACCTGGTTGGCTGATAGTTTAATCAGTCTGGGGATTTGATTATTAAACATCAATTGGTGCTATTTTCAACATTAATCATATTTACTTTAGCCCCTCTCTCCCAAATGAGAGCCACTGCTTATTATATAAAATCCCAATTTTTAATAATTATATGACGTATAAAATATTGAATAAGAAGTAAAGGAACTTGAACAAATTGTTGTTAAAATTTAACTCAATCAGCTGAATTCTTTAACAACTTGACTAATGTTTGATAAGTCATCTCATCATTTTAGCATGCGGTTCAGTGTCTTACATGAAAAGCACAAGTTGGATCACAGGCGCTCCTCTCAGAAGTTCACTGAAGGAGTTGACAAAGAGATCATAGGCCAACAGTGTCAGCTGGATCAGCAGCACCAGTGAGTAGTTGCCGGTCTGGAGCATCTTCAGGGGCAGTCCTGAAAACCACCAAACCTTACAGTGTATTCACCCCCTTGCTTCTGGGTTTGTTTCTTTAACACTTGCAAAAAAGCAGGTACTTGATGTTGACACTATCTAGTCTATTTAGTGCAGATTCACCCCCTACATGCTGGAGTACAAAAACACTGCAAAGATAAGCAGGCAGACGGTACTGACTTCACAAGTTGTCCAATCATAGCCAGAAACTGGTGTCTTTTCCCTTTAATTTTCTATTGCTTTGGGGTTTCTTCACTCCGGTTTGTCCCTCTGTTCAAAAACATGCTGTTTGCTCTTTGTTCCTCAGAGGGTAAATTTTCTTCGTGATGATTGCAGGAAGAAGTCCAAGATGTCAGATTAGATGTTTGAGATCATCCCTCATGCTGCACGTTGTCACCTTTGCCGTGGAAAGTCTCCTCGTTTGCTGCTGGGAAGAACAGAAAAACTGTGAAGCAACATATCTTTGCCCTGCAGCCATCTCCAGCGCAGATGAGGGTTGATGTAACGTGTCTTCTGCCGCAGTAAACCCAACCTACTCAAGATGTTACACAGGCAAGCGTGGCGAGGTCAAAACTGGCATTACAGATTACTTTCACCTAACGTTACGCGGACACCGCTCCCGTGTTGTTGTGACACAGTCCCTTTTCACGCATCTAATCTACCCACGACGGTAGCCAAATGTTATCTAGTGCTGGCTGCAGATAATCCTGGAGACGGATAATCGAGTTACTAATGTTTCGCAGGCTAATTTCAACAACAGACACACTCGGTTGGCAGCGGCTCGACTCAGATTTTTAAGTTCGAGGAGCTCCCCGCAGACACGTTTAACCATCACAACATCGACTCTGCTCACTGTTGTTTAAATAAGCTTCACAAACACCATGTAACACCTACTTACCAGGAGAAAAACGCATGAAGAATAAAAATAAGCTGCCCAGGAACAAAAAGAACCACTAAATAGTCCTACTTTTCAAGGCAAACTGTGCTACTATCCACTTGGAGCCTCCACCTCTGCTTTTCAGCATGCATTTCCGTTAATGCCATGGTAACGCTCCTTTCTACCGTAATAACGGACGTATAGGTTCTATAGAAAATACAAAAACTAGAGAGATTACGGTACATTTAATCGTTGTATTGCTTTCTATGGCTCTGTTATTTCCTAAATGGTACTAGAAAAGTAGCTGCTGTGTGTAAGTGAAAGCAATTAAATTAAATTGATAAATTGAATATATATATATATATATATATATATATATATAAATTTATATATATAGATATATATATATATATAAATTTATATATATATATATATATATATATATATATATATATATATATATATATATTAGCATTTTAGTCCGTTTATTGTTGTACACAGAGGTGGGAAGTAACGCAGTAGGCTGCATTTACTCAAGTACTGCACTTAAGTACAATTTTGAGGTCCTTGTTCTTTACTTGAGTAATTCCATTTCATCTACTTTATACTTCTACTCCACTACATTTACTTTTTACCCCACCACATGTATTTGGTAACATTAGTTACTAGTTACTTTACAGATAAATATTATTCATACAAAATATTATAAACAAATAGAATGACATGTTGTAATAGATTGCGTTACACAGCAGTAAAGTAAATACAATGATCTACACCTTTATCAGCTGCCACCTTAAAATGATATCTACACAAATATATCAATAATTACAGTCTGATAATAGAATATTATGAAATGGGCCATTCTGCATAATGAGAACTTACATTTGGATGTTAATACTGTTGTACTTTTTCCTACAGTAAGTAACATTTTGAATGCAGGACTTTTACTTGTAGCAGAGTATTTTTAGTGTGTTATTACTACTTTGACTTAAGTAACGTTTCTGAGTACTTCTTCCACCGCCGTATGTTGAGTGTTTGAGACAAATCAAAACACATTTAGGCTGAGAAGAGTGTGTGCGCCTTTAACCGGCTACATCAAACATTACGGTAACCTTCCATCACACAGGGCGCGTACCGCCACCCAGCGGCTGACGTCAGTACGTGACTGAGGTGCTGTGAGCAGAGCGGAGGTAGTGGGCACCTGCGTCCAGTGCACCAGCAGGTGAGTAGTTAAAAGTTTCTACAATTTCGCTGAATTGATATAAAATAGAGTAGTGTGAGTCAATTAGAGATGTGAAAACAGCGTGTATGTTCACTTCTCCCGCTGTGGCGCATTAACGACCGGTTGTGTGAGGTTATTTTCTCCTTTAATAATACATGTACATGTCATTCTTCTGATTTTGGTTACCTCAGAAGCTACAAGAAAATGTAGTCGCATGTAAGCCATTTTATTCACTGTAGGTTTTTTTTAGAGCTGAGTCACAGTCAAACTTTCTAACCCCCAATCTGCATTTTTTTTTACAAACTGTCTGTTTAACTTTATGATAAGAGCTGTCACACTGTTTGTTTTCAACCACCATATGTTCTCACTGTCAGGCAGGCAGAAAGAAAGTGTAGGGCTTTTTGAAGTGTGACAGACAGGTTTGTAGTGTACAACATGTTGTAAACTTACTTTCCCTGAATGTGAGAGAGACTCCACCTTGCTTCTCACACCGACCTTGCTAAATGGTGTTAGGCGTGTAAGTTTATCTGACCTTTGGCGTTGCTGTTGGCGGACTGACATACAAAATCCTTCACATATAATGTTTACAAAGTCCCTTATCTGGGATCCTAGTATATCTCTTCTGTTATAAGTTTTGTTCTTCATAGATCATCAGCAAGATGCTTTACTAGCTATTATCAGTGCATACTTTTTAGGTATTGAGTTTATGATCATATTGCACTGGAGAGATAGGAAGGAGAGGTTATATTGTATTTAACACTGACACAGATTTAAGTTCAGTGGGAAAACCTTCAGAAATATCTTATAATCTATATCTAATTATATTGAAATGTAACCATCTATGTTCTTCCTGTTTAATAGAAATGCCATCTAACCTGAAGACCTTGCTAGATGCTTGTATCTGTCATAAATCACTGTTTTATGAACGTTCATGGAGATACTGAGGACATTTTTTCCCCATAGTTCTTAAGCTTAAAATCTGTTTGCAAATGTGGTAATTCTGACCATGTAAACACCTGAAAATGCTTTATTTGCATCTCCTTTCCCCATCTGCCCTCCCCTTCGAGTACACACCAACTCTTCTCACATGACACCATCCTGTTTTTTACCCGCTGCACATCCTGGTGCACAGTCATGGGCGCTAGCAGTGGCATCATCTCATTTATTTACATTTCCCTCCTCTAAATAAACAGGGAGTGAAACTGGTTTTGCTGCATGAAGCTAAGAATGTATGCTTTGCCTTGCCTAGGGATATTAACTTTTTTTTTAACAGAAATATGTAAAATAACATGCTGCCGTATTGGATACTTTAAACAGTAATGCATTATTGAGTGTAGACACGTCAGACACCTGATCCCAGCAGCTGTAGATAATGTGTACAGTCAGAGCTTAGTTTGTTCTGCACTTCATGTTTGGCAAGGGAGGACCTGTAGGGCCAGCGTCTCACAAGATCTTGCAGCATTAAGATTGAAGATTCAGAGTGTCTTTTAGCTAATTCTGGTTCATCAAGAAAGTAAACATGAATGTCTCTGGTTGTATCCAGAAATAGATAACTTTTACACTTTTGAAATACGTCAACATCTCATTAGAACTGTCTAAAAAGTTAGTTTATTCTTTCAATTTGTTTAGTTCATAAAATTTCAAAAATAGGGGAAAATTGCTTATCGCACCATCAAGTCCCCATTGGTGCTTTTAAATCTTCTTTTTTTTGGCCACAAGTAAAACATTCAAAGACTATTTTACAATGATTTATGACCAAGAAAAAAAAAAAATCCTCTCATTTGAGCAACTGGAACAAAGATTCGGTGGTTGGCATTTTAATTAACCTATTATCAAAACAGGTTCGGATTATTTGTTAATTAATGTGTCACATTTCAGCTCTACTTCTCATGACTCAGGACAAAGAAAGTGAAGCGTTCAATAACAAATGACAAACTGAGGGGTCGACAAGTTCACTGGAGATCAAAATTAGAGAACAAATTATTTATACTTGGTTTATTCTGATTTGGTTTATCCATTTCATTGTTTCAATATTCTTAGCTTCAAGGAACTGTGTAACCTGTTTTGCAGTGGGACAGGGGGAATTGCCTTGCATGAAAATTGCAGCCGATTGGGAGACATTGGCAGTGGAGGTATTACATGTTGCTGAAGGAGGTTTACTTAAACATTTGCATTCACCCTGCCATGTAGCTCAATTTATTTGGGTCTGATGGGAAACATTAAATCCGGTGTCGGACTGGGGAACGACTGAACCCAAGTGTCTAACAAAGTCGGTTAAATTTGGGGAGGAAGTGTTAGAGTCCAGATCTAAACCCCGTAGAGAATCTCTGTAAAATCCTTTGCAACAAAGTAATGGTTAAAAAACCCACTACAGTTTCTGAACTGCAGAAGAGACTGAAGAAGAACAGACCAAGATCAAACCAGCGCAGTGTGAGAAACTAGTGATGTCCTGTGGGCGCAGACGTGCTGAAGTCATTCAAAGCTGTGGCCTCTACACTTCCTATTCATTTTTTAATCCTATAGCCCCAAGAAAACATTGTTGAAATCTTCTCTTCTGACACAATGGTTACTGTTCTCTAATATGGCTCACTGTTTTTTTGTACAGCAGTGGTATAGCCACAGTGGATATTCTGTCAAATTCTGAACAATAAAAAATAACAATATTTCAGAATAAATCAAGTATTTATAATTCATTTATATTTTATCCTCAAGTGTGTATTATACTTCATGAAAAACACACCAACTCCCCACCCATACTCGTTCACCTCTCTTTGTGTGCAGTAATGTCTAAGTGGCTGAATAATGGTGAAGTGCTGGTGGGTGAAGGCAGTGGTGAGGTAGTACCAATGATTCCCAGACCGCGGGGTCTATCAGCTGGGAGCCCCAGACCGGGCTGCAGTACACGTAGTCCACTGACTTCACCCAGAACCAGGGAGTCAGTGCCAGTAAGCCCACTGGCAGAGACCATGGGCAAGGCCAAGGAGCTTTTTGTGCTGTGTGACAAAGAGGGGAAAGGGTTCATCACAAAACGGGATATGCAGGTGAGCAGCCAATGTGGTAGAATAACAACATTTAGGCCAACTGTAGAGTCTTGAACTTTCCATCTTCATCTTCATCTTCTGTTCAGAGGTTACAAGTGGAGTTGCCGCTGTCCCCTGAACAGCTGGAGACAGTGTTTGACAGTCTGGACCGCGAGAGCAATGGATTCCTTACTCCTGCCGAGTTCAACACAGGACTTGGTGAGCGTAGGGTTTTGTGTAATTTAAGGCCAAAATTCACTTCACTGTTCATTCGCAAAACATCTGTCGTCCACTTTAAGCCAAATCCTCTGTGCTTCTCTCCGTCTGTGCAGGTGTGTTTGTGGGGCTGGAGGACACGTCTGAGCTGAGTCAAGATGAAGCAGAAGAGGATTCAGACCAGGTGGACTTGTCCCAGGACCCCCCTGCAGTTAGATTCGTAAACATACTAATGGAGCTGGGAGCTGATAAACTCTTCAAAAAGTAAGATCACTAACAAAAAATGTTTATAGTTTCTTGAGCTGAAACTGCAAAAACCATTGAGCTGGATCATTTTTACAGGAATCGAGATGCTTAATGCACAGATACTGATATATATACATATATATACAGTTTATCATTGAAACCCAGCGCCTTTTTGTGATGTAAGTGAGTGATGTGCTGTTAAGGTTAAATTATGCTTTAACAATTGTGTGTTGTGTGACAGTCAGCAGGAGCTCTCTTCTCTGTGGTGTGAACTCCAGAGAGACAGACCCGAGCTGCTGAGTGTCCTAGACAGCGTCCTGATCCACGCAGTGTCCCATTTACAGGACTCCATCAGAGAGAGAGATAGTCTGGAACAAGCTCTATGCAGGTCCAATCTTGCTCCCACTGTCCTCTTCATATGTAACAATTCATTATGCACTATGCATATGTGATTATTCAGATTGCGTTGAGTTTTCTAATCATTCAGCTGTAATCTTTGTCTGTTTTAGACGGGAGAATGAACATGATCAGGTCGTTCGGTCCATATATGAAGAAATGGAAAACCAAATCAGAGACGAGAGAGAGAAACGCCTTGCTCAGGTTCAGACGTGTGCTATTAAGTCCAGCCTTTGTGCCATTTAACGAAGTGATCATCATAACTGCATTTAATGAATGTACTGTGTAATCAAGGACAGTATCGGACACAAGCAGAGAGGGCAACAACTTGAGAAGGAGCTGAAGATACAGGAGCAAGAGTTGGAGACTACTCTGGCCAAACAGAAAGAGGTAGGCATCCAAATAGTGCTAATGTTATATCTAAAGAGTTTAAGTTAATTGAGTGAATCAACGGGACATGTATTTTTAAGCTGGAGACCAGAATCCGGCAGCTGAGCTGTGAACAGGCAAACATCAAGGAGCAGAACCAACAGCTGCGGAGCCTCAACATCCAGTTACAGGAGCAGGTGGAGAGCAGCAGAGAGCAGCTGCAGGCCGCTCTGGGACAGCTCAGCATGCTGCAGGTCAGCGCTGCCCACGAACAAGTGGCCAGACAGAGGTGAGTGGCACAAGAGGATGCTGCTTGAATGTCCCAAGTTCAGAAATTTATGTCATGACTAGAATCCATCTTTTTGTGGTTGGGCTGAAATTAATACTACTTTATTTCAGCGCAAATGTGGGGAAAAAAACAAAAAACGATTTGGACTTGGTTCTCAGTGTCCCTGGCAGCTGATCTGATAATATTTGCAACACTGCCAGAAGTTTATTTAAAGGTGTAATATGTAGAATGTATCAATCAATGTTTGTAAACACACAGTAAAGTCAGCTCCTCCTCTCCTCCCCGGCTCACGCTCAATGGCAAGAGAGAGAGAGAGCGCGTGCACAGCAGGGTTGTTTCTAGGGGATGGCCTGGGCAATGGAAAAACTGGCATGTCCATTATCAAAGGGGTCCCTTGACCTCTGACCTCAAGATATGAATGAAATGACGGTTTGGGGCAGAAAACATGCAGTGAAGTCATGCAGTACAAATGTGTCATTTGTCCTGCTGCATACTGATGTACATAAACCTTGAATTGCAGAAATTGGGTCTAACTTGAAAGCTGAGACTCTTGTGGATTCAATGAGCTCAGTTGTATTCATGTGTGATGATGTTAGTCCCCATAGCAGCCACTTCATTGTAGTGAGAGCATTTTTTGAAACTTGAGCTCACTGTATAAAATGAGCTGTTGTGACCTCTGGGGTAATCGCAGCCTCATAAAACTTTACAAACGAAAACTAACCGAAGGTATTCAACAAACAACTTCCCTAGATTTACTACTGAGCTCACTACAGCCTCTGAAAGACAATAGTCGGTGGGCCCGCCAGTGTCCAGCTGGAACGTAAAGAGTTAAGGGTTATTACAACGTGTGTGTGCACAAACTACGTGCCACCCCGTATAAGTCAGTCCCCAACTTGGGCCAATCTTTAATAATCTTTTGTTGCTTCATTGTAGAAACGTGATGAAGGTGTCAAGTAATATGCAGAAAGAGAAAGACAGTCTCTTAAGACAACTGGAGCTCTTGAGGTAAGTCCAAACTGCTGCTGTCTGGTGTTTCAATCAAGTTCATTCGTCGTGAATTTAAAATAAATTTCCAGACAAATTGTGTCAGAGAAAATTGTCTGTAAATTAATTATTTCAAAGTGTCTGTACTACGATTTAACCACTCTAAATATCAGCCAGTGTGATTCTGGTTCTAAATGATTTTCCCTCTTTGTTTCAGGGATATGAACAAAAGGCTGCGGGATGAGAAAGATGCCCAACAGTCTCAGAAGAGGGTTAGTCACAGACGGTCTGTCCTTCCTCCTCTGCCATTAACTTATTACCTCAGTGAAGACCTTTGCTCCCCGTGGACACAGCAGGTTTATCCAACCTAAGCTAAGTCTTGGATTGGCTTCATGCCTCCTCTGGACAATCATTATTTATATGAGCAGCTCTTATTGTTTAGTTATATATTAATTTAATGTTTGTTCATTGAACCCATTTGGGATTTTTACAATGTCAGCATTGTTGTTTTTCTCTTGTAGATGTGGTCAGCGAAGCGAAGTGAAGGATTTTGTTGAAAAGACATTTACTCTGTGTGCCAACTTAAGGAAAAGAGTGTTTTATATGTTTATTAATAATACTTTATAGCACTATTTATGAAGATGAGAGATGTGACTATTTATGAAGGTGAAGTCAAGTGGGTCAGTATTTACTTAACTAATACTTCATTTTATTTATCATAATTTGTAAAGGAATAATAATCTATTAGCAGGTTTACCTTTATCCCAACTACGTTCTTAAATACATGCTATTTTTGCTAAAGCTAACTAGCTATGTTTTGTTTTTGTTTTGATTTTTGTTTTTTTTTACATAAATTTGGTCTTCCAAGAATCCCTCCTGATCAAAGTCAAAGAATTGACAAAGAATATAAAATATTCATTCAAGAACCCATAATGACCACAACACAATGAACACCTGTTGGTTATTTCCTGTATCTTTTTGTCTTGTCATATGATTTATAAACAAACAAGTGTATTGCTGATACATGATGATGTTAAACTTCTTTGCAGCAGAATAAATGTCACCACTGGGTTGTATTCTTGTTTTATAAACCTATTTAATCCGCTTGAGTGATGCAATTAGTATTTCTACAGAGAATATAGTGTTACTGAAAGGGATAGTTCTGATTTTTTAAAGTGGGGTTGTATGAGGTACTTACAGTTTTCCACCCACAGTAGATGATGTTCGGCACGCTCCAGTTTGGAGAAGCAGGCAGGCGTACTGACACGGAAGCAAAGCAATGTACTGCTGTGGACGACAGCAGGAGCAAAACAAATTTTAGACACCTAATATTTTGAATGTATGTAAGTATGCTATATTAAGAATATTTATTACCACTTTACCTTGCCTTCAGACAGCCCTCTTTAAGGTTACATGGGAGGGAAACTGAAGCCATTCTATTCTCTCTTCAAAGCCACATGACTCCACTGACAAAAACTGTAATTTTACATTGCAGAACACAGGAGGTGCTGGTCTACTGCTGCCTCGATCGGTTGGTTAGTTATTGTGTTACTGTGGTGTTTTAAAAGGGTTAGGAGCTAACAAAACAATCAAAATAACCAATCAAGGCAGTGGTAGACCAGCAACTAGACCAGCAACTCCTGCGTCCTGCAAGTAAAATGACTTGTCAATGGAGTCGTGTGGCTTTGAAGAGAGCATATTCAATCCCCCTGCATAAAATTAAACCCAGCTGTCTGACGGCGAGGCAAAGTGGTAATATTTTCTAAATATAGCATGAACCTAAACTGATATTGATGTTTTTTAAGTGACTAAAATATACCCGCTGCCTTCGTCCACAGCAATACATTGCTTTGCTTGCGTGCCTGTCCTTTCTGCTTTTCCAAACTGGGGATGTGCCAACTGCCAGCTACGGCAGGTAATACGCTGAAAGTACCTAATACAACCCCACTTCAAAAAATCAGAACCATCCATTTAATGCTCCTTGGAAACTTACCCTAGCATGTATATTTACACCATAAAAAAATGTATTATACACGTCTTAATGCTACTCATTTCTTCTGCCTCACTTTCCACAAAAACCTTGTAGACTCCAAATGTCACAAAGCCTTTGCAGAAGAAAGGGTCAGTCATAGGTAACTACTTACTGCAAGACAAGCCATTGAAAAGGTTTGTATGACTAACGGCATCTGATATCAAATTTATCATCTTTGCAGTAATGCGAAGGAAAATTGCTCGAGGGAAGCAACTAATTGTGTGTATTCATTGATTCTGAAGACAGCTGAGCTCATCAGATCAGTTGGAGCAGGACAAAGACACAGAGGTGACAAATTCATCCAAGAGGCACCAACCGTCAAGTAGAGTCAGGTGTGAAAATGTTGAACAGGTGCAGACTCAGGTAGGGAACTTATTAAATCTACCAATACATTAATCCAAAAATTCATTAAATTGCTAACAGGTGCAGCAGCTGGAGACCTTTTAATGATGAAGGTGATACTCTGAGGCATTTTTAATCTGCACAGCGATGATGGAGCACAGATTAAATGTGCGTCCTCTTAAACACAAAGACATGACACTCATCTAAATGTTAAGTTTGGTCCCTTTACCTGAATTTTAGAGCACAGTTGTCAGTCCTCAGCGAGCGTTCAAGGTGGTATTCCTGGGTAACTCAGGGGTGGGTAAGAGCTCCTTCATACAGCACTACTGCACAGGGAACTTCTACAGTAAAATGAGCGCTACTGTAGGTAAGCTTTTCTTTAATGATCACTCTTTGACAATTATTCAAATGCAACCAGTGTATGTATAAGAGAAGAATGACACCCTGGGTATATGTTGCTTCTAGGTATAGATTTCCAGATGAAGACTTTAACTCTGGGCTCCACCACCATCACTCTACAGCTGTGGGACACTGCAGGCCAGGAGAGGTCAGATGGAAAACAGCTTATTTACATGTTTACCAGACGTCACCAGATAATTACATGTGTAACTCAACATTATTTTAAATTATACCATTTGAGCTTTTTGTAGGTGTTTTTTTTAACGTATTGCTTTCACTGTTCAGATTTCGCAGCATCACTGAGCAGTACTACCGTAAAGCTGACGGTATCCTTGCCATGTATGACATAACTCAATCCTCCTCCTTTGCCGCTGTGAGAGGGTGGATGGACTCTGTGAAGGTGAGCACGTGGGGATGTAATGTATGGAAAAACATGCAAAACAGTTTGTCTCTATTTGAATACACATGCAGGTGATTGACGATGCCGTGCAATAGGAATCTCTGTAGACACTAATGCCATCTGAGTGATACATCTCAACTTTGATTTTCCTTTTGTCTGATGTCTGTGTAGATCATGTAATAGCTTTCCTCATTGTTGATGTATTCTAACCTGTTGTATGTCCATCCCAGGAGAAGATGTGTGAAGGTGCGGTGCTGATGCTGCTAGCGAACAAGCTGGACCTGGCAGACACTAACAGCAGAGAGGTGACAACAGGCGAAGGGAAGAGACTGGCAAAGGTGAGGCACATTTGAATATTCAAACTCCTCACCGCAGTGATTTACACTAAGGACAGATCATTACCTTTGAAATAAATAAATGTATATGTTTGCTTATTTACTTCCTGGTTTATACAGGAGCACCAAGCTGTGTTTTACGAGTGCAGTGCCAAAACTGGATGTAACATGGAGGAGCTGATGAATTACCTGGCTGGGTATGTCATCTTCTTTCTTTTTTATATATCATTCACATCATCTGGATCTTGGAAAATGTTTGTATCTGATGTCTTGTTTTTTTGTTGGGACAGTTCATTTGTCCACAATACACTCAGTTACCAGTTTATTTGGTATTCATGCAGCAGCACTGTACCTTCAAGTGCTTGAACACACTTTATAGTCATTTTTGGGGCTGTCATTTGTGCTGTTGAATTGTATTGTGTTATACCTACAATTATTTTCATTGTCAAATATTCTGCAGATTTTTGATTAATCGTTTAGTCTATGAAATGAAAGAAAATGTAAAAGAATTCCCACCACATGTTTTCAGATACTGTAGCTTGTTGTTGTTAGAGAAGTAGAAAATCATCACAGTTGAGAAGCTGGAATTAGAAAATATTTGTTGGCGATTATAGGCATACCATGAAAAACCAAGGTAGGCTATGGACTTATACAAAAATAATCCCTGTCAGTCATCACGTATGCCTCACTAGAAGTGTGGAGCATTGTCTGTATCTGCACTGACCCTTTTCGTCGTATTTTGCTGTGCTCGGGACAGCCAATAACAAAGGTGTAGATGCAGAACTCTATAAAAAATGTAGCGACCAGGTTACACCATTGTCTCTCTCCTCTGCACTCTGCCTGTGCCATGTATAAAGACATTCAGGTCTGTGCGTCTGTTTGACCGAGGAAATAGAATTGGAGACACGTTTGGATAAGATATCATTTGCTCACTAAAGTATGTCTGCGACTTGCGGCAAGACGTTTATACAAAGGTTTAAGCAGAGTTTTAAGCAGAAGTTAGCCTGTCGCATGAAAACGGTAAATGTAAATGTAAAAACGGCTGCCAGCCTTACCATTCTGCTATGCTGCTTTTTTTCTTGCTAACGGCGCTCAATACTTCATTCTCTCTCTAGCTGACTCGGCTAAAGCTGCTCTCTCTCTCTCTCTCTCGGCTCTCTCTCTTCTCTCTCTCTCTCTCTCTCTCTCTCTCTCTCTCTCTCTCTCCTCTCTCTCTCTCTCTCTCTCTCTCTCTCCTCTCTCTCTTCTCTTCACCTCTCTCTCTCTCTCTCTCTCTCTCTCTCTCTCCTCTCTCTCTCTCTCTCTCTCTCTCTCTCCTCTCTCTCTCTCTCCCTCTCCTTAAGCCAGGGAGTAGGGACCAAAGTTAAAATGTGTTGATCCTTCATAGTATTAATTGTAATTAACAATGAATTGTTTCAGCACTAGAGAGATGCACCTGATCAGCTGGCACACTGGAGTGTACAGTATCTCATCTCACATCATATGTGTGTTTTGGTTTCTTCTGCACAATGACTCAGTTATTTTCTTCATTTTAGGATGTTAATCTCCCAGCATGATCAACAATGTGAAGGAACACTTTTACTGACTGAGGACACGGCTAAAAGAGGCTGCTGTACATAAACACTTTTAGCTAAAACATTTAGTAAAATGTACATTTATTAAAACATTTGACCCATGATATAAGGGTCAATTATATCATTTCAAGACACAAACTGTGACATTTTAATGCAAACAAGTTTACTGAAAAGTATCTGTAATGCATGTTTACAATGCATCAAATAAAATATATTTATATCCTTTGTTGTCTTTTTTCAAATTCTTTAATATTCTTATAAACTGGCCTTTTTTTTTTTTAAACTCATATGCGTGAGAGACCAGCTGGGGGCAGCCATGTACTCTGTATAGCTTGTGGAGGGGTGAGCTGCCTGCTGTGCCAAAAGAGGACACACGCTCAGACGCTTGAGTAGGAGGCTCTGGTCTGAGTGTCAATTGAGAACTAACGCTGTTGCCGTTTAACCTTCAAACACAGCAGCACATTGACACCGTTGTGGGATCTGAGAAGACGCTACCCCGATAATCTACATCCTTCAGAGCCTAACATCTAAAATCAGGTAGGAGTATTTTAGTCTCCGCAGAAAGGGAGAGCAGTTTTTCCATGACATAATGAGTTAAAAATAACTCCTAAAAAGTTCTGACCATTAGAAGATGTTGTTTTGCGGCTGGAAACTCACATTTGCACACTTTTTTACGCCTGGAAAAGACAGCATTACATTTTTCATTTGTTAAATATTTTAAAGTTTTATAGTTATTGTGTATTTATTATGAATAAAGTGTTCACTGATACCTGAAATCACCATCTCTCTCTGTCTCTCTCATGATGCTCAGAACCTTTCTTAAAATAGAAGCAGAGGAAAGTTCATTGTAGGATAAAAAGTCAACAGTATACCACCAGTGTGAGAAGATCAGATTAAGTTACTGGGTAGGGGGACGTATATATCTGTCTGCAGGTTGACATGTGACACAAGTTGTTAAGTATGTTTACCACACAACAGATTTGATGTCAACTTTGAGCTCTTTCTATCGCTCTGTTATACCAAACTTTGCTTCAAATGCAAAACATTTCATTTTCGGTTTACTGGTAAATGTTACTCAAACTTAACACATTTAAAACCTGAAAGATGTCTATGATCTATGCTTTAGTTGTGTTAGAACTCCACCCAGTAAATCACCTTTTCATGCCAAACGTGGAACTAAAGCAGACTGGAAGGAAATTCCTATGTATACATGCAACTGACAAGTCTCAATCAACACTATAATAATAGCACTACTAGACTTAGGCTCACTGTCATGATAGTATAAAGATAGTAAACTGTGTGATAATAAGCTTGACTGTAGTATGAAAGCAGTGTAGGAGGGTATGCACTGCTCTCAGCATCTTGTGTAGCATCTATTCTTCAGAATGTTTTTTTAGTTTTAATGCTCCCTCTGCAGTGAACTAACACGTACATCTACTTTTATTATTTCAGAATGGAAGCTCAAGGTGAAAAAACACTCAGCTGTGGGACAATTTGCCTGAAATATCTTCTTTTTCTCTTTAACATTCTTTTTTGGGTAAGTTAATAAGGAAGTGTTAAGATTGTATCTGTATTTTAGACAACAAAACTGTTCATGCTTTTTTGGCTACTGTTATAATTATTAATCACTACCGGTGCATGTTTTTACTTTCAGCAGAAAAACCTTTAATGCCTCTGTATCACTTCACAGCTTGCACAGATTCTGTTATTTACCTTCTTTCTATATATTCTATAAATAAGTGTAGCATTATGCTCCATATAGTTTCATATAATATAGAGTCTTCTTCAGAACTTTTAATTTCAGTTTTTTACTTTATTAACATCGTTTTTAAGTCTATATTGAATGACTATCTTGTATAACAAAGAATGCACTCAGATATGAAACCCTGATTTATGAGCATCAGATAATAAAAACAAATGTAGCTGAAAGTCTCTTGAGGCAGACAATGAAACAATAAGGCGTTGCCTGTTTGCATCACTATCATATTTTAGGAGCCTTCATGCAAAAATAATAAAAATGTGGTGCATTCTTGATATGAGCATCTGGTCTGAGTCAAGCGGATAACTGTGATTGTTTCAGCTGGCAGGAGGGGCTGTGCTGGCAGTGGGAGTGTGGACTCTGGTGGAAAAGAGCGACTACATCAGTTTATTAAACTCCAGCTTCTACTCAGCCTCAGCTTATATCCTGATAGCTGCCGGGGTCATCGTGATAGTGACCGGGATCATTGGATGCTGTGCCACTCTGAAGGAGGAAAAGAGTCTTTTGATTGTGGTAATAGACACACAAAACACTGGGACCGAGACATTAACTTCACCTTTGTTGCTTTAGTTCACTCCAGTCCAACAAAGCAATTACCTGTAATCAGAAATCAAGGAAAGTCACTTTAAGTTGCTGTTTATACACTCACAACTTAGCCTGAGTCTACGAGTATTGAAAGTTAATCCTTGGTGACCTTCTGTCTAGTCTGCCTTTATTCAGTGTAGCTCATTATGTCAGACAGGCATGGCTGTCAGGTATAACAGACAAAGTCACGCAGAGTGTGTCTTTAAGAGTTTAGATTTAGCGTGCGGCTCATGCCAGAGGAATGAAGGGCATCACAGGCGTCTGCTTGGACTGAAGAGTGTGCGAGGGAGACAGACAGACACAAGTGAGAGGATATAATACAGAAGCAAAACTGCACAAGCTCTGTGACGTTATGTCTATTTCCATATTCACCACGACATTTGTAATGAGTAACTTCCTTTAGCGCAGATTAATCAGTTATTCTCTTCATGCATAGATAGTTTCAATGCTTTTGTCATATCTAAAATCAGATTTAATGTCATATTTGAGCACGCAAATGTACTGAAACACCATCCATACAATGCTGAAATGTATGTATTACATCTTCAGTTTATTCACAGCTGTGTTCTTGTGTATTTCATGCCCCTCCTCTACAGTATTTGGTCTTGTTGCTCTCTATTTTCCTACTGGAAATCATTGCTGGTGTGCTGGCTTACATTACCTACCAAGAGGTGAAGTGCTTTAACTTTTTGTTTACATGTGTTTGACCAAAAGATAGTGCCAGATATTAGTCTAATATAATATTTTCAATATAAATATTGTATGTCATGTACCAGCTGAAGCTTTATTTTCAATCTCACTGCAGCAATTTATCCAACATTTTCCTCTTTCTGTATGTACTTTGTGTATTTTTGTCATTCCACGATTCCCTGAATGTGATTTCAAACTCCATTCCCTGTTCTCCATCATTTCTATTTTTCACCACCAATGAAAAGCCTCGGTTGCTGCACTCTGTAGTGAAATCTTCTCTGCATGCCTCTCTGTGCATGTTCTTCATTTGTCTTGTTGTTTTTCATCCTTCTAACACATCTGTTTCTTCCCCTCTTTTCTTGCTCCAGTGTTTCCCTTTCTGCTACCAGGTAATCTGCTGCCACCTGTTTCCATTTAATATCAAACTGTTTCTCTAACAGGTTGATTTAAAAAATGGTTTGTTTGCACTTTGTCAGTCAAGCAAAAACTATCTTTACTTGCAAATTAATAGGAAAGAACAGAGGAGCTATGCTCATATATTGAGTTATGTGAGGGCATTGCACAGGTACAGAGGAATGTTACGGGGGAGGAAAGAAACTTGACCAGGGGCTATTTTTATTGATGGGAGGAGATTTGCAGATAGCAGATTTTAAGTGCTGCTTTCTGTCTGACAGCTGGATGAGGACCTCAGACAGAACCTGAAGGTGACCATGCAGCAGAAATACAAGCAGCCAGGGGAGGAGAGCGTCACACAGGCTGTGGATAATCTACAGCAGGAGGTGTGGAAGTGATACTGTATGTTTAAATCACAGCTGATTAAATTGCCAGGCTGATGAGAAGTAATACCACTTAAATGACTTCAATGTCAAGTGTCTGTTTGATCAAATAATGTTAAATTTGAAATGACAGTTTAGTCCCTTTAGCCGGCATGTCCAATGATACAGTCCAATGTTCGTCATCATTGTCTCGTCTTTTTTCTTTCCTCTCAGTTTAAATGTTGTGGCAGTCACAACTCCTCAGACTGGAGAGACTGTGCGTGGATCCAGGCCCAAGAGAACGAGCGGCTCGTTCCTGATAGCTGCTGTAAAAGTCCTAGTGACCTCTGCGGCCGCAGGGACCATCCCTCCAACATCTACAAGATGGAGGTAGGGAGAGCTGTGTCTAAATAAATGTAAAAATATTTCCAAGATCTTAATTTATTTCGTCTCTTGTGCTTTCAGGGAGGATGCATTATGAAATTAGAGGAGTTCATCCTGAGTCAGTTGTATATTCTTGGTGCAGTGGGCATTGGGATTGCATTTCTACAGGTAAAGTGCTAACAACTGGGCAAAAACACAGGTTTATATGAACTTGTCTTTTTATGCTGCGTGAAATGTGAAACAATGGTTGTTTTTATGTGCAGTGCGGAACTAACATGTTCCTCATGCCCTTTTTTTCTTTCAGCTTGTGGGGATGATGTTTACCTGCTGCCTTTATCAAAATTTGAAAGAAGATCCCTACTGATTCTGGACATTGTTGATGTGTCATGGTATTTTAATGCCCCAATTGTTCACACAGTTATGGATCCTATTGAGTTGTCATATCAAATTATGACATGATGATTACATATCATAATACTCACACTAAAGATGGTGTTATGCTGCTGGGCAGCAATGTTATTTTACTGCAAAATGTCATTGCATGAGATTATGATGTGCTGATGAATTTGTAACCGTAAAACACTTTTTCGAGTGCAGAGAAATATTATCATGCTGTGGCTACAGCTGCAATCAGCCCTATATACTTTATATATATTTTTTAAATGTATAGCAGTCCTTGCCAAAATTGTAATTAAATAATGAAGATATAATAATGTTTTTTTGTTTGTTGAACCATAAATAAAAATGTTTGCCATTTATTATTCCCAGTGACTTTTGCATAATATACATGTAGCCTATTGTATATTTGCTTTTGACAGTGAGCTTTTATTCTGAAATCTTTCAGCGGATGTTGTTGTCAGCTGATAGTACTTCCTCCTCGCGGTTTCCTTTTGAAGGATTTCACCCACAAATATCTTCTTATTCATTTCAAATCAAATAGATAAATATATATATTTAATGTGGAAGGAACAGGGAGACAAATAAAATGTCTGCGAAACCGACGTGTTTGATTGTGGCGAGTGCGTCTCCTCAAGGTGGGTCCGTCAGCGTGTAGATGTAAAGTTATAATGTAAGATGAATAACACAAATGTAACCTTAGTTTAGTTAGTGGTCCCTTCCATTCACCTGTTAGCTGTGTTCAGACGTCACTTTCTTGCTAGTTTAGCTTAGCAACCAGTGTTCTGTTGCTAGGATACGTCCGTTAAACTGTCGTTCTGTTCTTCAGGAGTGTCAGCAACGTCTTTCCATCAGTGCTTCAGCCTTTGTACCTCAGTGTTTAATCTCCAGACGGCTACACCCGGGGTAAGACTGCTTCTTACTGAGAAATACCCAACAAAGTTAACATTTCTACCGTGTTTCAACCAGAGGCGATTCAAGAATCTGTTGGGGCCCTAGGCAAAAGTTCACAGGGGTCCCCTGTTCACCATTGTTATAATCAACCAACAAAAAATAGCTACATTTAAAAATAAGAAATATACTTTAAAAGTGCACATTTTTAGTTTTTTTTTTAAGTTAGTTATTTTCAAAATATGAATATAAACATTAGAAAATCCTCATCCATCCTATAGAGAAATCTGTCGACTGTTTCTGGTGTTTTGGACTCTGATGCACGAATCCCTCTGCAGTTACTGTCCTCAATGAGCAGTGGGTGCTGCCATGAGCCCCGTCCCAAAGCACTCACAGGCGGCCACTGTCTCACTAGATGTAGCGACTTTTCACACCGTCTTAGCAACTATTTTTATAAAAAGCGACTAGCGACCAATTTAGAGACTTATTCAGAGCATAAGGGAGAAATATATGGTGGGCCTAATTCATTCCAATGCGGCCGCTCAGAGTACAATTCAGTCCATGGGTTCGTGTCTCTCTCCTCTCGCAGCAGCACTGTTATGTTACGCCGCGGGGGTTAGATGTCCGAGATGGGGCGAAGACGGCATCGTTTAACAAAGTATCCTTTTTTTTAAAGATACCGTTTTCAGGCTCCGATAACGCCGGCTGGTAAAAACTATATTAAAGTTGTGCGGTTACATGAAAACGCGTCTAAAATGTAGTGGAATAAAAAGTAAAATATTTCCCTCTGAAATGTAGTTAAGTAGAAGTATAAAGTATCATAGAGTGACCATACTCAGGTAAAATACCTTAAAACTCAAATACAGTATTTGATTAACTCAGTGTACATTGTTACAAACTCCACTGGAAAAAATAAGTACAAACATAAGTCCTTTAGTAGCTATCTGACATAAAGGACTACCAGTATTATAAATGTAATTTTGCTGTAAGAATAGAAGGTGTAAATAACAGCTCCTTTTTATTTTTTCTACATTTGGTAGTTTTTTTTTAAAATATCGCTCCGTAATGAGTCACTTACTTCTCTTAAAACACTTTTCAACTGGCGGATGATCGTGACATGATACACACTGACATGTTTTAAACCACAAATAAAACCCAATATTTCTGTAAACCGTATGAACGAAGGTAGAAGAGCAAAGCCATGCCCCAACCAGTCAGGAAGCTTCAGGAAGATGCAAACCACTTAAAGAATATAGATAAAACTACCTTTCAGATTTTTCTTTAACCTAAGGTTAGTATTGGCAACAGAAGGCCGAGGTGGGTTTAAGTGGTTTTTTTTTTATTGCAGGGGAAGCCAATAGATTTTGTTGGAGTTGATGAAAGCACTGCTAGATGGGTACAGGACTTCAACGTGAAACCCTACGCAACACCAGCCAAACTTGAATCTATAGATGGTAAGGATATTCATTTCATGGTCATTTGGCCAGTTTTTGTGTACGCTGTTGGTTGGACTTTGCTCAGTTATGTCACGATGACCCCTCTCCAGGTGCTCGATACCAGGCGCTGCTCATCCCGGACTGCCCCGGAGCTCTGAATGACCTGGCACACAGTGGCTCTCTGCACCGCATCCTCACACACTTCATCTCTCAACAGAGTGAGTGGTGAGGCTGATTTTTAAAAAAGGCTGTCTGTGTGTAATCTAAATGTCCGGTGTAGAGACTCGTTTGATTCTCTGTGTGCAGAACCGGTCTGTGCAGTGGGACAAGGAGTGTCTGCGCTGTGTTGTGCCACTGAGGGACAGAGGTGGATCTTCAGGGGCTACAGCCTAACAGGGGTTAGTATTTCCTCAAGTAAACATGAAGGCACTATACAAAATATCTCTATGTGTGAATGTATTTAATGACAGTAACTGTTTCTGCTGGAAGCCGTCAGTGTTTGAACTGGTGCGGAGGCCTGACTTTGCCAACCTGCCCTTGGTCGTGGAGGACTTTGTGAAAGACAGTGGTGGATCATACACAGGTGAGCTGACCTGCAGAGCAAAGGTTCTAGTTTGGTAGAGTACACACTAAATCAGCAATCACCTCTCATATTTATCTCTTTGTTTTGCAGCAAGTCAAGAAGATGCTGTGCATGTAGTCATAGACAAACACCTAATTACTGGTCAGAATATGCAGTCAACCTCGCTTGCTGTAAATAATCTAATCCTGCTCTCTAGTGCCAAGTAAAAATAGAAAATGTTAACATCAGGAGCACTCAAACTCAGCTGCTTAGTTGCTCCACACTTATATTCATGTTTTAAACAAACATTCATCTCAGACAAATATCAAAACATGAAGAACAGATGTTTGGCATCACTGTAAATACAACTTTGTTTCTTTTCAATGTTGTTCTTATAAAAGCCACACAATCAAATGTCTTGATTTGAAATTTAAAATAGAAAAAGAGAGAAAAAGCAGTTGTGGTTTGAGGATGTTCAAAGCCAGAGAAGGATGCATCTCCACAGCAAACAAAGCAGCATCCAAGAGCAGAAATGTCAACGGTGAGAACAAAAACAGCAGAAGAGTTGTGGATTTGGACTGAAAAGAGGCTGTGAACGGATGTCTGCGGCACGTGAACAAGAGAGGAATATAACCCTTCATTTAACGGTATTCATATTGATGATCATGCACCCTCTGTTGTTTAAAGTAGACGAGTCACTGCACCCTGACTGAACTGTACAAGTTTTCCAAAATACATCAATGAAAAGAAATAAAACATGCTGAAGTACCTTGTGTCTGCTGCCATTACCGTTTGAATCAACAAATCCCAGATTTATTCACAGAGAGAACATTTCTCAACACTTTAACCCTCAAACAAGTATGCATGAGTATTAACTATACTGTCAACGGCTCGTGTCAGAGTTCATGTAACTTAGAAACAAAAAACAATAAGAATTCCTGCGTACAGCACTTGAATTTTTGGCGCTCCTTGTTCAAGGACAAAGAAAACAAAACAATTCATGTGCTGAGGGTCCAAAGTCCATCTCTCATAGGAGATCATAGAAATAGTCCAGTCCTTGTCCTAGTTCCCATAAGGAAATCCCTGTCCCCAGTTCAGAAGCTAAAGAGATCCTCAGGTAGATTGACTGTAAAAGAATAAAAATCATTTTAATCCCCTCGTGTGGCACTAAATCTAATCAAAAATAGATTTTTAGATCGTTTTAAATGATCTTAAAATGTGCAAAAGACTTACCTTCAGTGAAGGATAGTAAATCACGTGCTTCACTGCATTGTTCCTGAAATATTTGTAACAGATTTTGTTAAAAGATATTTAAAATTTAAGCAACATTTTTTTGACTTTGAGTGTTATTAAACCAGTACCTCTTGTAACTGAAATAATGCTCTGCAGAATATTCGTCCCAGAGAAGTTTTGGCCTGTGTTCTCGCAAAATCTCGATGTACCTGCGGGAAATTTGAGACAGTGTTAAAGGCTTAACGTTTTCTTTTTTCAGCTTTTCACTACAACTTCTCGGCTTCTTGCTACTGTATAAACACAAAACTTGTAATTTTCTGCAACTGTTAGAAAAGTTTTGGTTATTTCACTTTCAATATTTATGTGATGTCACACACTTTGGAGCACCAATGGTGTCCATCTTGGCTACCCCAAGTGTGTTATTTGGTTTGGCCAAACCACCGTACATGTTCCCTTGTGTCATTGTGATAGGTCAGGTTGTTCAGTTAACACCTTGTTTAGTTGATCTTGGCGTCTTTTAAAGGCCTAGTTATCAGGCCCATGGTTTACAATGTTTTTGCACTTTTGGGGCAAATAAAAACCCAGGTTCTCATCTGAAACTCCTCTGTCCTCCTTTGTCCAACACAGTTTAAAGAGTTAAAAATTAGTTGTGTGGTTGTTACCAGCTCCTCATCTCTGCCCGAGGCTAGCAGCTCAAAGCCAGATTAGCACTGGTTCCTAGCATAACATACCAGAATCTCTGGAGTTGCATTGTGGGTAAGGTATGCACTAGGTTTTGACAGATAAAGAATGTTTAGGGGAGGGGAGACGATATCTGGTTCCGCTGCATTGATTTTTAAACATTGTGAGTCAAATGCTAAATCAGTGGAGTCCTCTTAAAATTTGAAACATATGAAACTTGTATTGCTAAAATGTTAATTAAGTATTCCATGACGGTATTATCTTACCTTCCTCCTAGGGTTGGCTCTGACCCCTGGCTTGCAAAATCAAGGCCGTACAAATTAAGTCCAAGCAGGATTTTTTGCCTCCACTGAGAGTCTGGTGCCAGCTGCAGAATACAGTCTCTCATCCAGGGCAGGGGGGCGCTCGGGCCCGGTCTATTGAAAAAGAAAATAACAGGTAACTCAGAACATAGTCTGCATTAATGCTGTGCATCTTTTTGTTGTTGTCAGTTACTCTACTTATATCCCTAGCTAAAAAAAACGAACAAAAAACGACCACAATGAATCTATGGCCATTGCTCGTCTGTGACGCTCACCTGGCACCGCTGGAGTAGTCGTATGTCATGAGGCTGAATCCATCGACTACAGGGGCCAACTGCTCAAACTCCTCCCTGCCAAACATACCCGGCTGCCCCGTACTGATAATGATGGGCGAGAAAAGAAGCAAAGAAAGGTCAGCACCAATTTAAGTCGTTTTTTTTTAGCATGTATAGGAGCTAAAAGTAATTTCATTCACCTTGTCACAGCAGGTGGGATGACAAGAATGCAGTCTAGTCTTTTAGCTTTCAAAGTCTCACATATGTGTTTCACCAAATGCACCAGCTCCCTGTATGAAGAAGATTTTACACGTTTGATCATTTGTATTTCGCTCAACGAATTACATACAGAGTAATATTACACGTGTCAACAGAAAAACTCACTTTCTTTTGTTACCTCCCAGCTGGCTCCACAGCTCCAACGTGAAGCCATCGAAACCTTCAGTCTGCAAGGTTCACAGCGTCGTTAGACAGACGCAGGGCAAACAACGCTGCTGCGAGGGAGTTCAAGCTAAACACAACACTTAATTACCTTTGCAACGTCCACCAGCTCACTTCCCAGCTCTTCGATTTCATCTTCACTCCCCAGCACACTCATGTAATCCTGGTAAGACCAGCCATCAAATAACAGCCGAGGCACTGAAAGAGAAGAAAACGAAGCAACTAAACCAAATAACCAAACAATACAGTCTCATGTGAAAGCACTTTAACACACATTAACAGAGCGGAGTTGCGAGCAGTGGGAAGGACATCTACTCACCCATTTTGACTTTCTTGTTAGACTTGCGTACAGCTTTGACCCAGCCTGCGCGAACAAAAATACCTCTTTATGAATTAGTCACTAGAAGACATTTGACTGTTAGGGGTGTGGGTCTTACTGTACCTGGGTCATGATCATGGAGTCCCCGAACGTCAAACGTTTCAGGTCCTCTGCGGCGAAGCTGAAGCCAAACTGGACACACTGAAGTTAGTTTAGTACCAAACATCTTGGCAACGTCATAGCCGTGGGAATTCCACTGCAGGATGGGAAATATAAGAGAATAATAATAAGTAATTTAGTGAGTGATAACCTACACACAGAGGACAGGTTCATATTAAAGGATAGTTTCAAGTCTGTCTACACACAACAGCTACATGTCTTAAGGTATGTTGGAAGAATTATCGGTCACTGCAATCATTCTTCCTCTCTATACTGACGATAAAGTGATAACCTCCTCGTACAACTGCAGAGTAAGAGACGGTCACATGTGTAACTTCTAAAGGTAAGCCCAGAAGTAGCAATACTTCTCAGGACTGAGTCATCTAACTGTCCTTTTCTTAGTTCATCAATTAGTTGGCCTATTAAACTTCCAGAAAATAGTAAAAAATCATAATCCACAGATACTAAATTTACCATCATATAAGACAAAGGATTGCATCAAATCTCGCCATCTACCCAGCAGTATGTAAAGCACTATATAAAATATATATACCGGTAAATACATTAAAATGAATTCCATATTTACCGTCTGCAACATTAAAGTGAGGAATACACACAATAACACATCAATAATTACAAACATATAATATAATATATTCTGAAATGGGCCATTCTGCATATTGAGTACTTTTACGTTTGTTTTTTAACTTTGATGCTAATATGTAACATTTTCAATGCAGGGCATTTGCTTGTATCAGAGTATTTCTAGAGTCAAAAGATACATTTTAAAACCCTATATTTACTTGTCTATAACGCACTAAATGTGCTTGCTTTTGGTTTTTATCATCTTTTAAATGCACTTGTAATGTTTTCTTAAACAACTTTTGTTTAATGTATTTCTATGCCCCTGTAACGTACTCGAACAATGGTCTTGTGTCTCCACGGTGCTATGGAGGATTAAACATGGCTTAAGTCTCTACATATATACATAAATAGATGTAAAAAAATAAATTCAGAAATAAATACGGAAAATAATTAATGCTGAAATAAATAAATGCTGAAATAAATAAAATAATAAATAAATAAATGCTTTATATTTATACATTTTTGTTCACCTAAATCCATATGGTAGTATCGTATAGTATAGGTAGGAGGTCCGATTTAGTCACGCTTTTATTTATTTATACATTTATTTATGTATTTATTCATTTATTCCTACATTTTTTTATTTATTCCTGTATTTATTTATACATGTGTTTATCCATTTATGTATTTATTTATTAGGACATAAGTCATATTTAGTTCTCCATATGGTGCAGTATAAATAAACATGTCTTGCCTTCTTCTGCTCCTGCATATTGGCATGTGAGCGTTGCATTAAATCAGACTTTAAATAATCTGAACCTGTCCTTTAATGCTGTATTGTCAAATGTTGAATAACAGTAAGGGAGAATGTAGATGTGTTCGTAACTTACAGGTGTGACATATCCAAGCACAGGTCCTTGAAATGTTTTCTTGATGTGAGCCCAGTGTCTCTTCTCCTCCTTCACTATGTCTTTCCATGATGGGTCTGACACAACCAGACCTCTCTCCAGCACAGACAGCTCAGCTGGAGCCGTCTAAACAACAAACAAGGAAACAGTTTCAGTTAAATATACCATAAAGGCACCATGATTATGACTGGACAGGTGATCGACAGGTAAGATACAGTATGTTAATCCTGTATTAGATCCACAGTGGGGAAATGTACAGTTAGAGCAGCAGAAGAGGATAGTGCAAACTACAAAAGCATCAATTACAGATGCAAAATACAGAATATTGGAAGGATTTAAATGTCTTCTTCCTGGTTCAGGTAATGCCAAGGACCTGTCAGGCAAACATAGCAGGGGCAGGTATGACTTCACACTCACCAGATCGAGGTAAATATTGAAGTTAGACTCACCTCAGCCTCAGCTGTTTTATGCGACTTCTTTGCATCAGTTTTTGAAAGAGTGGCACTGGCCAACGAGATGGCGTGCAGCAGCAGGAATAATGTCGTTCTCATCTCCAAAACAAGGCAGTGAACAGCAGTGGTGAAGAAGCAGATACATATAAAATGGGTTAGCTGCTCAGAGACTCAGGTTTGCAGAGCAAGTGCTTCCTTCCTGATCTTAGATTATAAACACGCATATCCTCCTGCGGTTTCAAGTCACATGGGGACAACCAGCCGAAACTGGCCTCCTTTATGCTGATAAAATATACAATTTATAACACAGCCTGGTTCTCACTATCTGGCGGTTTAGTCCCCAGCTTGATTGACAACTTAGCTCAACGTGTTTCTGGAGCGGGTTAACTTCCGCAGTGCGTGATTTTCAAAATAAAATGTGAGTGAAGAGAGAAGTCCTCGTTGTCAACTTACTGATTCTACGAGGACAATTTCATATCCATAAAACTAAACTCTCCAAATCTCGGACACATTTTTATCCCTATTTATATATATCCCTAATATTTTGAGTCTATCCAAATCATTAATAATAACAATGTATTTATACCGCTGATAAGTTACAGTATTTGTTTTAAGGAATTGTAATAATATAGCCCGATTTTAATTTAATGTCTTTGTATGTATTTGTTTATGCTTTATTTATTGTTTTATGTTCTGCCCTTTAAATGAATGACATCATCTGACAGGAAGTGAACAAGGACCATGGCTGTTGCCTAGCAAAAATAGCAATTCTATTAAAAAGGTCTATATATACTTTCTTTCTGCCAAGTACGGCGCCAATTTGTTCTACAAATGTTTGTATTAAATTTGTGAAAATGTGCAAAAAAGTTGAGAAAAAAAACAATTGCCAACAAAAAAAGAAGAGAGGGGTCCTCTGAGCAGATAGGTGGCGGTGTCGCTAACAAGCTAGCACAATAAAAGAAGACACCATGAGTCAAACAAACCCTGTGGTGCATAGACATATAAAGAGTAGATGCCGCATCGAACGTTGGGCCGCGAGAAATGCGGCCGCCATCTTGGATCGGTCCTTCTCCCAGATCAGTTCTATGAGTGACTCGTTGAGCCTATGAGTTGAGCAGCAGAAGGAACAAGATGCCAGAGCACTGTGCAGCGTATTCCTGCTCTAATCTAATATTACAATATTACAATTCATAATCAGTACGGTACAGTACAATTTTAAACAATTATACATAAATCCATGCATTTTTGAATGTTATAGTGAGTCCCTCAGGCTGTGGCAGGTAGATACATATTTAGCTGCCAGAGGAGCTGCTGTCCCTTATTTTATTATTATTATCTTGTCACAGTAGAGGCGTGGAGATTAGCCTCTGTGGGAATGTTAGTTAATTTACCCCCCGGCCAGATGTGTGTGTGTGTGTGTGTGTGTGTGTGTGTTTGCGTGTGTGTGTGTGTGTGTGTGTGTGTGTGTGTGTGTGTGTGTCTGTGTGTGTGTGTGTGTGTGTGCAAGCCTGTGTAGATATGAAAGGAGAAGCAGGGAGGAGAGGGGTTGTCGTACATGTGGTCTAGTGTAAATGGATTGCACATTTCCAGCAGTAGGTCAGCGGAGGATGTGCTGTGGTTTCATGAGAGGAAGACACTTCAGAGACAGTTCATCTCAGGTCACCTCAGATATTCTCAGTTTTGTTTTTTTAAATATTGAACATGACATTGAGATGAATTATGAGATCATTTTTCATGTCATGTCACTTTTTTTTTAAGTTTAGACTATCAAAGGAGAAGTGGCAGAATCTGACCGTTATCCTTTGCTGTTAAACTGTTTCATCAAACAGGAGCAACATGATGTGGGGTTTATTATAAAGAATGAATTAGAGATTTACGAGGCAAGCGTGAACATGTGTTTCCACTCTGTGCCCGATATTCTCACAGCTGAACAAAATGTCCCATACATTTTTACTTGGTTCTCCACATCTCCACTTAAAGCAGGACGAACGTCACATGTTTGTAAACCAGAACTGATGAGTCCAGGCTGTTTTAGTTCAGTTGTACCAGAGAAGTTGAAACAGTCTGAAAAGAAAAAATCATACATTTATTTAACTAAGGAAAAATCTTAAATGGTTTGTATAATTTAAAATGGATATTACTGAACTATGCCCCGTGTTTTTGTTTGCACATTAAATACAATTACTACATAATTAAAATATGTAATAAAGAAGACATTCACATAATTAGACCTTGCCTAAAAACAAAGACACAGTCATTTTAGATACTATACAAAGTACTCCTCCAACATCACTGTCTTTACCAATTAGAGCTACACTCTAATTGGTAACTGTGCAAGAACAAAACAGTGTGAAAATGATCGATTTAACAAAATGTTATATATATTTTTATACCACACACACTCGCTCCCTCTCCTCTCCACTACCACGACTATGCGACTGGCAGAGCATGGATCATTTCTGAATATTTATAAACATATAGGGTTCGGCTCTTGTTTTTTTTAGTGCTTTAAATGGAAGTGTGTCTGTTTGACTTGTATTTAGATGTGTCCAAAATGT
This sequence comes from Echiichthys vipera, assembly GCF_963691815.1. NCBI lineage: Eukaryota > Metazoa > Chordata > Actinopteri > Perciformes > Trachinidae > Echiichthys > Echiichthys vipera. The sequence continues at coordinate 13,832,181 of NC_139832.1, read as the reverse complement.
CATCTCTCTCCCACTGACCTAATTGTATTGATACTATTGATTTATATGTGTTTTAATTTTCTCTGAGTGTGTGTGTGTGTGCTTGCGTGTGTTTGTGTGTGTGTGTGTGTGTGTGTGTGTGTGTGTGCGTGCGTGCGTGTGTTTGTGTGTGTGTGTGTGTGTGTGTGAGAGAGAGAGAGAGAAAGAGAGAGAGTGAGTGAGAGAGAGATTTATGTATTCATGTATGAAATATAGCCTATTAATACTCTATAAATGATTTCTCTTGTTGTGTTTATATTTATAGTGTTTGCAAAACACCTATCATACATCACATATATCATATATCAGAATATTCTATTACTGTTAATCCCACTGTGAATATTAAAATACGCTGAACCGTGTCCTGTCCTTACACTGAGTGGAGCGGGCGACCGGGCCAAGATGGCGGCTCCACCGCTCGTCAGCGCCAATAGGCCCAACGTTCGATGAGGCGTCTACTCTTTATGTCTATGCTGTGGTGTACTGCTAATGCCATAGGAAACATTACCAGGATAGTAACCACGTTGTCCCGCATGGTTAAGACCGGTTTATTCTGCTGTCACTGGTGTCTGTTCAGATAACTGACATTAACGGGTGAGTGTCATTCGTGCTAACTGCAGCTAAAGTCAACAGCAATGTGGTTAGCATAGCAAGCTAACATGTCAGCATCTCTGGAAACTGTCTTCATGAAGTGTGAACATATATTTAAACTACTACGTTAAGCTGTATCCCACTAAAGTTTCCTCATCTATATAATGGTAATGCATAGGTGGCAAAACATAGGGCTGTAACAAGATTAAATATATTAAAATATGTGTGTAAGATATGTGTGTAACAGAAGTACTCAGAGCTTTTACTTAAGTAAATACTAATACCACACTGTAGACATACTCCGTTAGTATAAGGTAAAAGTACTAATACCACACTGTAGACATACTCCGTTAGTATAAGGTAAAAGTACTAATACCACACTGTAGACATACTCAGTTAGTATAAGGTAAAAGTACTAATACCACACTGTAGACATACTCAGTTAGTATAAGGTAAAAGTACTAATACCACACTGTAGACATACTCTGTTAGTATAAGGTAAAAGTACTAATACCACACTGTAGACATACTCTGTTAGTATAAAGTAAAAGTAATAATACCACACTGTAGACATACTCTGTTAGTATAAAGTAAAAGTGTTTGCATCAAAATGTACTTTAAGTACAAAAAGTAGTCATTATGCAGCTGATAAAGCTTGGGCTAATTGCATTCACTTTATATTCTGCTGCGTAGCTTAATCTATAACAATATATGTTATAGATTTGTTGATAATATCTTGTGTTAATAATCTGAATCTGTGAAGTAATAAGTAACTAAAGTCGCAGAGTAAATGAAGTGGAGTATTAAATACAGTATTTCCTCTGAAATGCAGTGGAGTAGGAGCAGAATAACAGCAGTTAGTAAGTAGGACCTATTATGCTTTTTCTGTAGCTTAAGTGAAGAAGTACTGTCATGTTGTTTTGGATCTGTGCTGTAACACTGATCATCTTTTCGGTCTTTGTAGTGAGTAATGGCGGTTGAACAATTTGTGTCAAAGACACTCGAGCTTCTACAGGAGGAAAGGGAGGCTGAAATAGAGGAGAACAGGTGTGTAAACTAACATACAGAGCCGACACTTCCCGTAATGGCATGGTAGCGCCTCCCTGACTTATTGTTAACAATTTTCTCTATAAAATGACTTGTTTTGTGACCTCAGGATATGGCAGGAGAACATCTCTCTCAAGGATCTTCAAAATAAAGGAGTTTGCCTGCTGAAATTACAGATAGGAAGTCAGTCCACAGGCCTGTACGGTCGCACAGTTGTCATCCTCGAACCAAGAAAGCATCTTGGTTTCACATCTCTGCCAAGTAACAGCTTCGGACCTGGTGAGATGGACGAATATAACGTGATCTGTGGGTTTCTTTGTGACTTTAGGTTCATATTTTGCTCAATGAGCCATTTATGTCTTTTGTTACAGGGGACATAGTTGGCTTGTATGACACTGGCGAATGCACTGCAGCCTCACAAATCGGCACAGGGATAGTGACGAGGGTCAGCCAAGCTTCTATAAGTGTGGCCTTTGATGATTCAAAGGATGGCCTCAGCTTTGATACAGATGCTCTTCATAACCTCTTGAAGCTGGCGAATGATGTCACATACAAACGGATGAAAAAGTCAGTGACATCTGTAATGTAAGACAGATAAAAGTGGCTTATGCAACCTTGAAACAACATATTTTCTCTGTGTGTTTCGTTGTTGCAGTGCCTTGAATACATTAAATGGATACAGAAATGGACCAGCTGCCAATCTGATAAACGTTCTTTTTGGAGACACAAAACCTTCTTCTCAGTCACAGCCAAGTAAGTGGCGCTTAACAAACCAAATATTCTTAAAAGATGGTTGCTCTATGAAACTGTGTTTGTCGGTAACTTATTACACAAGTATGCAACATACGGTTTACACTGATCTCCAAACCTTACAAATCAGCATGAATCATACAATACACAGATTAATACTGGGATTTCTATTATCTTTCATCAGTTGGAGTTGAATTCTTTAACCTGAACCTGGATGATTCCCAGAGAGAAGCTGTGTCCTTTACTCTGTCTCAGAGAGAATTGGCTGTGATTCATGGACCACCAGGCACTGGGAAAACCACCACAGTAGTGGAGATCATCCTGCAAGCAGTCAAACAAGGCCAAAAGGTGACATACAACAGGTTTTTCAGACCCTGATGAAGCTGATAAGCGTTGGCCTAAGCTGTTGCCATTAGGCTTGAAATATAAACTTATATAATTTCACTCGGCATGCCTTGATTTTTTTTCCTTGTTTTGTTATTTTATGTTCAGCAAAACTTCCAGGACTTATTGTCTTAAGGCCATAAGGTGATTTTTATTAACTCGTCCACTGTTTTTTTTTCATATCTGGATTCTGTGTTTGTGCAGGTACTGTGCTGTGCTCCCTCTAACGTGGCTGTGGATAATTTAGTGGAAAGGTTAGCCCGGTGCAAGGCAAAGGTCCTGAGGCTGGGTCACCCCGCCAGACTGCTGGAGTCTATACAGAAACATTCACTGGATGCCATCCTAGCTCAGAGTGACAACGCAAACATCATTGCTGACATCCGTAAAGACATCGATAAAGCATTTGTAAGTATTTTAGTTCGTCCTCCTGCTAACCAGTTTTGCCATCTTGACTGATTTGTAATATTCTTTTGTATTTTTTCAAGATGGGAATGAAGAAGAGGCCTGAAAAAGGAGAGAGGGTGAACTTCAGAAGGGAAATAGGGGAGCTAAGAAAAGAACTGAAAACCAGGGAAGCGACAGCCATCGCCCAGATCCTAAAAAGTGCTGATGTTGTGTTATCAACCAATACAGGTCAGTAAAGGCCTCGTGTGAAGAAAATGTACTTCAGTCGTTGCAGTGATGATGAAAGGCAATCAGAGAGCACTTGTCTGCGTCTGCAGGTGCTTGTAGTGACGGCCCCCTGAAGTTCCTGCCTGCAGAGCATTTTGATTGGGTGGTGATAGACGAGTGCGCTCAGGCCCTGGAGAGCAGCTGCTGGATCGCCCTGCTCAGAGCACGCAAGTGCATTCTGGCTGGAGACTACAAGCAGTTACCACCTACTATCAAATCACAAGGGTAAAAAACAGGCATTCCTCTTTTTATGCATTGATATATAAATAACTCATGAAAATATATATATATATATATAGTTGAAACAGTATCCTAAAGCCCCTGAAACATGATTTAAAATATGAAGTATTTTTGTATTGCCATTAAATATTCATGGTTAAATAGAAACTATCAGAGTTAACGTTTGGAAAAACAGCTTAAGACTCATAAACTCTGTGTGGGTGTGGTTTGGTCAGACTTTGACAGTGCTGGCTCCAACGGCAAAATCTAATAACAGCTCTCATCACATTTTGATTCAAATATAAACCATGTGAAACCAGTGAGAAGAGCACAGACAGAAACACAGAAATATCTCCTGAAAGAAAGACAACTGTTCTAACTGTTGGGAGAAAAGCGCGTGTTCTCTTCACAACCCCATCAGTCGTCGTTTTGTCATTTTCAGGAATCTTTTTTTATAGTTTGCTGCACATTGTTCTCTTTTTGTGCTCCTCAGGGCCGCATCAAAAGGCTTGTCCCTCAGTCTAATGGAGAGACTCATCCAGATGTATGGAGACTCAGTGGTCCGCATGCTAACCGTCCAATACCGCATGAACAGTGCAATCATGGACTGGGCCTCCAAAGAGATGTACCAGGGAAGACTAACAGCCCACAGCTCTGTGGAGAGACACTTGTTAAAGTGAGTGGAGCTCAGGGATGTCAAGTGTCTCACTTTTGTATTTCAGTGAAGGATGACTCATTAAGATGCTTAAATAATTATGTCTTTGATGCAAAAGAGATCTACCAGGAGTCGCCTGTGTCGAAGAGACCAGCACACCACTTCTTCTTATTGACACTGCGGGCAGCGGTCTGAGTGAGATGGAGGTCACAGATGAGCAGTCTAAAGGCAATCAAGGTTAGTATTTTTTATTGTAAAAAACAAACATGATTTCAATTTTATAATAGTTGTGGGATTTAAGCATGTGTTTACTTTATCCTCAGGTGAAGTAGACATCGTTGAACTGCACATAAAGGCCTTGACCGAAGCTGGCCTTAAAGCTAAAGACATTGCTGTTATTGCTCCGTACAATCTACAAGTAAGTCACTAATTGTAGGAACTGTAAAAATATCATAACTCAGCAGCAACTGTACTGTCATGGCAATAATGCAAAACTTTGTTACTTTTTTCTTGATTAAACAATCTACATTTTCACACTTATGAAAACAAAACCATCAAAACAGAAAATTGGAAACTGATAAACTAGAAAACTAAAGGGACATCAAAAGATCCAACAGTTGTGTCTCTAAAATTAGTTTTTAATGTTTTTGTTTCTCTTAAGGTCGATCTTCTGCGTCAGAAACTCTCTGCAAGGCATCCGGAGCTGGAGATAAAGTCAGTGGATGGATTTCAGGGCAGAGAGAAAGAGGCCGTGGTGTTGTCGTTAGTTCGGTCCAACAGAAAGGGTATTTTATTTTGCTGTGAAGTCGTGTCTTTTTTTTCTGCTGCACTATGAACGTTGGCAGCATTAATTTATTGTTTTTATTAATTTTTTAACTTTTAAGGGGAAGTTGGATTTCTGGCAGAGGACAGAAGGATTAATGTGGCTGTTACACGCGCGAGACGTCACATCGCTGTTGTGTGCGACACTCAAACTGTCCAGAATCACGCTTTCCTGAAGTCCCTGATCAATCACATGACTGAGTTTGGCGAGGTCAGAACAGCATTTGAGTACATCCAAGACATTGTGCCACAGAACTACACCCGCGACCATAAAGACACAAAGGCTAATGCGTCTGCCAGCAGCTCCACATCCACCAAACAGACGGGTAAAAATCAGCCTCCCAGCAGGGTCAAGCAACAGCAAAAGAAGCCCAGTTGTAGCAGCAGTAACGAAAGTAGTAGTGGTGCAGGGAAGCACATAAAGTTCAGCGCATCAGCACTGACGGAGGAAGAGCAGAAGAAGAACCGATATGCTGAGATCAGAGCGCAGGTGGAGAGCTTTCTGAAGGACTCAAATCCGAGTGAACTACAGTTCCCATCATCGTTTAACTCTCATGACCGCCTGCTGGTCCACCAGATCGCTGAGGAACTGGGCCTGGTGCATGAGAGTAAAGGCGAGGGGAAAGACAGGTGTATCACTGTCACCAGGCCCCTGGTGTCAACCCTTTCTGAGGAGCCAGCAAAAGCAGAAGAAAAAGAAGAAACTCCGGTAAAAGAACCAGTCCCAAATCCTCAAGGAGAGCCAGTGTTTCAACCTGCATTAGACCTGAAAAGTCTACATTTGGAGCGCATGAAGAGGGAGCGGCAGAAGAGGGAAGAAAATGCTCAACAAAAAAAGCAACAGAACAACATCCCACCAGCTCAGGCCCAGTCATCAAAGAAGTCAGCTAAAGGTTTGTCGTAGAAACTTGATTTTGAAGAGTTATTTGAACCTGTCTGCTGCGATTTATTTTTGCATCAATTCATCTCTTACCGTTTCTCTCACAGGAAAGAGCCAGATGAAAGCAGGCGCTTGCGGCATCGCTGCTGCCGCCGCCCTGGATGATGACTTTGACACACTTATCAACGCTGTCAAGAAGGCTGACAGTGTGTGCAGTTTTGTCAAGTGTAAAGCTTCTGTGCTGACACTTGGACAGCTTTGCCTGTTCTGTAACAGGCAGTATTGTCTCAGTCATCATATACCGGAGGTAAGACAGGATTGGACCCCAAACAAATAGGAGTTTTCATGTGTATTTTTTTATTAGGCTATTGAAAATACATTGACATTACCAGGAAAGTATTCCTAAAAGTCTGTGTTGATATTCCACCATAAGTGACAGCTTAAATGTAGGAAATTGTGGTTGCTATCTGATTGTCATGTTGTAAACCCCTCTTTAGGTTCACGGCTGTGGAGATAAAGCCAAGTCTCATGCTCGGATGAGAATAAGCAAAGAAGGCGTTCTTTACGCCGGGAGTGGGAAGAAAGACAAATCCATGGACCCCAATAAGAAAGCCTATCTTCAAAGGAAACTGGACTCTAAACTGAAAGATATGTCATCACAGAGGAAACCAAAAAGCAAAGAGAACAACAGTTAATGAGAACAAATCAGCTCTATATATTAACATAACAGGAGATGTTGTTCTGAACCAGTCTCTTTGTCTCTTTTCATCAAATACACAGTATGTTGCCTTCAATGGATAAAATATACAATTTGCTGCTGAATTCAAATGCAACTTGTTATCTTTTGTGTCAGTTGTAACTGCTGTAACACACACGACAAAGTCTAGCACATCGTGGCTACATACACTGTCACTGTCACAGGACAGATTGTCAGGGGGCTGGAGTTTTTCTCCTCTTCATACAATCCAGGGGAGAAGTAGGGGAAAATCTTCTCCGTAAATCTGTCTTTAAATGCGTGTATTGTGGTCGAATCAGCAGCGTCCATGAAAACGACCTTTCCTTTGTCATAGTCCAGCTGTACAGTAATCTTCTCAGGCTTCTGCTTCAACACAAGCTTGGTGCGAGGCGAGGTCTGAGCCCAGTATGAGTCTCCATCGCACAGGCCGATCACCCAGAAACCCTCGCTTGGGTTGAGGAAGACCGCACTCTTCCTTTGGATGGACTCTTGGGCCACTCCGATGTACCAGTTGTTGCCCTGGCCCACCTCCACGGTCCAGGTGTGTTTGCCGGATGTGAAGCCGGTCGCTCCCAGCACACACAGCCGGCTGGTGCAGCGCTCAGGGTTGTCAGGGAGGAGCTGCTTCCTGCTGTATTGTACACGGGTCAGCTCTTCAGAGAACTTTAAGTTGGATTGGGCTGTGTTTGGATCCAGAGTGATGGGAACTGAAAGTATAAGCACAATTCAGTACAATGGAAATACTTCATAATTTACCTTTAAGCCAGGGGCCTAACAGGAAAAGTACACACATCAAAGTATATTTTCCATCTCACCTCGACAGTAAGCTGCAGAGAAAGCTCTAACAGCACTAGCACTGATGACAGAACGTAATTCCCCCGATAACTACCACACGTGAACATAAAGTGGCTCTGTATGCATTACAGGGAGACCCGTCCCTACTGTGTCTCTGAATGGCTATCCAGGCATCAGCTAGATTACGCTGGTTATGAAGCTTGTTAGGGGCTCACTGTTTGATGCAGTAGTGAATTAAATGTAAGCTATCAAAAGTATTTAAGTCACGTTCAAGGGTCACACAAAATGTTTCTGAAGGCCGCCATTGGCCCACGGGCCACACTGTGAGAAACTACATGTATGCTTTATGCAAGTGTCTGTTCACCCACCACATGTGACGATGTCGGCCATCTTCTTCCAAACTCCAAACCCAAGTAGTCCCAGATGCTGTGCAGAGTTTATCAGGATATCTCTGATACAGCCTGGCTCTCGAATGTTGCATTTGGCCCTGAAACATGACGTAGTTACATCATTGTCTTATGGAGAAAGTCAGTGGTAATTGTGACAGATCATAAGTTATGCATACCTTTTCTTTGTCTGCCTGTAGTCCTTAAGTTACAGAAGGAAAGTAAAGAAATACATCTCATTTACAAAATGTGAGGGGTGCAGTATTACACATCACATGTAGGTGTAAGGTGTTTGGAAATCAACGCTGATGAAAAAAACAAGAGGAGCACACCGACTCTAAAGCACAAATATATCTAGACGGACAAGGGTGATAAACTTCAAAACTGAACATTTCAAGAAATACACAATGAATACTCAACAATACGTCAAATACATCAAGTGCAAACATGAAGGGAAACATTAACATACTTTACATGACAGAAATCTTCACTCAAAGATGTATCATATTTGTGTCCATTACTTTGGTTTATGACCAAATACCTGCAAAATTAATGATGTTAACATCCGCTGTACTTTGTGCTAGTTAGCAAATGTTTACCTGCTAACATACTGAACTAAGATGGTGAACATGGTCAATTTATATATATATGTGCTAAACATTAACATGTTAACGTTATACCTGAGTGTGTGCATGCCGGTGTTAGCATGTAGCTCAAAGCACAGGGAAGTGTACCTATGTTCCCCGACCCTTTTTTTTTCCAAAAAGGGTCTTATGATTTAATTCATTTTGTTAGGGTTAGGGTCAGGGTTAGGGGGTAGTGTTAGGTTCTACATAGGCCTATTTGCCTGATTGTGGAATAAATAACAGACCGGGGAACATAGGACCCTTTCTGTGAAAACAGAGGAGAAGGTCTTCTGTTCCCCGGTCACATACAAGGCGGTGTTAGCGTGTCTGTAGACACTTTTAGGGTCTTTTTATTTTAACACACATGTATGTAATTGCCAAGACTGTTTTCAAGTTACACCTAAAATAGCGAATATCTTAATTCTAAATAAGTTTACTAAAAATTTTCATATTCAGATTCGGACACCAAGAAGTTTGTGCAGGATTTTCCTTTCATGTAACTTACAACAATTTTGGACACTTTGTTTAAATATTCATTCATTCATTCATCTTCAACCGCTTATCCCGGGGTCGGGGTCGCGGGGGGTGCTGGAGCCGATCCCAGCTGACATTGGGCGTGAGGCGGGGGAACACCCTGGACAGGACGCCAGTCTATCGCAGGACACATAGAGACGAACAGAGACAGACAACCATTCACACCTACGGGCAATTTTAGAGTCATCAATTAACCTAACACATGCATGTCTTTGGATTGTGGGAGGAAACCGGAGAACCCGGAGAAAACCCATGCAGACATGGGGAGAACATGCAAACTCCACACAGAAAGGCCCAGGCCGGGATGCGAAGCTGGAACCTTCTTGCTGTTCTAACCACTACACCACCGTGTAGCCTCTTTGTTTAAATATATTTGAGATATTTTTAATATGCTTGATCAGTCCAAACGGGCGTTCATAGTTTTCATTGCGCACTTAATTAATTGCTCATTGAGGTGTTTGTCAGCCTGGGCCACACCTGAGAGAGCACATTAGCCTCTTGGTGCATGCATTAGGGTGTGGTCACCTGTTTTAAACATTTTGACATTTAGAAGAGGGAATGACATTTTTCCAAGACATTTGGGTTTGTGCTCTTCAGTGTGTAGCTCTTAAATGTCCACATTGTTGTGTAACCTGGCAGTGAATGTACCTGTAGAAAGGGTAAGTCCTTCGCTCTGAGGGCCGTCTCGATATCACCGATGGTGGAAGAGAGGGTTTTGATCTGGCCCTTGATGTTTTCCAGCTTCTCACACATCACCTGGGTCTTAATTTCTTCCTCCTGTTTGAGCACCTTCAGTCTACTGTTCTCCTCCTCCTTAAGGAACAGGTGCAGCTTCGAGAACGCCTCCTTTATCACTCCCTCACTTTGATATGCTTGGCTCTGCAAGGTTGAGAGCTGATTACTTTTGGCAGGACACCAGAGGAATGTTTGAAGGATTGTTTTCTCTCTGGGCTGAAACTGAATTTAACGAGTGACGCTAAGACTTGGCAAATAATATAAAAATGTCTCGTATATTCTTTCTATTAGGGCCCGACCGATATGGGTTCTTTGAGAGTGATACCAATACCAACTTTGGAGGGGAAAAATTCACAGACTACCAACATGGAGGCTGATCAATCTTTGAGCTAGAATGAAAACAGACCTTTTCAATGTGGACTGCAGCGATTTGACACTGATATAACAATGCAAAGTTACTCAGAAGGTTACGTTATGTTCATTTTGCACTACATAAAATAATAAATAAAAGAAAAGAACATACTTTCCACTTTTCATGTATGTAATTCACACAGGAGTATACAAAAATGATATACTAATAATTATTAATTTATTGAATTAGCAGAAAACATGCTACATTGTGATATATATTATATAGAGATGTGAAATGATCTGTATCGGCATAGAAGATTTGGGCAGTCTTTAGTGACTCTAACGTTAAGAATTATAAAATGTCCAACAGTTCATAAATAGTGAAATATAGTACATTATAAGTAGAGGTACAACAAAACTCAATGAATAACTTTTACCTGTATATAGGTTTTAGTTTCCTCCCACTGCTCCTTGGTCTTGTTTAGTATTCTGAGCTTTTTCCTCAAAGACTCCAGCGTGGAGGAAACTTCTGTCTGAAATGTCAAAAAAAAGAATTAAACTCTCAAGGTGAAACAATGGATCTATTAGTCGATAGACAACTTCAATTTGCTGTTTTTCTGTGCTTGTGTCATTGTAAACTACAGTTTCTATTTTCAGTTTTAAAAAGTTGGGGAAATTGTGATGGACACATTTTATAGAATAAATGAAATCAACTGAGAAAAAAATTAATTGCTCATAAAAAACTTTATTAAATACGTTTCTATGCCTGAATGAACTATAACCACAGCATAGCAATAGATGTTTGCCCTCACAGGTAGGACTGTGTGTTTCCCTGAGTGGATGTGCTTTTATTTTACCTTCTTCTGTTGGGCAGCCTCCTCCACTGGGCAGCACTCGTGAACTTTGTGCTGTTTTGATGATTGGCAGATGACACAGATGGGCTCTTCGTCATTCTGACAAAAAATCTTCAGCCTCTCGTTGTGAAGAGGACAAACCTCTTGACTCCTGCTGCTCCTTTGCACTTGATACTCGTCCGCAGCTATCTTTAGTTGCAAATTGATAGGAGGCCTCCCAGGGACAGACACAGCGCGACACACAGGACATTCCCGACATCCTTTCCATTCCCAGAATTCCTGTAAACAAACTCTGCAAATATTGTGGCCACATTTGAGGAGAACAGGAAGGGAATAGATCTCAGAGCATTGAGGACAAAGCAAGTCCTCTTCAGAGAATGAAACGGCTGCCATCAACCTGAAGTGTTGTAAAGTGAGGTGACAGGAGAACTTCCTTCCTGCCCCTTCCTGTGTTGTGACTGCAGGCAGTACAACCCTCAACACTTGGGTGAAACTTCTACAAATGCTGGCAAACTAGTACGACTGGTTAAATATGCATGATGTATTCCACGTACTATACTTCTAAACACACCGACATTTACTTTCAGTTTGAAAATTAGCAACATAAGATAACATAGAATTTTAGAATGAAACATCAAATAGTCAGCAACAAATAGTCAATAGCAGCACTAAGATCACAGGCATATAATCACTTTCACTGTGCTTTATTTTTCATAATGACATGTTTCCATATTCGACATAGTAACATGGTTTGACTCAATGCATAAATATATTAACAATGCATTTAAGTCAGACTCTAAACCATGGATATATCAACATGATGTCTAGAAAAACATAACAATTCTACATGTATTTAAATGTCGTGTTATTACTGCATTAATCCTCTGAGGAGGGCAAAGCTTAGAGGCAAAAACAGAGGTAGTTTAAACCGTTCAAGGTGAGTGGCTGCGCTGTCTGTGAAATCTTCCTTATACCCCAGAACCAAGAATAAAGAGTTTTACATTTACTGTGCAACAGATAGACAGTGAAGCAACATCAGTTTGGATGCAGGGGCCTCAAACAAGAACCAGGCGCTGTTCAGAAGTTGAGGTCAAGTAGTGATGTGTGAGAAATTTAAGTGCTTGTGCAGTAAAAGTTAAATGTGTTGGTCTCTCTCTTCTCATGCTTTCCACCTATTCACATGTTGTATAAAGAGAGAAATGTTTTAAAGCGACAGTATTGTTTATCCCTTACATTTGATTTAAATATAAATGTTTCAGAAAAAGTTCATCGTATTTGTGGAAATTATGTTTCCTGTTTTGACCATAAAATTTAACCAGTTTGGCATCAATGTTTTTAAGAGTATTTTTGTAAACTACAACTACAGTTTTACTCAAATTTAGTAGAAGTAGTTTACATGCTTTTGTAATTGTATATGAAAAAAAACAATGATTTTGATTCGCATGGCTTCCCCCCCAAATCTCAATATGTCTAAAATAAACTGAACAAATATATAAGGAATATGAATGATATAAGCCACTGAATATTAAGAAATACTATAATAAACAATCCTGAAATAAGTAAATACAGTTACATGAATACATAATCGGATGTAATCCTTTGTTGCTCGGCATTTTAAATCAAACATGCAACATTAACTGTGATTATTTTTTGGCTTTCTCTCTCAAAACCACCTTCAAATTACAATGCCTCTGCAAGTAAATAATCTCAATCTGGCTACTGACGTTTTACAGATTAATTAATATTTACATACGATTACAGATATGAAAACACTACATTAAAACATACTCCATCGCCTCTAGATAGTTATCTGACAAGTGTGTGGTTGGTCAAAGAAGATCCTTTCCCAATAGGTTCTCCACAGTGTTTGTCCTTAAATTACAACAATATTATGTTGACGTCAGAATTAAGAGAAAAACACGGACAGCAAATGAATTTGTATGAACACAGTGTGTGCTGATCAGGCTCCTTAGATCTCCATGAATAAAGGAAAAAAACAGCTGCATGAACCTGTTCTGTAAAGACATACTAGTATTTGAATGGTTAAGAGATTTTTGCTCGTTTTAGGTATTACAAAACTCCTAAAATAAAGCAAACCTTTAAAACAAATTAACATTATGTACATGAATACAATAATAAATATACCATGTATGAAATCAGAAATGGCTCTGTGTTCTGATAAAAAAAAAAAAGTCAGAGAACTGTTGATTAAAGAAAAAGTGGATGTTGTGTAAAAGGTAGAATGAACAACAAATCCCGCGAGCTCACTAAAGACAATTTCTTCTTGGCTTTATGAAACAACTAATGCATAAAATAGCAGATACACATTACAAATGCTCTTTGGACGGTCCATATTCCTCTAGATTTAAATTCTGCAACAAAAAGGCCAGTCACCAGAGACAACGTAGGCTCTTTCTCCTTCAGCTTATATTGAAATGTAACACTGTCAGTTATACCTCATCAGTCAGCCGTAACTCGCAGACTGATGTCTGTTAATAAGATGGATGCCTCGATTGTGTCCACAGAGCCGCCGCGCTCTGTGACATCCTGGGTTCAGGTCAGCGTCCTCTTCACAGAGCAGTGGATTATTCTTCCTCAAATATCTTCAGCGCATCCCGAGGCTGCCTGCTTCTCTCAGATGAGTCAGGAGCCGGTGAGGCTTCAACGCTGTGTCTGCAGATCCAACGCACAAACACAGTCTCAACAATCACACAAATCCAGGTTTCATGGAGGACTTGAAACATTTAGGACAACCCTTCGTCCCGTTTGTCTGCAGACACCTGAAAGGATAAAACAACAGAGTGTCAGCAGTGTTATCTGTTGGCCTGTAAACATGTTAGAATAAAGAATATTAATGAGTAGATTCCTGTGCTGTGTTCACCAGTCTGAATAAAGTCTACACCACCCCAGATACTTAGATACAAAGTCATGTATGAATAACATTAAAATAAAAGTCAAAGTCATTTGTCCTATCTCTAAACTGTACGTGTCAAAACACCCACTTGAGATGGAAAATATGGGAACAGGGTAAGGCCTGCAGTTTTTGGTCCCTGTCCCCGATGGACTCTCCGCACATGCCGCAGTAGAGCTCCAGCTCCTCGACACACTGCAGGAACTTCACCACCTGCTCTCTGAGCTCGTCCTGCTGCCCCCGGGTTCGATAAACCCCTTCACACAGGCAGTGCACCTTCAGCGCGCACAGCTTCAAATCAGAGGAAAAAAAAGACTTTCAATGTGACGTGTAGACTCTTGTCATACCAGCTTGTATGTGCAGGGCTGCAACTAAAAATTACTAGTCTACTATAACTTCCCTTGAGGTTGACATCCTAAAATGTCTTGTTTTGTCTAACCAATAGTCACAAACCCCAAGGATATTCAGTTTATCATGTATGACAAAGCAATATGTGGCATTTTTGCTTTAAAAAAACATACAAACAAAATGGTTATTCGGTTATCAAAAAAGGACTTACTGACTAATCGATCGTTGCAGCTCTGTTTGTACTTGTGTCCCGTGTAATGTCACTTACCTTGTTTCCCATCCCATCTGCTAATTCCTGTGCTCGCTGCAAAGAATCAAGAGCCTGAAACATAAACAGTGAAGCAGTCTGCGTCATCATTTCCATGCAAGTAATCATTTTGAGAAACGATAAAACAGTTAATGTTACAAAGACTGTGATATTTGAACTGAGATTTACATTTAATAATAGGTACCTTGTCAAATTCTTTCTGCAGAAGCCAACACTTTGCGACTCCCAGGTAGACTTGTGATTGTCCGAGACGGTTTCCAATCTCAGTCATGATACCCAGTGCAGACTCGTAGCGAGGGAATGCTTTCTAGATGGACGAAGAGAATTACCAAGATGAAGCTCGCCATATACATGGCGACAATATAAGAAATAAATGAAATATTTGGGCACAAAAATATATAAACTGAAAGATCATATCTTATTTTTAACCCGACAAGTGTGCAAAAACGGTGGCACCTTACATCAACGTCACGCCTGCAGCGGTGTATGTCTGCAAAGTTTAGTAAGCACAGAGCCTGCAGAGGACGGTCACCGTGCTGCAGAGCAATCTTCATAGATTCCTGTTGAAGTGTGAGACCGAGGTTTTAGAGTCTGACCTGTGATACCAAAACTAATCTAATGATAGGAAATTATCAAAAACTTATTTTAGATATTTGGAAATTGGACTTTTAAGTTAGTGGGCTGTATTATCAGCAGATACATTGACAATAAATGGCAGTATTAAACTTTACAGTGAAATGCAGTGTTCATACAGCTTTATGAGCAAAATTCAACACTTTTCATGCAAAAATGCAGCTCTGAAAAAAAATAAAGTGTACACAATGAATTTATCCACAGCAATCAATGCATATTGACACCTTGTTTATTTTACCAGCTGTTCATATTAACTTTGATTGTATGTTTTGTTTTCGATCATGATTATTTAGTGCTTGATCATTTCCGCAGTAAGGGATCAACAGAGGATTTATCTACAGCAGAAACATACTGTATATCACGACAGGATCAATTCATTTCAAATATTAAAAGAGTGATTGTGCAGATGAAACACTAAATTATGTTTTTCAAATTCAAGCATATTCCTAACCTTGAAAATGGTTACATTTTTAAAGTGTTTTCCAAACTTTCCAGACTTTGTACGATCCCTGAATGTCTATCTTTCTTGAAATAAAGTCTTATTATGGATGATAATATTTATTTGGGTGCATTTAATAATAAAAAACTAACATTTTGTAGATGAGAGCATTAAGCAGAAAGTTGCTTATAATGAAAATACGTTTGAATTCTGAAACTGACTGGCATCTTTTATCAAACTGCTTTTACAGATAGCATTATTTCATTTAGCAGTTTCAGTATATATTCAAATGAAATGAGACTCGATGTGAAAACGTGACATGTCGTTGTTTCACCTTCAGGACTCCTCTTCTACTCTGGTATTCTAAATATGACAACATGTGTAAATTGTTTGTCTAAATACATTTGGCAAATGTAATAAATCTGAAATACATCCTGCTGTCTTGTTACCTTACTTTTAAACTCCAAGGCAATGACATCAAGTTATTTTTCACCCTCGGTACATAATTAGAACAGAGTAAAGACTAAAGCCACCCTCTTCATTAACACTTTAAACCAGCGCCTCTTGTGAGCATATTTTTGTCGAGGTCTAAGGCCCGGTACAACAGAACAACTGGCGCTCGCACCTGTCAAGCAGCACAACATCTACTGTATCTGCAGCTCCGACATCAAAACAGCCAAAGACATCAGGGGACAGAGACAAAAACTGTGACATTCTCCACAAGTCATACAAGTCTTGCCTTTGTGTGTGTGTGTGTGTGTGTTTGTGTGTCGGGGGGGGTCCTGTCTCTGAGGACGGTCATCTTGTGCTGGACCGTTATAAAACAATACCTCACAGCACTCCATGGCGTCTGGCAGGCGCTCCAGTTTCCTGTAGGCGACAGACATGTGGTACTGGCTCATGGCTCGATACTTGAGGCTCCAGCCCTTGCCATAGTCATTGACGAGCTCAGCTGCCTTGCAGGGGAAGAACAGGGCTTTTTCATAGTCCTGTTGGCAGAGGTTTTTGATGAGTAAGATCTTGTCCACGAATGACAGTGTCTAAGGCAAACAGCCTATTTAGATACTACTGACATGGACCTTTTGGTTTGCAATTCCTTTGACCTTTTAGTGTTTTAGAAAATATCAATTGTTTTCATTAAATAATGTGACATGTGAGTACATTCTTCCAACACTTCCTCCAAACCCCATTGAGACCAAACTTTCCCAGCCGGGGATCACTCATACAAATCTGACGTCTGAAGGGGACTACATAAGCCCCCAGCAGCCAGCCTGTTTCACGGTGCCCAGCCCCACATGAGCTAACCTTTGATGCTCTGCGGTGTTATCATACTGCTGGCAACATCAGTACTGATTGCACAATGTCACACGTGCAATCCAATGAACCTTTCACCCAAATAAAATACCTGAGGAGTCAGCGACGATAGGATAGGAAGTCTTTCTTTTTGTTTTTCACAGAAAAGTAAAGGTTCTTATTCAGACTCCTCGTATTATCATATGTG